>NC_066322.1:21800682-22108888 GCF_022539315.1 Serinus canaria | reverse complement strand
TCTGAAAGACTGATTACAGATCTGACATTTGTAGGGCTTCTCACCTGTAAAGACAGAGAAGTAACCATTAGTTATTCTGAGTAACATCAAGTAACACATAAATATGGAAATACCTTCCATGGATTATTGCATCAAGACCTACAATGAAACAATTTTACTGAAGACAAGCTGTAAGTTCAGCATTGATTTCAGAATCAAGAGAGTCATCACGAATTTGTTTAGAAGTTATATTGGCATACTCTTCTCCTTACATACAATTCTCTCAGTACTCTGGCCATATGTTGGAATACAAAATAAATTTAAAAGAACAGTCTTTTAACTGTTTTGATACTGGGATTAAATTAGCTCTACATTTCAAAAGACAACGATTTTCTTAAACACAAGGCAGGAAAAACAAAGTCAAAGAGAAAGGAGCGAACTCCCTTTCTGAAGGGAGTTCACTCCTTGTTTAGATTAGCACTTGAAACACAGTAATCTCTGGAGCACAGAAACATTTAGAAGGTGTGGGTAAATCTGGCAAGAACACACATACCAGAGAACTAAAGGAGGAGGTGCAAGAAGTGCCCCACAAACCTGAGCTGAGATTGTCAGTATTCCAGCTAAACAATCATGCAACAGCATTGAGGAATTGCCAGTATATGAGAATGAATAAAATCTTGCTGCTTTCTCCTACTTTCTTCCTGAATGCTCAACAACCATAATGAATAAAATCATTGAATCAATACTGACACATAAAAATACACTCCTACATGTTTTGTGGTTATTTGGGGTTTATTTTCTTTTTACCTGAATGTGTCCTAAAATGCATTTCCAAACTGGATTTCCCTTTAAAAACTTTCTTACAGACTTCACACTGGTGAAACGTTGCTTTATATCTTTAAAGAAAAAAAGACATTTCATGTTATTTTTTTTTTTTTGTAACTAACTAACAGTAAAGTTATGTTCCCAGTCCTTTCTGAAATCTTTAACTGCAAAATAGCTAAATACCAAACTTTCCAAAGTTCCTCCATTATGTTCCTATTTCCTGGCATCTACATGCCAATAAGGTCAATTAAGATTCTTTTCGATATTCAACTTTATTCTCTGTTGGGATGGCACTTGCGTATTTAAAGAACAAAACCCATTAAAACTTCTTTTTTAACACTAAAAATCCCCTTAAGTAGCATTTTTTTTGCCCAACATCCCCAAGAAGCTTTTACTTTGATAGAATCAGGCCATAAATTAGGTTCTAGGAATGGCAGAATTTCTAGGTAGGCTGCTGCCTACAAAGGGAAAAAACCAGAATACGCAATGTACTGTACCTTTAAGTCAGGCATGCCTTTAATGGTTTCTACACAACACTAATGAGTACTAACAGCTAAAACACATCATTTGACAAACAACCAGAGCTGCTTGTTTCAAATCTCTGAGAGGTTTATTTTTAGAGCTCTAGGGTTTTAAAACCCTCTTGCATTTTCAAGGTAGAGACACAACTTGGGTTTCAAAATTTTTACCTCCTTTTAGAACCACTAATCTGCTGCCAGCTTCTAAAATACCTGAAATGTGAGATATTCTCCCCGTGCTTACATGATGACTAATAATTTGGTTTTAACTAGTTTGCAATGAGAATATTACAGCAAACCATCAATTAAGAACAACACCAAGACAGATAATTGACAAATTAAAATCTGAACCTTTTTAATGTTTTTATTTACTTAATTTTGCTAAAAATGAAATACCTAGCTTAAACTGTGGAAGCAATTTTCTGACATCCCCTTCAAAGTGTAATAACATCTCTATGAAGCCTGAGGTACAGGCATGACAAACACACAGATAAGCAGAATTCTCTCACACATTCAAGTCCTAACAAAATCAGTTATAGTACAGAAGCATTTATGCAGTTCTAAAAACACCACACTTACTTCTGCCAAACTTTTTCTCCTAGATGAACACTTTTATAATGAACAGTGAGGTGATCTCGACGGCCAAAACATTTTCCACATTCCTCACACTGATGTGCTTTTTCACCTACAAGGGCAAAATTCAATACATTTTGGTTAAATCTTTTTGGAACTTTTTAGATGTCTATGACCTATAATCATGTTCCCAAAGTTCAGCCAATCCAGCTGCTCCACACCCCACCTGGAGAAGGATTCTCTCTCATTAAAGAAGAAAATTTAGGAAGCATGGTCGTTCTATCAGAGTAATGATGCTATCACTTCTATATAGGACTAATCCCTATGATTCCTACTGAGAACTTTGTACTCCAAGTCAAGAGACACTTCCTCAAACACTCATTGCATGGGAGTAAAGTGAATGACTGGGAATGTACTCTCTTCATTATGACCTGAAACAGGGTACCTTCAATAATTCAGCTGATTTAAAGAGAAGCTTTTAAAAATATACCAATTATTTTCAGCTACTCATTTGTATAATTTAAAATTACACCTCAGTATTTGTCATTTTAATCATCCTGATGGACATAGTTACCTTTTTTCTTTTATGCTGCTGTTTTAGAATATCATGATGCTTTTCAGTCATCTTGAGATCTTCCACAAAGTGGCAGAATTTTTCTTCTCATGTAAATAGGGGTGTGGACAGTCAAAGAATGTAACTTTCTAGAGGGGGAAAAGCAAATAGAGGAGAAAAGAGGATTTTTTGTGGTTTGGTTTTTTTTTTGTTTTTTGGATTTTTGTACTTGGATTTCTTTATTTCATAGCAGACATTATGATTTCAAACACCAGGAAAGAAGCTGTCTTTCACATAAAGACTCAGGAAGTTTAGACTCTGATCACTTTCATACTTCCATGCTGGCCACGCTGCCTAGAAAGTATTTTGCCTCCAAGAAGGTCATGTTTCCTCTGGATCCTGTTGTGAAAAAGTCACTGGTGAATCTTTGCTCTTCCTATGCATTTGATAACCTGCTCTCAGAGCAACAGATTTTTTTTCTTCCTCCTGATCATCCCATCTGTTCATAGGGCTGATTCTCTCAGCCTTCCTTCCCTCTCTCCCACAAGAGAGACTTCAGGAACACCTCTCTAATGTTCTTTACATTGAAGTGATCAGTGTACAAACTTTGACAGACTCTGACAGCTTCTTCTGTGTTGTGGCAATAATGTTTCACACAATTGCTATTAAAAAAAGAAATCTGGAATCATTAAAAAATCCTCCTTTTTCACTTTTGCTTTTTGTATTTATGATTTTTAAAGCAATTCACTGTTACATGTTTTTGACTGTCCCTCAGCTTTCTATGGTATCATGGAGGAAACATTTGGCTTTTACACCTCTTAAACATGTAAGACTAACTCTGCTTTAGCAGACCTTAAAAAGAGTGGCAGGAACTTTTATCAAGCCTAAAACATTGCATACACTGAAAAAAACCCCATAATTAACTTTTTATTTGGTTTTATTTCAAAAGAGTAATTTTGAAGCCAATTTCCCAAGAAAATACCTACCTGAATGTATTTTTTTGTGTTTCGTCAGATGGTCATGCCGAATAAACGTTTTCCCACATTCTTCACATTCATATCTCTTGTCATCATGATGCACTCTTAGATGAAGTCTGCATATTGAGTCATAAACATGACCATAAAATGCAATTTTGTTAACATAATCTGTACTGCTAATTCAATGCAAAATAGCAGAAAATGGAGTCTTTAATGCTTCACATAAGTATTGGGAAATAACTTGCAGCTGAACTGCACCTGAATTGTTCTTAGAAAGTAAGGCAGAACTGAGCAGAGCTCTCTTGAGTGAAATTAATTTAGTGGGATATTTTAGTCCTCTGCTTATTATCTCTTCAAACAACAAAGAGACAAAAATTTTCCATGTGAAAAAACTCAACTTTGAGAAAAGATTTGTAGTTTTTTTTGTGTTTAAACCACTAATGCATTACAAACAAAATGAATTCTCACAGATTAGCAATATAGGTTTTAAATGGAAAGATGTTTAGAACATTTACTAATGCTCTCAGAGGTGGAGTACATCAAACACAGAATTATGTCAATAACATGAATGCATACATATCACCAAGTAAGTAAAACAGCTTAGCAGCTTGTTTAATAAAAATCTATACCTGTAAGAGCTTCCATGACGAAAACTCTGCCCACAAATACTGCAAAGATGAGGCTTCTCTCCACTGTGAATTCTCAGATGTTCTTTCAAAGTTGTTCTGTTTAACAAAGCCAGTAAAATTTAATTTTAAGCAGTGTCCCTTAATGAAACAGTGAAAATGTACTATCATTTTCTGAATTTCTTATACTGTGATGGATCACAATACATCTGAATGGCTGTATAAACTCAGATATACACACCAACACATGCATTCAAAGACAGTCTGGCAACCTATTTACTGAACCAACTGGGTCTAGAAACAGTATCAGGAAAGAAATAAAAAGAAATAAAACACTCTCCCAACATAAATTTGGAAAGCATACATTAAAGAAAATATCTTTTAAAAAAATTTGCAAGATGTTTTTGCATAGCAGAGAAAGTTAAGTTTCTTAACAGGAAGAAACTTAAGTGAAGCAAATGAGAGGTAAGACTTTCTTAATATATTTGCACTTCATAATTAATTACCTACAGCTGTCACCCTTAATTTTAGAGGTGATCAGAAAACCCCATGGTACCCTTGGCTCTCTCAGTACCTTTTAACATACTAACACTCTGAAATGGTCTCGTTTATGTTAAAAACTCCAAGCATACTCAACAGCAACCCAACTATGCTAAATATTGCAGTGTTCTGCTCAAGTTCAAGTAGTCAGCCAAGTCCTTACCGTTCCCTGACAGATTTCCCACAGATGAAACATGTCCATTTCCTTTTTCCCCCATGAGTACATTCTATGTGGCGTTTCAGATTCCCTGTGTCATTAAACTGGCGACCACAAATATCACAAGGAAAAGGCCCTACAGGGAGACAGACACACAGAGCAGGATTGACTGTCAGCTAAAATAAACAGACTGGTTACTTTTGAAAACCATCATCAATTTACAAAGCAAAAGTTTTGTCTAACAAATTATTCCTTTTTAGTACAGTCTGCATACTTCAGTTAGATTTTGTGAGCTTTCTGCTAAGTCACTTCTAAGATCTGTCATTTTGGCAAATTTCCTGACAGAAAAGCAAAAATTTAGAATTCATAGTCAAAAGCAATTAAGCCCACTTGGATCACCTGAAATAAAAAATTCTTATCACCCATCTAGTTCCTACCTGGTAGAAATAAACAGCAGTATAAAAAAAGTCTGCAGAATATTTCAGGAGGAAAGGAAAAGGTCTTTTAAAAACTCCAGGAAGATTCTGACTCCCTAGCTGAGAATCAATTTTGTGCAAAAAACTTTCAAATCAAACTAACCTTAATTCTTCTTCCTTCCCAAAATTCTGACTTTTTTGGCTACAACAGAATGCCTCAAAAAGATAGCTGAACACAAACGTAAAAACCCAACCAACAAAAACCCTTTCAAAACTCTTGCCCCAAAGTGGAAGAGAGAATTGTAAAAGGAGGTGGGATGGAAACCAGACTGACCAGGACATAAAATGGTGGGGGAATGTTTTACTTTAAATCTAGTGTTTACATGTCAGAAGGAGGTTTCTATACCGAGATGGAATTTTTCTTGATGTTTCAGTCTTGCAAAGCGGGATTTAAAATGCTCTTCACAGTAGGTACATTTGAAGGGTTTATCCTGAGAGTGAAGGATCATATGCTCTTCTAAGTGAGGTCTTCGAGTGAAAGATTTCTTACAAATCTGAAATGATACCACACTTTGTCAAAGATACATCCATTCTAACCAGATTCTTCTCCTATTCTTAAACTCACAGCAGTTTATTTCATCTGCTCTCTGCACCAATGTAAGACTGAACATGTATTCTTCAAAAACCTCTATGTCAGTATGGAAAGCCTTGCAGTCAACATCAAAACCAGCCTGTGCTCTACAGAAACCATAGTGGACTGTAATGTGTAGATTAGGATTGCAGATCCATGGCAGCCTAAATCAACCACTGGCAACTCCTGCATGCATTACGTGTTCCTCCCCAGTCCTTCTTTCTACTGACTCCAGCACTTCCCAGACTCCCTTCCTAGGGTGTTTCAACACAGTAACTCAGCCAGAAATAACCCAGTGGAAAAAAGCAAATAGCTTTGGCTTGGTTTTGGATGCTGAAAGAGTTTAGTTGGACTGTGGTAAAAGTTGTTGTAGTATAAGCTACTGTAGAACCAAAGTCGTACCTGTTCCTTTATTTCCTCTGGGAAATGACAGCAGGTATTAAAGAGAAAATGCCAATACCAACCAGGAAATGTAACTAAAAATACATTTTAGAACTACAGGACCATCACAAGCCTACCATTATGTGTGCTTTTTAGTACTGCTTTCGGATTAACCAAAACCAAAATGTTCAAGAATTATTAGCAGTGACTTAAATAAGCACACAGTACAATTACAGAATGGAATGCACAGTTCAAATTCAGGCATTTAAACCAGGTATTATAGTTCATCATCAGGGTCCTATGCTCCAACACACAGAGTGCTCACATATTTCCCTGTGAGACTCCTGCTGTTGTTTATGACAGCTCAGCTGAGCACTACAACTCCCACACTTTAACTCCTGCAATCAGCTTCATAGAGCACACATGAATAAGGAAATCAAAACCAGCAGCTCTATTTGTGTAAAAATTCATTAATGTTAAATATAGGTGTAAGAAAATTCATATTTATATAAAGTGTAAGAGCCCTCTTGCTCTTCCATAGTATTGTTTGTGTAAATGTGCTCATATTCCTCAAGGATTAAAATATGGTCAGCAAATCCTGTTGTTCACAGACAGATTACAGCATAAACCTTAGTGAATCCTGCAGCTTACATCTGTGGCACCCTTGCTCTCAGAACACACCACACGAACAAACAAAGTCACAGCACAGTACCCAAGGGTCCTGTTCAATGTCCAACTGCTGTAAAAGTTGGAATTCTGCCTGCTTTTAATTCAAGTCCATTTTCAATGCACATGAGCTGTACAGGAGCAGCAGCTCACTTCTTTAAAAATTTCTACTTATAAATTTCAATTGAAAAAATAAATCCTCAAACCATGAAGGGCAATTTATCAAATCACTCATCTGGTAACACACTTTCCCCCCAATGAATGTCAACAATGTTGCACAATTGATTCTCACCATTAAAATGTTTCTTATCTAGCAACAAACAGAAGCTGTAACACGTTCACCCAGCACAGCTTCACCTGGAAGATAACACCCTTTGATGAACCAGGTAATAACCTTGAACCACCTTCCCACCAGCTGCACAATAAACAATACAAATTCCTACAGCTGATATCTCCCAGCTTCCTACTGTATGTTTACAAGTGAAAGTCCCCAACTTAAACAAGGTTTGTAATTATGTTACAGCCCCTACTATTACAGACATACTGCAGCATACAGCAGCCTGCACAAACAAAACAGCTGCCCTAAAAAACAAAAAGGAAACCAATTCCCTTAAAACAAACCAGCAACAACAAAACCCCACATCTGAAACCTTAAAACATTATTTGGCAGCATACACAAAGAGAATGGAAATTCTACAAATTCCTTTTTAGAGCAGATGTAGTTTCACACATACACCTCCCACAGGAAAATCAAGTGAAGTATTCTGTGATTTTACAACTAGAGATAAATTTAGCACAAATTCACAATTCTGTTGACAGGCATATGCAGCTAAATGAGAAAGTGTTTCATATGAAACATGTATCTTCCTCACAACTGAGAGATCCTTCCTGTAACAGTACGCTTTATGGTCACTGTTTGTTATGTGTAATTAACAGGAGAGCAAATACTGGTTTTAAGGCACTCATAACACTCAAGTCTAATAATCTGTAAACTGATGGATTTGAAAAAATCCTGCCTCTGTTTTGGAATTCCAATTGGGATTATTTATCTGACCAGAGGTTGTACCTATAGAGTACACACAAAGTTCAGTCCTTAAATCAGCAGACAGGGGAAATGTATCATTTAGAGGAAAACCGTCCCCTAGAAACCTTTCTGAGATTTCACAGAAACACATACCACATTTTCATTAAAGTTCACAGAAGGTAAACTCTGTATGGGAAAAAAAAGTACTGAAGTATTACTTACATCACATTTCCAACCTTCACTCTTTGTCTTCTTGATAGAAAGAAATTCTTGTACATTCTCGGGATGAAACCTAGGAGAAAGATAGAAGCTGAAAGTAGTCAGAACTCTCCAAGATCCAAATACTAAATATCTATTTCTAAGCTTTATATGTCATGGAAGTTGAGCACCACACTGGCAGAACAGAATATTGATGCTGAAACAATTCTAATGACACAAGTAACTGGAAAGCAGTGTTGACTATGGACTCATGTAGAACCTAACATAACATTTGATAAGACAGAAGGCAGTTTTAACCTAGGGATATTTACAAAGGAAAAAAGAAAAAAGGCAGTATGTAAATAATAATATCTTATAATTAGACCTGCCATAAATTATTTATCTAAAAGAATCTGCACAGAAATGGTTTAGAAATCTATTATCGTCAACAGCAAAGCACTGACATCTAAAACTAAAGAAGGTCTTTTACTCTGCCTTCAAATTAAAAGCAGTCAGGTAATTTTTAAGTCTGATGTGTTCTGACTGTGCTAGCTCATCTGAAAGATTCTCAAATTTGTAATAAAAACTTTTGGCAGAACCCCCACAGAAGCACCACTGCTATTTCTTACTGCAGGTTAAGTGATACTGCTAATCCCCATGCCCTCTGAAAAGGCAGTTATTTGAAGAAAGAGTTATAAAAATGATGCAGAATATGCTGTATTTACACACATGCTTATCTTCACTTTTAAAATTAAAAAATGCTTCTCCAGAAATGCCAGACCCACTATGTCATACTTGCCTCTTCACGTGCTTCGCTAAGGTCTTCTTGCTTGCATGAAGCTTATTGCAGTAGGGACATTTGTGCTCCTTCTTATGGAAGTCAGTGTCACTGGAGTGTTTCTTTCTGTGCACTGTCAGGTTGGACTTGGTGGAGTAGCGCTGGTGACAAATATCACATTCAAAAGGCTTCTCACCTGTGTGGACACGGGTGTGGCTCTCGTATTTACCTGGACAACAAAGTCAAATCTGTTAGCATGACCTGTAACAAGTATCATGCAGTCAAGCTCTAAGTACCCTCCACATCCATCCAAAGATTCCTACTGGCTTACACCACTGAAAACTGCCCAGTGCTCACCTATGTGTTAGATCCAAGGTCTCCCCAAACACTTCCATCTTCCTACAAGTTTGTGCAAGGGTTACAAGTCACTCTTGTCCAGCCCTACAGCATAATCTGACCTTAAACACTGCAAATTACAGTCCTAATCTTTCACTACACTGATCATGAGTACCTTTCCAGAACAGGGAACGGCCTCACAACAAACTGGTAATCTTAAGGTACTTTCAAATAGCAGAACACTGAATGAAAGACACAAACCCTTGCACCTTATCTGTATTTGGGACCCAACATACTACCAGAAACAAAAATGCTACCCTCTCATTTCTTTCACACGGCTTGTATTCCCTCTTCTGTTTGCCAATGCTTTTTCTGAGGACAAAATTCTGTCCTGTGGATAAATCTAACTCGAGTCAATAGCAACCCCTCTGCTTTGTACTAGATTTTACTTTTTTCTCTGCAGAACATACACACATAGTGCTGTATAGTATTGTAAATTTATGAGCTTCTGCAGCTCATAAATTTAACATGTAAGTCAATTGTCCATTGTAATACAAGCTTATAAAGAAATACTTTATGTATCACTTTTTTTAATGCATGCTTGTCATGGATTTTTTGAGCACAGAACTAGAATTCTAAGTTATGAAAGTGCAAAGAGAAAAGGGCTTCCAACGCGTGCAGAGCCAAAATGTATCATTCCAACCCTAAATACTCACAGGCCATTTATTTCTGCACAGTAGCTGTGCTTTTACACCTTGCTAACAACCAGAATCCAGAGCAGTGGAAGAAAAATAAATGTAGTATTTGCAGATTTTTAAAATAATGTGCTCAGATAATTTATTTAAACTATTTAGCACCACAGACATAACAACTTAGTACACTTCAAGAAAACAGCAGGACACTGGATCAGTGAGATGATCCAGAAATTCTTATATTCACTCTCCAGGACAGAGGAAAAACTTGGTTTATTTCCCACACAAACAGCACCACCATGAACGAGATGAACCTCACTCGCTCTTACCTATTCGATCAAACTTTTTGTCACACTTGGGACACTGCAGCAGCTTTTTGCTACTGCTTTGAACGATGACTGGAGCTAAGCCTTCAGGAATATTCCCCATTGAGTCAACTGCCTCAGAACCCTCTTCAGCATCATTCTGTTCCTTTTCACTTTGTTCTTCAGATTCCGAATCTTCACCTGACATTTCCTCTTCCTGCCCATCTTCATCCACATTGCACTCACTTTCACTGTCTTCAAATTCACTTCTCTCAGATGTCTCCTTGTCAGAACTGACTTTTTCCAAGTTGCTGTCAGAGGCATCGCCACTTTCGTTGTCACTGATACCGAACTTAGCTGGACATTTCCGGCTTCTTGTGGAGCGTCTAGTGGAAAAGCTGGCCTTCTCAACCATTTTTAACCCATGCTTTTGTTCCAGGGAAAGGGGGCGGTGGGCTTTAGCCAAATGATTCTCTAAGGACTTCTTGTAACAGAAACTTCGACCACAAAAAGTGCACTGATGACTATTTAATAGTTTACCTGTCAGTTCACTGAGTGTTTCTACTGGGGTAGGTGCATCAGTTACCACATCAGTCTGTACATTAGAAACACTTTCGTTATTTAGTAACTTCACTGCATCTATGATATCTAAAAATTTTGCTGCTTCCAGCACTAATGGAATTTCATTTTTATACACAAAAAACTCAGAAGTGTAAAGAAACTCAAGCAAATGTTGAAAGACAGAATGAGTTACATGATCTAACGTGACAACATCGGTGCTTGGATTTTTGCTCAAACAGGCATGAAAATAACTACTCCCAACAGCCACAACAACTTTGTGAGCACTAAATTCTTTTCCTTCTACAATTATGAGTAAATCACAAAATGATGGATGTTTCTGCCTATCATCATTTAAGTATTTAAGCAGATTTTTGTTATATTGCAATGAGCTTAGGAGCTTTCTTTGCTCTGGTGATGGTGAAAGTTCTTGGGAAGATTCGAGCTGATCTGCAGGAGCTATTTCTGCAGACTTGGAGACAATTTCTTGCGCACAGTCCACTACAAGAATCTGTTCTGAAGTATCTTTCTCATGGCCAAGATGAACCTTTTCATTTAGACTTGCAGCGAGCCGTCTCCTTTTCTTCATTGCAAAAGTGCAACTTCAGGATCAGGAGCTTCATAGGTGATTACCAAAGAGTTCCTGTGAAGACTAGGTTCTGCTCCGGACCTTAAGAAAACATGAATAGTAATTTCATTATCTGCCAAAAGAATTATGTTAAAAATTATTCTTTGCACTTAAACATTACTTCAACTTTTAATAACACTTTCTATATTTCCCAGTTAGTTTTATGTATTTGCCTAACTGAGGTTTTTATTTAATCACTAAAATCTCTGCTTTGCAGACCGCGGCACAACCTGCTGCGAGCCAGCGAGCAGACACTGCCTATTATTAGCTCTAAGGCGGCGGCCGGGCTGGCTTCGCTCGGCTCCCGGCCGCATTTAGCCCGTGCCCCACTCCGGGACGGGCGTGCACTGTTGCTGTTATTACTACACCGAAGCTCCTTCTCTTTCCGTTTCACCCCAACAGGGCAAAGCCGCCCCAGCTGCTCCCCAGGGGCGCCCGGCCCGGCCCTGCCGCGCCAGTCCCCGCCGAGCGGCCGCGCTGCCCCTGCCCCGGGGACGCTGCCTTCGTCCCCCGCCGAGGGCAGGGCAGGGCCGGGCCGGGCCGGGCCGGACCGGCCGGGATCAGCGGAACCGAGCGCAGGGGCACCGAGGACGCCGCGGTCCCGCGGCGCTTAAAATGGCCGCGCCCGCCCCCGTGTCCCGTCCCGTCCCGTTCCCGTTCCCCCGCGCTGCCCCGGCGCGGCCCTGTCCGTCGCACCTGCGCGGCACCGGGCGCTGCCGAGGCCGCTCGGCCGCCCAACGCCGCTGTCCCCGGTCCGGCCCCGCGCCCGCGGCTTCCGGGCCCGCCGCCCGCGTCAGCGGGGTCACGGCGGCGCTTCCGAGCGGGGCGGGGCGCGGCGGCTGCGCGGGCGGGACCGGGACAGGGCCCGGGAGAGGGCCGCGCCCGACAGGGCCCGGGGCGGGAACTTGGCCCCGAGGGTAAAAGTAGCGAGCGAGAAGCAGGAGAGCTCGCTCCAACAGCGCCAGCGACTCGGGTTGACCGAGCTGCCACCGGCTCTGCGCCATGCTACCCCTCTGAGGCTGACTCTGCTTTGAGGCAGTGCGCCTAGGGGCTTGTGAAATTCACGGGTTTCGTGCTTCCCGTAGTTCTGCTCAACACGAGTTTTAATCTGTTTTCTGCTTGAGTATTTCGAAGCACTTAACATGAAATTCCCACTTTCCGCGCTTCCCGGGCGGCAGAAGGAGCAGCCGCGGAGGTGCCCGCGGCTCAGCGTACGGCAGGCGCTGCCTGCTCTTCCTTCCAGCTCCGTCTCTCCTCTCCCCCAAGATAAACAATTGCCAGGGACAACGTGACACCGAAAATGAGCTTGTTTTCCTGACAGCTTTAAGAAGGATTAATGGAGGATTAAACTGTATTCCACGACATGCATTCTGTATTTGTGATCTGTAAATGGATACTGAACAAAGTGTGACTCGAAGATCATGCTTCTTAAAATAAAAATACTATAAAAATAATGAATCTTCTTAAAGCATTTGTTACCTCCTGAGTGTTGCTGTACTGCCTGTACTCACAGCCCTGCCGTTTCCTTGGAGTCCACACATATTTAACTTTGACTTTAGGTTTATTGATGTTTGGTTTTTTCATTTGTACACTACAATCAAATTAATTCAATAGTAAACTGTTTCAAATAATATACTAAGAAGTATCAGTTCTTTTATTCAGTTATTCTATACTGAAGCAACGGTGTCAATAAAAATAGAGCAATCGAGATTACTATGGTTTTCTTGCACTGAAAACAAAAATCTACTTACCTCTCAGCCATCTGCTCTTTCAGGATGTTCCTTGTGCATGGCCACCTTTTATTTCTGCAGAATAGTTAAACGGTACATAAATAAGTTTCTCTGTTTGGTAACTTCCTCAGTTTTGATTTTGCATGGAAAAACAAAGTCCTAGAGCAAGGCACTTTAGATTTTAGGCTGAGCCTTACATTTCACTCTAATCTGAATAGCAAGCACATAAAAACATCATTAGTGGGTAATTGGCTTCTTGGGTCTTACTGTTTCCATAGCAAATCCCTCATTTGGAAAGTACAAAACTGAGTGCTTCATCAGTTTTCATGAGTGAAATACATAAGGAAAATGCAGCCTTGATGAGAACTATTTTGCCAGCAAGCAGAACCAAGCTAGGGAAGTGCTCCCTGGGACAGGGATAGTTTCTCCCGTGTTGTTGGGGGGCTTGGGGAAGGGTTTGGGTTTTATTCCCTAGCTAACCCTAGTTTTATTCCCTAGGGTTTTATTCCCTGATTTTTTTTCTTTATTTGCTTCTGCTATTATTTACTCTGTTTTGAGTACAATATGGTTTCTTGGCAGTCTGCAAAGCATCTACTGCTTATTGCCAAACTGTACAAGTTCAGCAGGCATTTTGACTTAGCACAAGCCTAGGTAACACTTCTCTTGCTGTTTTATGATACATGAAGGATTTATTTCAAAGAAAAATCGTACAGTGCTAAGTGATCCATTACCATGCCTAGCATTACCGCAGTAATTATGCTCTGGAAACAAAACGACCTTGAAATCTCAGGTCATTATGGTTCTTTCAGCATTTAGTCTTCTGCAGTTGGTACAAAGTACAAGTGGTACAGACAAAATTTAACTATATTAATCCTTTTTGTTCCAATGCTTATTCATGCTACATTTTCTTGCCAGTTAATAGACTATCCCACATAGGTTAAAAAGCTTTTACTTTCATTAAAGACAGCATCAATTAACTAATAAGCACTTGCTCACCTGCTGTGCAGAATTTGCAAATGCAGCTTCTTTGATTTGTCCAGGAAAACAGTATATTTATCAAATAAATAGTTTTGAATTGTTGGAAATTAGGAAGTGCCTTTGTGCAAGATTTGGTTTTGAAGGAAGTGGTTTCATCTTAAAGTTCTTGTTCTCCAGCTCAAAATCTTCCCTTCTGAGATACGGTGGAACTAGAAATGACAGATACTTGAATCAAATACTGTTTAAATAATAAGCAGATAGGGAATCAATTCTTAAGTTAAGCAGTCAGCTGCCAACTAAACAGAAATAAACTTATATAAAAATAGCATGCAAGTTTTAATACCTGGTTGGGTTATTTCAGTTTATTGCAAATATATTCCTTAAGAACTGATCACTGTAAGCACCCAGTTATAAATCTAGTAGCACATACATTCACATTCTCCTTCAAACAGCTGCCTTTACTTTGGCCACAACATTTTTGCTAAGGTAAATGTCTTTCTCTCTAGGAATTTTATTGCTAATTTGCCATGAGTTCATGGTGCATGACACTGCTGAAACATGACCAGTGCTGTCATTTTTCCTTTTTGTATCCCACATGTGTCAGTGACGGGTGGGACCTAGGGAAGAACCCACAAAGCCTACACTTCCTCTAGTCTGAGATTTTTCTGTATTTTATTGCCAATCACCACATACACACAAATGTTTTAAATTAGGCTGTGAAGTGAAAGGGTTATAAGATTGCCTAGAGACTCCAACAAGTTTTCTAGCCAACAGTGCTGAATAAAGTCCATTGCTGGAACCATTGCCAAGAAATTCTTTCACATAGACCATGAAAAGACCACCCCAGTCTCTCGATTCAGCACTCTCTGGGGCACTAATCAGCTGGAGCTGGTTGTACTATTATGGATGCTTGACATGTGAATCATGTTGATCAGGCTTCTCTCTTTGTCTCCTCTCTAAAGTGCAACAAGTGAAACGTGGAGAGAAGGAGGTCAGATCCACTCTGATTGTATCAGCCTGCCTCATTCCATCCAGGAAGTCTAGTGCAGGGAAGGGTGGACACCACCTCTGCTTGGGTTTTGTTCTCTGGAGTGTTCTGTGAGCAGACATGAGGTGAATAACCATGATCTATCTTTTTCCAGGGGATTCATACAGAGTGGAAGTTGCACAGAGCTATATGGCTAGAGACTCCAGAGAACAGATTTCCTCATGGAATGCTAATCCAGTGCAGCCCTGAGGTGAAATCAGCAGGGGCCAGGAACAAGGCACTCCCTGCTGTCCCAGTAAAGCAGAAATGCTAGGTCTGTTAATTCTGATCTCAGTACTAGACCAGCTCTACAGGTAGATTGACAGGTGCACTGCATTGCCTTCACATGAAAAATATGGCAACTGTAGAAATCCTGGCTAGAGGGAAGTTGCCCGTGTGATTTCCTGCCATCCCTGCCTGCTCCACCCCATCCACTGGTGCCTGGCAGCTCAGGGAAAAGGAGGGTGAGAGGAAAGCTGAACCAGAGAGAATAGCACTGGAGGAAATATCTGTCTGCCCTCTACTGATGCAAGTCTTAAGCAGTGCTACAAAACTGCTGTAAATTGAAGCCGTACTCCTGCCTGATGCTGTGTTAAGAAGAAACAAGGACCTAATGCTAATATTCTGTTGGTTTGGGTGACATTTTCAACAGAGCACCCTAAACCTTTTGCAATAACATGCCACTAGCATCAGAGCTATTTTCCTTTAAACAAGGCAAGAACTGGGGAGAAGTGAAATATCTTTTATTAGTTCAGCTGGAATATGTCACCACTGGAACTAAAAACAGTGCCCCAGCTCTGGGAGGGTGACTTTGAGAAGACTTCAGGTGCCCAAAATCACCTTTATTTTTCCAGCCATATCAGCTGGTTAGTAAAAGGCATTGCCTCTCTCAATAAATCTTGCTTTATTAATTGCCTTAGACCATTGCAACTGCAACAACATTATCAAATTATTGGGTTAAACTAGCATAATCAGACTTTCCTGTACAGAAATAATCTTGTTTCTCAAAAGTACATTGTGAACATGTATATAGTAAACAACATGAAGAAGTTTCTGTGTCTTACATTGCTGCATTTCCATTGCCCTGCCCAGTGAGAGACCTGTGAAGCTGCTGGGGCACCTTGAGTACTGAGGCCCTGGTACGAGACAACAAGAATTTCAGTCATGGAGGGTAGCAGGGAGCTGATGTCACTGTCACTTTTTTCAGTCAACCAGAAACCAATTATCCCTGGCTGACAGGCCAAATTAAATCATCGGGTGAAGGAGATGCCAGCTATCCTCCCCTAGACTGGGTAATTGGGGCTTTACTACACTCAGACCTGGTGCTGTTTGTTGGGCCACAGAATACACCTAAGAGCCATGCTGGTCTGTCTCTTTCTTTCCATCCCGTCCATAAGCATTCATATATTTTTAATCCCTGAGAAAAGTGTCTGTGTTTTACATTAAAAATGCTAATCTTTTCATACTTATAATATTAACAGATCCTTCTATCTATCCAAGTTTATAGAGAACATGAAGTTAAGAGTTCTTCCATGGAAGGCCTCAGGTGGCAGCTTTGTACTTATTTATATTTGAGATCCCAGGTTTTTATCTAGTATTCTTGCAAAGATATAGAAAGTTTTTAGCTTATACCTCTTTGGAACTTAAGAGTGTGTTTGACATAGTGTCAGGCTGAGTTACTGAGGGGCTGCCTAGTTCACTGCATGGATTGTTTGGAGTGGAAGAAGTGAGGCACTGAAGTGTCAAAGTCCCCTCTAGTTCAGGTTAGCACCTAGTTGTGGTCCTCCAAGGTCTTCAGGAACACATTGCTTGCAGTGACACAAGGAAGTGGTACTGAACCAGATTATTTAAATTACCAAGGTTAAAATCTGCTTACATTGCCCAGTAGAAAGCAGAATTTGGTACACAGAGTAAGATACAACTATACTGCATGCAAGAACCTGGGTGTACAATGTGCTCAGTAGTTTTTATTGAAGAGAGAAAAAATACATTTGCTATTGAAGACTTTTCAGAAATAGAGTGTAATGCATAGAAGCTTCTGAATGGGATAAAAAATTGGAAAGCTAATGGTGGTAATTCCTTGGAAGGCTAACACATGAAGCTGACAAATTACCAGCAGCTATTAAGCCATTGTGCCTTCAGAAAGTATCTGGTGTGTAATTATAAGGACAGCTAGAAGCACTCAGGCCTATCAGCTGAGTGCTTATCAAGGCTTCCCAGAGCTCTTCTCCTTCCCTTTGTGATGAACCTTGACGTGGCTGCAGTTGTCAGGGAACCCAGCTCCATCTCTCTGCTAGAGGCAGGGTGCTTCAAGGTGTAGGAGAGATGAAAATGCTGTTCTGCACCCTCCTGAATCACTAGCCATGTCATTTGTAAAAGCTATTTGTTTTGAATGATGAAGTCAGAAGTGTGTATAATCTACATCACATTTTCCCCTAAAGACATACAATTGCAGAAACTCCAGGATGTTTTAGTGTTAGATGAGCTTTTTAGTGCCATTCTTTTTTTGTCTGAATTTACATATTGCATGATGTATTGCCCATTTACTCACAGTCAGGATAAAAGGCTGTAGTTATGAAGTCTGTGTAACTCTGCCCACTGTTAGAAACAAACATTACATAATGAAAGCATTATATCTGTTTCTGGAGCAGCACTATAGTGTGAGAACTTCAGGACCCTATTTTATTTTAGGTGACATTCATTATCTGTTCTCTTAATTACATTTGAATAGTAATTACAATATTTTCCTAAGAAAGTATAATTAGATTCTGATATCAAGAGGCAGACTACAAGTACATTAATTAGGCTTTGAGACTACTAGTAAAAACCTGGAGCAAGATAAAAGAGCTTCCAGTCAAAAAAGCAAGCACACAACACAGAGAAAAATGTTTTAACAAAAAAAAAAAAAAGGAAATACAGAATGAATCCTGCATTGTTAGCAATCCAAAGCACATAAACAGCCAGCTTGTACAACAAGTTTGTACGAGAACTGGCTACAGGAAATTTATTTTTAAGGAATGATACTAACCAATGTAAAAACCCTAACATTTAAATGACAAGTGAACTAGTAAAATGTCTGTATAAATAAATGCATAGCAGATAAATAACTTGTAGTCATTCCAAAGTAAGCATAACCCTATGAAATAATCCCATAACAATCCCCTTGTAACAGTGACCTTCCAAAATGAAAAAACGAACCAAACCCACTTGCTGCTAAACCCCTTTCAGTGAATTTGCTACATTATGATTGATTGTACATCTCTCTTTTGGTGCAGTTTGTAGCTATCCCAAGAGTAATGCTATTTGGAAAGGAGCATTCATTTCCAATAAAAAGAGTGGAGGGGAGAACCAGTTTGCAAATTAATTTCCTTCTATTAGGCAAACTTCACAGAGCACTGTAGCCTTCAAAAGGCTACTTGCTTTCCTTCTGGAGCAGTTATGGCTGCTCATTCTTTTCTGTGGTTGAATTTTATGCCACCCATCCGTTTGCCAGCCTCAGCCACAACAAGCATGGATGTTTTCAGTGCTGTTGGGTTCTGGGGAAAAACAGCTGACATGAACTTGGGTGCCTTTGCATGCTAAAGATCTGATTTTGCTTTTCTTCTCAGTGGTTTTTAAATTCTGTTTCCACTAGTGGATGTTATTTGAATCAAGAAATGGAGAAGAGACTTCAAAGTAAATCTGGGAGTGAGATTGCTTTCTTCTCCTTTGAAAATATTTTTCTTTTTCTGAACTAAACCACAGATTGAAATCTTTATATTTGTTTATTACCTTGAAAATATGTGATATCAGAAGTGGCTTGGATTAGTTGAAAAGTTTGATTGGAGGAATCTTAATTTATGTTTCAAACTTTTCAAAACACCTTATTTTACTTGTTCAAAGGAAAAAAAAATAGCAAGAAGGTAATACCTTTTAAAATTACCAAAACTTCTTTTTCAGGAATTTTAAAATAAAAAATATGCTTAAAAAAACCCTCACAACTACACACACACACACACACACACACACACACACACACACACACAGAGCACACAGAAAAATAAAGTACAAACCCTCAACCTTTCTTCCTTCTGAAAGGCTTCAAAAATTTCTGGCCAGCTTCACTTCAAAGACCTGGTGGTTTAGAGAGACCAGCATCTACCTTTGAATTTCTGCTCAGTGTTGGAAAAAGGGCTCTCACATGACATACAGTACAAAACAATTGTACTTAATTTAGCTCATGACAAATGTGAGTGGATAAATTCACCTATTATTGCTAAAGAATGTGTCAAATTTGCATCAATTTGGCCAGATAGAATTTTTTTTCTTTCCTGTGTTGAATTACAAGTATAACGCCTATTTTCAGAATCACTGTGCCTTGTGGCACAAGGAGAAATATGGTCCTAAAGAAATGGCAAACTGTTGGAGAGTCACACTGAGTGAGCACAACCTGAGCAGTCTGGCAGACTTGTTATTTCCACATCTTCTAATGGAGGGAAGAGCAAATACAGAACATCCTGCATGCCCAGCCTTCAGAGAGTTCATTCCATTTCTGGAACACTTGTGATTGCCATGTCAGAAGGGAATTTGGTATCATTTTTGTGGGTTATTCCCAGCTTATTTAAAGACAGTGTTATAGAAGGACATGTTACATTAATCTACATCACCAAATTAGTACTGAAGCCTGACTTTGCTGCTGCAGGAGTCAAGGGGGGCAAGGTTAACATGGCTCATGTTTATCCATTCTTCAGTAGTCAGATGCTGCCAGAGATTGTTTCATTCACTCAATTAATCTTATTTTGGACAAGTGAGCTGTATGAGCTGTGTCTTTAGACCACAGTCCATTCAGCAGCTTGCAGGGCTACATTTCTGAAAGAGCTCATCATTTGCCATTCTTCAGGCATGCGAGTGCCCATAGGTTTAGCTGGGAACTAAAAGTCTTCCAGAAGTGCTGTGGGTGTGTGGTGCTTCTTGTCACCCTGTCACACCAGTGGAAACATCCTCAATTCTGAGTTCAATTGAAGGTAATAGGAAATCTTACCCTGCCAGCATGGGGAGCTCCTGCAACTTTATGGGTCATGCTGCTGGGGGGATTTCTTGTTTGCTACTGTGAACACATCTTTTTTAAATAACTTGCTTATAGTCAAGGCACTGATGATGAAGTTTGACACCAAATCTTGTTTCCCTGGTAATGGTAATTACATTGGAAGAGCTGGCTTAGAAATTCTTGTATTCCAGAAACTCTGATACTCTCAGATTTAAAGTCTCAGTCCCACAAAACTGTATTTGGTGAATGTTGGTGCTAAAGTCAAATCTGGGTGCTAAGACCAGAGGTCTCAGCACCTGTCCATGCACAACAAGCATATTCACCCAGGCTTTCAGTGTATTGGAAGAACTTACTATTAAAATGCCATTAAAAAAGGAGAAAAAACATGAAAAATACTTGATATACAGGAAAATGGAAAGCACTGCACGAAGCTAAACATATACAAAGATCTCAGCTTGCCTACACACAAAAATTAAGATGCAGTTCAGCAACAAACCAGCTGGTGATTTGAGGGGCTCTCTGGACACTGGAAGAATGTAAGTCAACTACAGCAGTAATGCCTCCTCCTTCCCCCTTTCATAGCCAACATGATGCTCAGAGTGCCCCCCCATCCAGGGGTGTTTTCCCTTCACTGGCATTGGAACATGGTGACATCACATACATCACCATCACTGAGGGCAGCATCGCCACCAGTGGCTGAAGTAGGTGTGAAATAATCAAAATTAGCACAAGTTTGGAAGCCAGAACATTTCATTTTACCTTGTGAATGATGTAATTCAAACTGACAAACTTTCAGGATTTAGTTCAGTACAAAACTGCAGCCTTTGAGAAAGGCATTGGCATTAAGATGAATGCTGTCTTACCCAATCTTAGCAGAAACTTGAAATCCCTTTGGGGCACCTACTGCTGCTTATTGTTCCCATAATAGTATCTAATACTTTAACACAGAGGCCAACATTTCCAAGAGGAATTTAGTGCTTTCCACGATCCACACCAAGACACTTCAGAGATGCCTAGAGGGAAACTTTGCTTTGTGCTTTCTGGAAGTCACATCCTTTAGCTGAAAACCTGCAAATCCAGGAGATCCAGATCGTCAGATGCTTTTCAAAACCTTGTCACACTCAATTCACAATGACTGAATACAGAAGAGGGAAAAAATTATAAGGGGTATTAGAGATCATGAAAAATTAAGAATCTTCTGTATTTGCCTGTTACAAAAGTTACTTTTTGAGTCTTATGGTGTTTTGCATTGCATATTTAACTACCTCAGAATAATTTATCACTGCAAGTACAGTGAAGAAAACCAGAGTAAGAATTAGTTTTGTGTCCCTCAGCCCAGTGCTTGGCCTGTGAAGCAAGGCATGTTGTCACCTTTCTCTATTTGCAAAGACCAAAACTTAAAAAAACAGTTTTAGAAGTATCTCCTCCTTCCCAGCCTCTCCACTTGACTGTAGTCATCATCCTGCCCTGTCCCCAGGACAACTGCAGTGTTTACCAGAAGTAAAATGTTTACATGCAAAGTGTGTGTTAAAATCAAGCATATTTGGTTACTAATCCTGCCTTCATGACTCTTGATCTTTATCCTCCTCTACACTGTTGCCTGCTGGAATTGCTGGGTTTGAATTCCTTCTAAAACCATATTGTATTGATCAGATGAAATCATGCTACAAACCTATGTAAATCTTTTCCAAATAGCTCTGAAACTGTGGCTGAACTATACAACTATATCCCCTGTAACAGATGGGATTTTTCATTTAATTCCAATACTTTCATCTTTAGGTCTCTCTGGTTTGTAGTATGAGTTACCTCACTCTGAAG
Organism: Serinus canaria; assembly: GCF_022539315.1. Taxonomy (NCBI): domain Eukaryota; kingdom Metazoa; phylum Chordata; class Aves; order Passeriformes; family Fringillidae; genus Serinus; species Serinus canaria. The sequence goes on along the minus strand of NC_066322.1, from coordinate 22,086,948 downwards.
GAAATTAAAAAAGGGAATTAGAAGAGGATTTGTAAGACTGTTAACACGTCTAGTCTGCTGAAGTGAAAAGCACAGAGGGAAAAATAAATGTACAACCCATTTAGAACTTAATATATCAGTGCTTTTGTAAAAACACAATTTGCCTCATTTTCTCAAGCACTCTATAACCTTGGCACTCAGAGGAAGCTTATTGGTACAGACAGAAACTTCCTGATTAGATGGTTCATTAGCAGCAAGGTACAGAATACTAATTGCCAATTTTCATCTGCATTGACAAGGCCTGACCTAGCATTCATCTGATTGAAATTGCTTCCCTGGTGATGCCTCTTGCTTCCTTGTTTCCTGATTCCAGCTGCCCAGCCACAGACAATATGATAAAAACATGTTATTTTACAAAAATTCAAAAACGATAAGAATAAGTCACACACTTTATTGACTGCAAGGGAATCCTGTCCTGCCTTGCACAGCCACTTTGTTTTGCCTGCCTATAGGTAAAATACTCAGGAGAGACTTCATATGAAAACCAAAACAGCTTTCATTGCTCCCACTATTTCTATCACATCCAAAATTAGATCTGTCTGAGAAAATCAGCTTGACATTCCTGTAATCTTTGGTTTAATTTGTATTTTAGGTTGGCACATAGAAATCCCTCATTACTCCCTAAGAAAGTGGCTACCATGGGAATCAAAAAAGGAGTCATAATTTCAAAAAATGTATTACATTTAAGAAAGCAATATGCTTGGCAGGTCTTGCAAAGTAATTTTCAGATAAAGCCCTTCAGTTTCATAAAAAACATTAGTAATCTGAAAATAGGCAGAACCAACAGGTCCTGCTCTGGTGCTTTCCTCTGGCTGGGAAAGACATAAAAGGAGCACAGCAAGAGTTCAAAACCCCAAATATTTGTACACCCTAATAAAAAGGAAAAGAAAGCTCAAATGAATTATCATTTATAGACTAAGAAGTTAAATATAATAATCAAATATTTGTCTCTGGAAAAGTATGGGCCTCAATCTCAAAGGAGATTCCAGATCTCTCTTGCCCAGTTCTTTTGTGGGTGGTAATCTTTGCAAACTCTGCAGGAAATCGATGCAATCAGAGTTGTCCTTGTTGCAAAGAGGCTACTTAAAATGCAAATAGATCTATAGTGGTTTTGTTAATGAGGTAAACAACTTCCTCTTACATACAACTCTATCTACAAGACCTTTCAGCCATCCCTTATTCACATTGGTTTATCCACTGCCTTCGTTTGTCCACTCATAATTACCCAAAGTGCAACAAGCTGAAGAAAAAAATTATCTATCAGTTGGTGAATGAAGAGGTACATAAAGTACCATTAACAGGAAGATGATCTGGATGACTTGGTCAGGTCCACTGTTCTAGGAAACTCCATCATCCTCAGTTTTCAATAAATAGTTCAATAGGCATTAATAGTTCAATAAATAGTTTTAATAGACATTAAAATTAATATTTTAATGCCCAAACCAGGATGTCAGACCAGAGTGGCTTCATGCTTGAATGCTCCCTAGATTTTTAGAAAGTAAGCTTTCCTGTTGGTGAACGGGGAACACCAGTGAAATTTAGAATCCCAGTTTCATACCTGATGAAATTCAGAAAGAACTGAAGAGAAGATGTACACAAGAAGCACCACTGAATGTGAGTAAGAAAATGAAAGATCCTAGGGAAAATCAGGGACTATTTTAAAAATAGAGGCTTTCTGCATTAGCTATGAAGAACTGGGGACTGAGCTAATATAGGCTGGAGCTTGTGCAGGAAATCTAATGCTACAGGAAATCTCTAACAGAATCACAGAAGATATGGTGGGAAGGGACCACCTGCTCAAAGCACATCTAGTTTGAGCAGGTCACAAAGGGCCACTGTCCAGCTGAGTTCTGCATATCCAAAACCTCACCAGGGCAAATGTTATCTTCAGCTCAGTCACTGTTCCACTCCTCCATGAAATCACCCACCTGTTCCTGACTACTACCAGTGCCTTACTTTCCAGTGAACAAAGGGATTTTTAATAAAAGCTTCAGGTTAGTCAGCATCAGGCATTTTGCAAAATCACATCTTCCACTTGCAAAATAATTTTACACTTTACGTGAATTACTTAACTATTATAATTTCTATTCATTTTGTAGTTTACTTTAAAGCTACCACAACATTGGAAAAGAAGTACCAATTACTTAGGAAAATCACCCATAAATATATTTGATCAAGAAGGCACAGGATGGCATCAATAAAAATTGCACTTTAAATTGGAGCAACATTGAACAATCAGAAAACATGCCTAGCAGTGAGAAGATACACAATTAATTAGTACTGCTGTCATCTGAAAATTGAAAACACTGCAAGCAAAAGATGTTAGATAATGAAATTAGTTGGACAGAGTTGCACAAAATGTCTTAGAAGAGATGACACTGACTAGTGTAGTCTGATGCCACACCACTCTGTCATTTTTGCATGGAAGCAATCAGAACAGAAAAGGCAGCAGATAAGTGAAAGCAAATGACAACACAAGCCCCTTTTCCCTGAGAAAATGGCAGAGCCTCTGACTTTTGTGACTGCAGAATCTCATCAAAGCTAAGCTGTACTGAGAAACCATGGAAATTACATGTAGATGTTACATTTCACTGTGTACAAATTATATGCATGCAGAAATTCAAGCCTCCTCCTGTAGGCAACTTCAAGGAATTGGGGCAGTGATAAGTTAATTTAGTCTATTCCCCATTAAATTCTGGGATATGAATAGCTCACAAAGAAGAAGAAACATTTGAAAAAAGGCTTTGGAAAATGCAGAGCTAAGTTTCAAACAGGATGAAAAAGCAGCTCTTTTGGTTATTCTAAAAGTGATTACATTTAAAAATTATTAGTAACTTTAGAAAGACTTGGAGGTGTTCATATACTTGCTGTATGTTTTATAATTACCACAGAGCTATACAGTATTTAATTCCAATATCAACATATGTTAACACAATACATTTGAGTTCTTAGATTGGTGGCATATCCCCATGTCTGAGAGCTCCTAAGTTTCCTTAGAGTACAGATTTTACAGATACTTGTGTTTTTTTCAGAAAAAATATTCAGATTTAATAGATGTGACTGTTTTCTTGAAATACTTAACATCTATCCCTCAGAATTGAAAACTTTTTATTTGCTTAAACTTGGGGTCTATCTTTCAGAATACTCACAGGATTTCTTTTTCAAATTGATGAGAATATGAATCCAGAAAATGTAGAGGGTGATCTTGTCCCCCAGTGAGCTGCAGCTGGGTCAGTTGCTGAAGATTGGAGGTGGGCCTGATCTTAACAGGCCACACCTGCAATCAATAAGAACTAGTGCTATATAAGAGTAAGGAAAGAGGAGTAGGGAGAGTTAGATTACTGCCAGGACCTGGAGAAGTCACTGTCTAGAGGAGCTGCCTGTATCAAGGCAGTATGAAGCTCTGATAATATGAAATCCTTGTACTATGATGGTGATAGAACCTTTGCTATCTAAGACAACAAGAAAATATTGTTGTTCTGAGTTATTTGGTAACAAATTTAAATAATAATCCACTTAAAGCAGGCAATCAGCACTGAGCTAAACTGCATAATTTAGCCTGACAAAAGAATTCCCTGATGACAGTGGTATTTTCATGCTCACGTTGTAATGATTATATATCTTACTGCATAATTTCAAACAGAAATGAAATAGACAGATGGCAAGGAGAAGAAAACATCCAAACAACTACAAATATAAATATAAAAGAAAGGGAATTACAAAAAGTGAAAGAGCTGAGAACTATAATTAATCATTTAATTATATTTAACTTGATAGTTATCTAAGTACTTTCCACTAGGACCCCATTCACCATAATGTTCACAGCCCATGACATTTGGCCAGGAAATCCAGCCTGGGATGTCATCAGAGAGGTCAGAGCTGGAGAGTGGAGCAGGGGGGCTCAGGGGAGGGTGGAGGCTTCCTGGGAAGCAGATGATAGAGCTGCTTGGACTGCTGGTGCCAGGAGAAGGGAGAGAGGGTCTGGAAAGGTTTACCATAGGGTCAGCAGTGGGTGAGTGCAGCTACACATAAATGAATGAGATGGGAAAGAAGGAGGAGTTTTGCTGCAGGAGAAAATTTTAAATTAATCAGTTCACTGAGCTTAATGAGTGATTTGACAGTACCTACCTATTATAAACAGATTTAGTGAATTCATGTTGGCATCACCGGTCTGCTCCCTACTCATCTGAGCCTTCAGCATATACTTGATGTTCAGTGTACTTGTATTTTGTTCAGTTAAGTGTAGATGTAAAATTAAACTCAGTATCAAAGGCTTCATGAACTGGGGATTACCATTCTGCTGAAGTGGGGAGGACTAACACAGTACCAAACATATTGAGTGTTACCTGTTTGACAGCAACATAACATAGCAATGACCAAGTAGATTTTTCAGGCTTGGGAATGCCTGGATTTTCACTGAGGCAAGGAGGGTAAGTGCCAAGAGCCAAAGGAGGATTGCTAGGGGTGAAGGTGGTGGAAAGAGGAGATTCACTGCCAAACAGGCAGCTCATCTCTGTCTTGGCCTCAGAGCCAGACTGGTGCTGTGGCACCCATTGCTGTGGACAGCCAGACTGGGTGTGTGAGGTGCCAGAGGGCCAGAGTTTGTACTGGATCACGGTATGAGTACAGCCCCTGGGGCTGCTGCTGTGTGCCCTCACTTTCCCTTCTGCTAGAGCAGGGCCAGGATTTCATCTGAGAACAAAGCTGTGATCCATGGATGAGGCACTGCACAGGGAGTGCTGGGCACAAACAGACACGGCTTGTGCTGCCAGGGGCAGCTGGGGAAGGCACTTAGTATCAGCTGCTTAATACCAGCCATGGCTAAAACCAAATGGAGTCCATGCCCTGCCACCATCGCCTTCTCTTATCGATCCTGCTGTGACACCTCCTGGTTCTGTAAGTGACTGGTTCTTCCATGAGCATTTCCAGATTGTAACACAAGACAGCTCCTAGGAGGGTGCTTTTTAGCCACTCCAGTGTAAACAATGCCAGCAAAACAACAACAAAAAATAACACCGAGGAAGAGAGCGGGCTAACATCTCACTAACTAAAAAGACTGAGAATGTGGATGTTTCACCTTTTCACTTCATGTGCTAAGGGTATAATATACCAGAAAAAAATCAGAAAGCAGAGTGTTTGTGAGCTGACTGTGCAAGGAAACGTCAAGTGTTTGCAGTGTGGCTGAGGAGAGCCGTGTGGCGGGGTTTGGTGGAGATGAGGAGCGCTGAGCTTTGGGCTCTCCGGGCGGCGGTGCCGAGCCTGCGCTGCGGGGCAGGCTCAGCACAGCCCAGCGGAGCGGGACAGGCGCAGCCCAGCAGAGCACGGCGGAGCAGAGCGCACCATTCATCCCCAGCACGGCCGGGGACAGACTCCAGTCCGGCTCCCGCACAAATCTGCACCGGGTTTGAAAACACACTCGGACCTGCTGAAGTAAGACCTTGACTAGCACAACTGCCTTTTGAATGGAAGTGTGCAGGTTTGCGGGGAGCAGGCTGAGGAGGGGCACGGGCATGGATGGCTCGTAGGGGGCCGGGTGCCCCGGCTGTGCCCTTCGCTTCAGACACGAGGAGAAAGCAGTGAGCATCAGCACCAGCCCTTTGGACAACAGGCAACTCGGCAGAGGATGTCCTATCAAGATGAATATGGCTCATTCAAGAATTAACTCTCTACTCATCTTCTACCTCAGTTTTTTGCTGCTCATCCATTTAAAAAGTAAGATTTGCACTTTTTCTTATTGTTCTGACATGTCCTCTGGGGAGATGGTTAGACATGCACTTCTAGCAGAAAGCTTGTGTTGTCAGAAGGGTTTAAAAATTTGATGGAGATGCCAAAAAAATTTGGTCCATGAAACTAAGTTGTACGAACTCGTTGCTTGATAGCTTTCCTGATCTCCATGCTTTGACTTTTTTTTTTTAATGAGGAATGAAAGCATTTTGTTGCTTCACATATTCAAGGTACAGTAATAAATTATTTCACTAAAACTGTACCTGTACTTTAAAGTCTGCTTTTTGATACCACTAATTCAGTAAATCTAAACCTTTCTGATTTAAATCGAAACTTATTTATCCTCTGCTTAAAGTGTTCATGTTATGTTTTTCAGTAGTGTTGCTTTAATATATATACTTTCTAAACCACAGCCTCTAGAGAAAGCAGTTATTAAACAACTGTGTTGTATTTGGTGTTGTAAAATATGTCCATTATGAGGGAGCATGAAAGTCCAACTGCTTTAATAGAGAAAAATTGTTCTCGGCAAACTTCCACATAAACAGAAGTGTGCAAAATAGAGGCAGTCACAATGGGTTTCCTTGATAATTGTGTCAGATGGCTGAGAGTAAATGCAAGCCAAGGAGGCTAAATGGCCTCAGCTGGTGAGGCTGCTGTGTGTGTGTGAAAAGCAGCAGCTCTTGAACATGTTTAAAATGAAGATCTGCAGGATGTGTGCCTGAGGAGGCTGTTTGATTTGTGTCTGTTGCATGTGAATAGCAATAACACAAAGCTTTGAGCAGCTGCCATTAAACAAGAAGACTTGGCATTAGCGTTCAGTGTTGTGTAATCTGGGTCACCTTCTGTTGCTGCATCACTCAAATTGTTACTTGGACAGTTTACAGCCCAACATAAATTAAAGACTAAAAAGCAAACAGATGCAGTTGAATCAACCAGCACTGAAAAAAAATCCCACGCTTGAAAATATAAGAAATATACAGAATGTTATAGAAACATCATTTTATGCTAATTTTCTTTTTGGGGATGTACTGATGTGAATCAGGGAAACCAAAGTGCTTTTTCTATATTAACTCACAACAGGACATACCCTAAAAAAAACCAAAAAAAACCCAAACAACAAAAAACTGGACCTTTAACTTTCACAAAGTAATTTTCAAAGTAATTTTCAACTAGAAAGTCTCTAAGAAAGAGTCTGCCATCTAAGTAAAGGAACATAATAGTAGTGTTAGTTAAGAAAATTTCATTTTTCCATGAGGCAGGCAAATTAGAACAAAATATAAAAGCTTTGGGAAGGGGAATTAAAAGTTAAGTTTTATAAATTAAGAAGATCACATTAAAACATCATGCACAAAGAAAACATTGCTAGAATGAACACAAGAAAAAAGCCCCCAGGAATCAGTTTAAAGAAGGATCAATACAAGTTTTGGCTTTCACCTCGGGTGAGCTTTGCTCAGTGCAGGATGCCAAAGGCAAGGAGTAATTGTGTGTCATTTTATGCCTTTTCCTTAGCCCACTTAACTGGGATGACATCTCAGATGTGGCACGGGTGTTCTCTGGGTGATGGCCATATGGCCAGTCTCAAGCAAGGGCCCTTTCAGTCTTGGAGAACTTACTCAGGTAGAACTGTGGCTGTTACCACACTGTGACACAAACTGATATCCCGGGACAGAGCAGCTGCATCAGGAACCAGAATCAGGCTCAGGACCACACCTCATACCTCTACCTGTGAGTGCTGTGTATTTAGTGATCTTGAGAGGTGTTTTCTCTTTAGAAAGCTTGTACCCCACTTGAAACTGCTAACAGTTTCTATTAATAAAAACATAACTGTGAACAGATGAGTCAGAGGTAGAAGCAAAACTGACTGCAATTACATCCCTACTTAAAAATTAAAGCTGAGAAAGACCAAGACAGAAAAGCTGAGGCTAAAATGGAACAGAGGTGATTGATGATATTTACAGAAGTTGTAGCTGCCATTACGTTTTTAAAATCAGTTTACTGGATTTATCTTCCCCCAAAGGATTCTAATCTTAGGCCCTGCTTAAAGGCAGAATGTTCTTTATAAGTATATATTCTAAACAATTTGGAAAATAAATAGTATTTAGAAGCCATGAACTCCAGATGCAAGCATTCAACACAAGCTGGGTTTATATGGCATTTTGTGAATATAAATTGTTTCCACATATCATACCAAATGAACAACTCACAGAAAACTAATCTGGGGGCATCCAGAGATGCCCAGCTCTGTGTGAGGGGGGACCAAGAATCATTATGTACAACAGGGACAGGAAGCATGTCCCAAGTCCAGAACAACACTGATAACTCATTACTGCCATACTATTGTCTAACAGGAATTACAAGCATGAAACTGTGGGCAGGGAGTTGCTCATGAAACAGAGGAAGAGAAATTCTGTTAAATACAGGTATTCTTACACATCAGTTTTGGAAGTGATTCTGTCTGAAGTCAAGTTTAAAATCTTTTCATTCAACATTCAAGTACTGATTTTTTTTTTTTAACAAGTATTACAATAGATTTCTACTGCAGCATTGTCTTCCTTTTGGGAAAAATACAGACAAATAATATTTTAAGGTCAAAACTATTGCCCATATAAGCTGTGGATGCCCCATCTTTGAAAGGGTTCAAGGCCTGGTCTAGTGGAAGTTGTTCCTGCACACAGCAGGGATGTTCAAACTAGATGATCTTTAAGGTCCTCTCCAACCCAAACCGTTCTGTGATTCTATTTTTCTCCATTTTAGTGACCTTTCAGCACAGCTGAAAAAATGTATTATTTACTTCAAAATCGATGCTTTATAAATTGTTCAAATGTTCATAAATTAGGAATGGAAATTCATTTGGGATTGCTGTTAATGTGAGCAAAATATCTGAGCTTTACTTGCAGCCTTTTTCTACCCCTCTGAGATGCTGGCACTATGCAATTTTTCCCCGTGGACAAGAACTCTTAATTTCACACAACTATTCCCATTACTCACAAAACTTCTAATTACTGCTTAATTACTGTGTTAGGAATAAAGCTCTGCTTATAAAGAGATTTGTGGTTTTGCTCACACTGCTCATCCCTCATGCACACCCGGCTGATGTAAGGAGCTTTCCAGCAAAGTCTTGTTAGTGTGGTTTGATGAGTTCCCAGCCCATTCGGCAGCTCCTCATTAGCCCTCCGCGGAGCTGAGCCTGTCAGAGCTGCACTCAGCAGCCCTGCAGCCCTGCCTCCCTCCTGGCTGTCACACATGGCATCTGGAGCACAGCAAAAATGAAACATCCTTCAGATGTCTGCCATCATCTCCAGTAAGTTAAAAGCAACAGCTTCTAGACACAGTTGTGCTGGGTTGTTTTTTTTTTCCTTTTCATGTATATATTTTATTATGGATAACATCTCCTTCTCTGGAATGAAACTAAATCTTAAGAATGAAAACTAGTAACCCTGTAACTTTAAAAAAAGGCTGTAACTTCTGCAAGATAAATGTGTAAAAGTTACATTAAGAACATCCCAGCCACAACTGCACTTGAGCCACTCAGTTCAAAAACTCTTACAAGGCATTCTTAGGGAGCTACACCTACCATTCCAAGAGCAGAGAAGGATACCAGGTTACAGACCCCTCTCTGTCTGTGTGCTCTGTAACTTGGGAACTGTCACCACTGAGAACCTCTAGAGATTAAACATTTCCCCACATCCCATTTTGTCACTCAGAAAATACAGTGCAAGATATCAGCTCCTTCAAAAATTTACCCCTCAAATGACAGGGATTTTGGCAATACAGGACAAAGCACTGAATGATGTATTCACAGTCACAGGACCAAAAGGGAATTCTGCAGCAAGGACACAGATCAATCTCTGTGAGCAGGTTGTTTGTGACTAATGACCTATTAGGAAAGAGTCTGAGGGGCAAGAAAGGGAGTTGTGCAAAAAGGTGTTTTATCATTCATGCTTAACCAGCAGCAGAGATCTCACACAGAACTTGAAACACTGGTGTATGTTATCCTCTATCCATGATAATGGACTGGAGAAGAGAAAGTTAATTTAATACAAGCAGAGGATATAAACATAATGTTTTAGTATATACATAAACCTTTCAAAAGTGTCCCCACACAAATTTATCTATCTCTCTCTCTCCCCCGTCTCTCTTCCCCCAGTTTTTTGCTCTCCCTGTGTTACTTTGATAAACCTAAAGCACCTAGAGAGTCTTTTCCTTGTGCAAATCTCTACACCTTTTCCTCTCTGTTAGAGGAAGCTCAGAAAAAACCCAGTGCTGTTTAGAGAGTGCTCAAATTTTGATGGCCAAATTGGGCACTTCCCCACTGAAAGTTACAGGGAAAGGCAAATATTTTGCTGTTGTGTGTTGACAGTAAAATGACTTGTAAGACACAGGAGAGCAATCAAACCACTGTTCAGTACTGGCTGTATCCAGTTTTGAGTGCTGCTGTGAGCAAGAGAGAGGCAATTAGGAAAATGCTGGAAAGGGACAGCAAAAATAGAAAGACATTTAGAAAGATGTGCCCTCTGAGAAAGATGTCACAGGAAGAGAAGCCTGAGGGAAGACATGATTACAGTCTTACCTCCACAAAAGGGAATGGCAATCAAGGATGGTGACGAGATCAGTTGCTCCCTGTCACCTCTAGAAGGGCAGGTTCTGGAATGGATTCCATGTACATCAGGGAAGATTTGTGTGAACTTTCCCAACTAAGGGATAATTAAGACACTGTATCAGAACTTTTAAATGAATGGGTTAGATAAATATGTGCTAGAGAGTGTCTAGACTGCTGTCTCACAGCTGGTGTTACACAGACCCTGGGCAGTCAGCACCACCCTGGGGGATCTGTGAAGGTCTCAGGGGACAGAGTCCCAGAGAGGCACAGGTGGGGACTTGTCCCAAGGGCTATGGTGGCACTGAGGCTCCAGGGCAGCTCAGGAACAGCTCTGGGGCAGGGTGAGCAGATGGTTCCCTTTCCTTCTGCACAACTGGGGATTATGTGCTGTGCAAAACAAAAGCAGCCCTGAACTCAGCCCCCTCTGTTGCAGCAAAAACGGAATTATTGCCTAAATTTCAATGAGAAAGTAGTTTACTCTCATTCTTTGAGGCATCAAGTCCTCTTATTTTTTGGTACCCTACACTTAAAATAGGCACTTTGGCCACTGAAAGCACTGATTACAATGAGAACAGAAAGTACCCCCATGCTAGAGATAATGTAGTTTGATTTCTGGCTTTTGGAGTGAAATCACTTACATTTTTACTTGCAGTTTGAGTATACTTGATATGTTGACAATATAATAATGCAAGAAAATATAATTAATGAATGGATTATCAATATCAAAAATTTCACAGGCAAAAACCTGAAAAGGAATGGAAAACATGGATTGCCTGCTGAAACTGCCAGCTTCTCACTTCATATAAAAAAGCAATGCAAGACTGGAACTTACTGCACAAAAAAAATAGCAGTAGATTCCAACTGGCCATTCTGGATACAGTGCAACAAATTAACATTGGAGTGGGAGTTCTGCTTCATCTAAGTAGAGTTTGGCAGCAAAAATTACTTATTTATGAAATATCAAGGTTTAAATATCTGTATATTCAGCCAGCCACAAAACCATAAATAAATATGTCTTAGTCCACATCACTTAACTCTCTATAATAAGTAAATTAGAGAAATAGCAACCTAAGTGCCTTTGATCCTGCCTACAGGGGTTTGCAGCCAAAGACCTTCCAGGGATACTTCTACTTATGGGTTTGTTTTTATAATTCACATTCCAAAATTAAGAAAATCTTCTAGACAATGCCTCAATCTCTAGGTAAACTTGAGTTGTTCTTTGTGGTTGCCCAAAAATGGACAAAAGGCTCATTTTCTAAGGGAAGCCTTTAAAACTAATTGACTCATCTGGAGCAAGGAGATAAGTGATACATATTACTTTCCAGACTGATTTCACAGATTAATTTGTTGGTTTTAGGGACTGACACTTTTTGTCAGTTCTCACTGTACTTCTCTGTTTCCTCAGCCATTACCAGTGCTGTATCGTAGGAAAGCCCTCTCACACCAGCAAACAGCAAAAAAACCCAACAACCCAGATAAACCCTTTTCCAATGAGATTCTTATCTTTTACTTCATATTGATTATATCTTACTCACCCATAAATTGGGTCAACAGGAAGCTGCTTCCATCTTTTGACAAAGACTGCAGCTGACAGGGCCTCTGGGCGGGCACCACGCAGCTGCCACTGCAGCTCTGCAGGGCTCCTCCAGGCCCAGCAAAACGTCCCTCTCCAGGCATCAACAAAGCAAGGCTGCTGCAACTTCAGGGTGAGGGCAGCTCCTGCCTGCCTGGAATCTTATCAGTGGGGACAGAAATCAGAATATTTCCAGGGCTAAATATTTCTGTGGGTAGAAAAGGGGCATGGGCTGCTAACCCGTTACAGTGTCCCCTCTCCAGCAGCCAAGGATCAGGGCACTTGCCTGGTGCATCCTTCTGTGCTGGGAAATGCTATGCCTGAATAATTGTGGCCTGGGTGGATGCTGGCAGGCAAGGGGAGAAACTCCTTGCTTATTTTTACTGCTCTTGCTTGCCTGCCCAAGGCTGAGCATACTGGCAGCCTAGTGCCTTAAACTTTTCCTTGAATAATGAGACAGACAAAGCATTTTTATCGGCATTAGCCAGGGGCTTTGCAGACAGGACACATTCCTTCAAAGTGCACTCAATCACACTGATTGAGATCAAGGCTGTGAGTAAACAAACAAAACTTTGTACCCCTCCCTTAGAGCTCAGCTGTGGACACAATGGCCTGACAGTTCCTTTGCTGAGGTTTCTGAGAGGTACAACTATGTTGTTGTATGCTGTGGTGCTACCAAAGGCTGACTGTCCTCTGAAACAAAGGCCAGAGATGCTCTAATTCACATCCAGACTGCCACGGAGGCTCTAGGCAGCTCGTGAGGCAGTGTACACTGGCCACACTCTTCCCTTGACAGTTCCAGTCTCCCTTGCTGGGGTTTCCAACAGGATGATACAGAACACTTGATTAGCTCTTTCTTCCACAAGAAGGGCCCTAGCTCTGAATTTGACTGTGACACATTTCTTTCCTTCTTTGAACTGGAGCTTGAGGACTTTGAAAACAACATCATTTGACAGGAAGCCAAAGCAAGGATGCAGAATGACAGACAGTCATCAGTCTGCAAGGATCCAAGCAACTGCAGTTTAGGTAACCTGCACTGACAGATTACTCACAGCAGGGAACCCAAAACCCTCCCTGTAATAATGTAGCCTTGAAAAGATATCTTTATACAGCAGTACTTCTGTGGTGTTTAGCCAAGCTTGGTGGCAATTTGTAGGTGCTTCCAAGGCAGCTGTGGTACCACTCCTGGTATGGCAAACCATCCCTGAGTGCCCACACAGCTGAAAGAAGAGATCAGGCTCTTCATGTGCAGTGAACAGCCTGAAGTGTAACTCACCTCCCTCCCAACAGCTGGAAAGAGAGCCCCTGAGAGTGTGTCTGAACTAATACACATCACTTTGCTGCTCCTTGGGCATCAGCTCCTTCCTGTTGCAGGAAGGGTGCAGCTGTGATGGCTGTAAGGAAGGCAAAACACTATACAGGTCTGACATGGTGTAAAGAAGTCCTAACTGTGCTTGCTCTTCTCCAACAGCCCTTAATTTCCTTTGATAACCCCATAAATAAAATACAGAGAGAAGAGGCACCAATCTTGTGAAATAAGCAATCAGAGGCTGCATAACAAAAGAAATGTGCAATGCCAGTGAGGAGAAGCCAGGGAATGACACTGATGTATCAGAGATTGCATCAGAGCTATTAAATGGGATGAAAATATGCAAGGCCCTTGGAAGCTCATCTTTGTTCAATCTTAAAAGAATTCTGAAAGCAAGCCTCCACTGATTCCTATCATAAGATGTAGGAAAATATGTGTTTGTGGAATGATAACCCAAGCCTTTTTGATCCCTGTCTGTATAAATATTTGGAGCAGAATGCAAGTAGGTGCCTCTGCAATGCAGCTGCAAAAAGCAAATGTCTGGCCATCATTTTGTAGGACTCACCAATTTAGTTTTTCAAGCTGAACCCATCCCTTCTCTCTTATCAAATACAGCTCACATTTGTAATTCAAGTTGCAATACTAATGGTACTGAACATTTTGCAAGCCTCAACCCATGCAAAAATGCCCTCAGTTTGATATAACAAGAACTATCCATTCTGTTTTCTCATGAGTATGTCTTAAATGTGTGATTCAATTTAGTCTAACATCTTCCCATTTTGGAGCTCATGGAAAAGTGCAAGCAGATTAAACTTACTAAAATAAATTGCCATTTTCACATTCAAAATGCTATTTCCAAAGTATATTGTGTTTCCTAAAAAACAAGTGGGCAACTTGGGATTGCCACCCTTTTCCACAGTAGTGAAGTGACAGGACTGAGAGGTGGTTGGAGCAAACCTTTAATGGAGCTAAATAGCAGAAGGCAGGATTGACACTGAACACCTTTGAAGGATCTAGATATAAAAATCTTTCCAGCAAACAGACTGACCTAATGATCTGAAAAATGATGGAAAGGAATAAAAAAGGGAGAAATGTAGCTCTCTGCACACAGCAGAACAAAATCAGATCTATTTTTACTTCTACTACAGCCTTAAAACCATAAACACTCCATTTTTCATTTTGTTTGGGGAATTGCCCACAGATTCATGCAGGCACTTTGTGTTCCCAGAGATCTCTTTCAGTGTTCTCCCTGCCTAGGCACCAAGGAAAATACCCTAGAGTGGCCCTCCTGTATCCCCAGCCAGCACCTCTGAGCTGGCAATGGCTTGCTGCAGCCACACAGGCATCTGTTGCCTGTAATTCTGCTATTCCACAAGGAACCTTGAGCAGAGTTGATTTCAGGTTTTTTTTCTGGTTTAACTTCCTAAGTCCATTCATTTTGTGTTATGTCCAGCAAGGACCAGCATGGCTGTGCTTACGAAACCAGGAAGTCAGGGGGTGTAATCAAGAGTGGTTTCTTTTCAAGGAGATGGAGAATCATGTCTTTGGAGATATTTGAGATTTTGAGATAATTTGATGGACTGGCAATCAATTACTCTGCTTCTTATATTCCAGCTCTTAAACTAAACTTTGAGGGAACTGCATTCTTCAATACTACTAGAAGCAAATGGAGACTGTCATTACACTTGCTGAGATTTTTGTACAAGAGATAAGCAGCATCACAAATGTGTTTGCATCTTGAATTCCACAATTTCTTCTTTGGGCTAACATAAAATCATGTTCTAGAGGGCACTCACACAACAACTGCCAATGCTATTTAACTGTGCTTCAGTTTCAGACAGATTGTGTCAACATTTCTACAGACAGGGGAACACTTTCCTTACTTTTATTAGCATAACTGCAAACACCCAGAGAGCTGTGAGATGGATTATCCTGTCTTTTAAACCTGCACATCTTTTATGCAAGGGCTCTTAATCAGCCTGAAGAATTCTGGGTCTTCATGGGTGACTGCTTCTTTTCTGCAATCCCTCTTGAGCACCAACACTTTCATTAACCACAGGCATGTGGTTACACATGCTTACAGTAAATCTAGCTTTCCAAAAATAAGAAATTTGTACTAAATCATTAAGAAAGTTCCGAGAAGTAGTCATAGGCAAAGGGTGCTGAGCTTTCTGCTCTAGTTGATGCAATGGCTTGGACTAGATGATCATCAATAGTCCCTTCCAGTGCTTTCTGTTCCATGTAAACCACTTGGGTTTTAGCTGAGCCCATTACTACAAGGCTGGCAAAGCAGTCACTCCAGGGAGTGTATCAGAAGTGCTGTCTCACCAATTCTGACACATTTTTTACCATTTAGCAATAAAAGGTCTTTAGAGTTTGTTAGACACTGTTTAGTGACAGGAAAAACTGCCAAGTGGAAAGTATGAGGGAAGAGACTGCAACATATATTTCAGACTTCTTTTGAAAAAAAAAGCACAAACAAAAAAATCAGTTACTGGATTCACTGAAAAAAATAATCACCAAAGAATCATCTCCACTGTGTTACCGCTGTAGTGCAGACTCACCTACTAAGTGAGGACTTAGTCCTCACTTCAGGACTCCCTGCAAAGTAGTAGGAATGTGAACATGGCCCTGAATAAGACCTCATGCTCAGAAATGTACCCAGATATTAAGCATGAAAACAGTCTTAACTCAGAGGAAACTCCTATGTGCAGAGCTTGAATTCAGTAATGAATGTTCAGCTACCACAGGGACATCTGTAAAACTTGTCACTTGTCTTTAAAAAAGGTCTAGTGTTCTTAAAATCTTGACCTCAATGAGAGGTCCAGTGATTCAGCCTTTCAAACTGCAGTCATGCCCTATTCCAGCTATTATATGCCTCATTTCTGTTAATCTTCTCTAATTAGTTCTGCTTCTCAAGTGAAGTCTTAGAATCTAACATTTTCCTGTGATAATACCAAGGGCTCTGCTTTCATGTTCAAGGTCAGTCCAGCATTTCACCTTGTAAAACTCATTTGTCCTCCCTGCACTTACACTTGTACTTTGAGTTTGAGTGTAGACATCAGTTTAGACTCTCTCAAAGACATTTGCTGGCTTTAAAGTTATCCTTAAAGGTGTGGTCATGCCCAGCAGAGTCATACAAGTGTGAAGGAACAGACTTCTTTCAGATTGTTTCTCCCCTGCAAGTATGCAGAGAAAATTTCTCCCATTAAAATAATTTCAGCTTTTTCTTTGTGAGTTATTTTGCATGTTTCACAACACATAAGCAGATTGGGCCTCAGAGCCTGAAGGGAGGCACGTGACAGTTGTATAGGTGAGAATGCTGAGCTGAGAAGGGCAAGGTGAATACCTTGCTTGCAGTGAGAGAGCTGTGAATACAATCCAAGTGATCTCCCTGTTCAAATCACTAAATTTAGATCTTGTGTTTCTCCCTTCATATGCTATACACACACATTAATATAGATATGTATTAGCAGGAGGACACACAAAGTTTTACAGATTCTTCTCGTGCCTGAGAGATGTGTAATACAGCAAGCATTTCTTTTGTAAAAATGGCATTATTGTTTATTCACTCTAATAACAAATGGAGGCACTTTTTGTATGTGCAATCTCCATTGCACTGTAAGAATTTACATATCATTCCTTTCATTGATCATTTTTAGCTGCCTCTTTTGAAGGGACCAGGTCACTCACCTGCCATCCCACAGCCCTTCCAGTGTGAGGACTGCAGAGATCCAGCATTACTGGAGCCACTTGATGGCTGAGGTGTGAACACAAATGGGAGGAGGCATCTGAGCCCCAGGCAAGGATCACACTCTTCTCCAGCTGATGCTCAATCCAAAATGGCAGATTATTTTCAGGTTAAAAAACCTTAACTGGGCAAGGGGGGAAAGTCAGCCTACAGTGATACATAACCTAGGCTACAATCAGTTTAAGCAGCTTCCTTTGAGCATTGCTGCTGCAGCTGGGGATAAAACTTGCAGTTCATCTAAATGGGTTACCTATGCTTGATGCTTTTATACTTAATGCTGTCATGAATTGCAAATAAGCATAAACCAGCAATAGGATAATTGTAGAAAAGCAAGAATTTTTATGGTTCAGTTATTTCATATGCAACAAGTAAAAAATTCTGTTAACTTTTCAACCTACCTCCTTAAAATAAATTATAATAAATATGTAAATGCAATATATGGAAAATGCTTGGCCTTTTCAATTTTGAATAGTTAACACTTAATTCTTGTATCTGAAAATACAATCCCTGAAGTATTTGGTGGAGTTTATGGAACTGTTTATGATTTGATTTTTCTTAAACCTCTCCAGTGGAATTTATAATGTTATTAGAAATCACTGACAACACGGTGTCTGTTTTTTCCAGAACTGCAATATATTGGCAAATATCCAACTAAACCCTGTTACATTCAATTATCCTGATGTCCAGAAAAAGGACAGAAAGAGTAGAAAACCCTTTCATTCTCCCCATCTCCAAGGCAGCGGAGGAAGAAACAGTACATGCACAAAGAACAAATTCAAACATTTTCTGCAAGTCCAGTGCCTAATTTTAAAACCTGAAACTGTTCTAAAGGTTAGCACCTCACACTGCACAAGCCTTCAGTAGAGATGTGCTGTAGTACAGGGCTTTGGTACCAGAATTTAGCCCCAGATGAGCTGCACTTCTGTACTTTGCTCATCCTTGTGACAATGCATCACCTTTCCAAGGATATTTCAGAAAAAAAATACACTGTGGAGGTAAATTGTGCATTTACTCTGAACAGGACACTCAGCACCTTTCAGTGTTGACTATCCACAAGCAGAGGTCTTGTCTCATGACACCTAATAAAGTGTCTGGTAATCACATCAAGTGGGAAAACCCTTCAGCTACCCCTCAGTGGGCAATAAAACATCTTTCCTCCCTGAGGCACACAGCTTAGAAAGAGAAAATAAGTGTTAGGGAGCATCATCTAGGAGGTGACAGGGGACAAGAGTAATGGACAAAAGGCATCCTCACAAACTGCTTTTCTAAATTCTGCTTTACCTCCAAGTTGTGATCCAGACCTGTTCTAGAGCAGTAACTGAATTACCTCCACTTTATTCTCTCTTGCTCAGCGCATGGTGACAATGGTTTTATCGTGGAAATATTTTCTCTAGAGAGCACTCTGAGTACTGACAGCTCTTTTCTCTTTCCCTCCCTCACACTGTCACCCTTCTATATTTGCCTTGACACTGTCTTCACATTGTCTTGACATTGTTCTGACAGTTAAGAAAACTCAATCACTGCAGCAAACAGCCATGACAATGCGGAGAAGAAAAAGGAAAAGTGTTATGAAAATTGTTGAGGAACTGTGAAGATTTACAGGCTAGTGAAAACAAGATTTTGCTTTTTCTAAACCACATTCCTAGGGAGTTTTCAATAAAAAGCTGATTTAAGAAAGTCTGCAGCCAAGGCTGGCAAAAGTTATCTCAAAGGTGATTGGCAGTTACGGATTCTGAACCAGAAATTCAGCTGTCCCTAGATAACAATCCCTCTTACTGCCATCACTTCAGGTACATTGTGGGAGATACTTCAGCCCATCTCCTGGAGAGCAGGGATGCTGCATTACTGTGAAATGCTGCCTTGGAACTCTCCAGCTACACTTTCTCCCAAGCATGCTGCTCAAACTGGAATCCCTTTTGGGGGCAACCAGAAAAGAAAGGTGGCCACAGAAAAAAGAAATCAGATTAGCTGGAGCTTTGGTTCCCTTTTAATAATAAAATCAAATTTTGTTTTGTTGGCTCACAAATTAGAAGAGAGGAGCCTAGAAAGGAAGCACTGCAAACACCAAATATTGTGGTAACAGGTAAAAAACCCAGCACAAGTAGGGTAAGTTTAGTATCTATTTGTCTGTTTGAATTAAACTTCTGAGCAACTCCTTAACTGGGTATAGTATGGATATAATAAAATGCTGAACTTGACAAGTTAAGGTTTGTGATTCAACAATTTGACAAAATTAATGTTGATTTGAGTAGAAATTCTGATCATCAGGAACCATGTGGGGAGGGTTGATGGGTTTTATTTTGTGGTTTGTTCATTTGATTTAGAAAAGCATATATAGTTTTGATACTAGTTCAAATTCTTAGTAGTTACAAGTACACCTAGGTAATAAAAAATTACCTCAAAAATTTACTTTATACTATCTTGGCATGCATACAATCCACATCTTACCTGAAAAATGCAGTTAAAGCTCATCCCTTGCAAAGCAGAAGCTCATCAACACTGCTCTGTAGGGCACCTGTAGTGCTCCCTGCAGGTCACACAAGTACTGCTTCTCCAGGAGGAGCATCTTCTCCCCTCTCCTCCTCCATCACCTCAGATTGCTGTCTTCTCCCTAAAGAAATTAGGGAGGGAAGCCATCTGAAGCTTGATCCACTTGCACCAGAGCCCTGGGGACAGCAGGGCTGGTGGCCAGGCACTGCCCCTCTCCTCACACAGAGGCTCTTCTCCAACACCTCCCAAACTGCAGGGCCATCCTGGCAACCAAGAGGTGGCACAGGCTCCAGACCTTAGCCCAGTCCCCCTCCAGGTCCCTAAGGCAGGAGGAGCAGGGGCCTGCAGGGGCTGGTTTGTAACCTACTGACACACCCTGCCTCTGCACACCCCCCCAACAGGAATGGGACCCACATGGCTGGGGAGAGAAACCCTCTGCTTCCTGAGTGCAATTCAGGAAACCCTGGATATATCTTTGCCACATATCTAAGATAGCAGTGTGAGGAAAATGTTAGTGAAAGCTTCTTATGAGACCAGAACGTACAGAAATAAACCTCTCTCAGCCAATTAATACAAATTTTTGATTACAAGGATGAATCAACACATGCTAAGAGTAAAGTGAACAAGCACATATGCAGATTGATGCTCACCTGGTTAATTTTATGGCTAATTTCATATGTTTAATCATGATGACCAAAGCACAGGTAAGACAAAAACAGAACAGAGGCAAAATTAGCCTAAAGAGTCGAGGCAGAAACAATATGCTTCCATTTATCCAGAGAGAAAATTAAGCTTCAAATGCTTCTGCCTGAACTCACTTGATGAAGCACGGTCTTGATACAATTAATAAAATGGCACAAAAGTCTCCACATAAATGCAGACACTTCTGAACCATAGAATACAGCATTTATTCTAAATGCTATATTGGGTGGTTATACTGCAACTGCTCTGGCAAGCTGAATGACAAACATTTTAGTGCTTCCTTCCTACACTTTTATGTCTACATGCTCCCTTTATTATTAATGGCATAATATTTGCTACAGTAGGCTATCATGGTCAAATCAATACCAAAGTGCCTTGAAAAGACACCAGAGCTGAACCCCTAATTAAGTACAATATTTTGTTCCTTTTAAATGAGACACTGTTTGAGGAGTACAGTAAGAGTGCCTTGTTCTGTTCAAGGTATCTATAATTAATAACCCCAATGATCAAAGGAAGTGTGATCCTAAGAGGAAATGGCTTTTGAGGATCCCTAGGTATTAAGTACTGAGAACTACTTCCCAATCTGTTCTGCAGCTCTCAGCACACTATGATGTGTGATGCCCTTTGGGATCATAAAACAAGGCCCATCGTAGATCTCTCTGAAAAAAAATGCTCCCAGCAAGATAGTCACTAGATATTAATCACTTATTCATTATTGCCATGAAATCTTTCTTAATTTTTTTTCCTGGCCAGACCCTTACTGTCACACAGATCTCCTTTATTTATTTAGTGTAATTTAATATAAAGCAAGGCAGGATGCTGCCCTGCAATGTACCCTGTACTGGCAGGTCTGGACTGGTATTGTGAGGAAGGCCCCTTTCCCCAAATTTGGGTATTCTTTTTGTTTTTTCATAATTGTATGGCAGCAAAGTTTATTGAGATAGCACCTGGATGCCAAGTTGTGGTGGCTTTATTTCCCTGCTCCTGCTTGCTGATCTTATTTTCTACTCCCCAGCTACCACACCACCAACATCCAGAGTTCCCCCTGGGTCTTTAGAGCAGATTTGTGTGAAACAAAAACCCCCTGTCACTGCACCAGGATGGCTGAATCTCATATCCAGGGGAATAGCAAGCCAGAGCAGCATCACTGTCCTCTGGATCATCCTGAGGAGTGAGAGCACTTCAGCAGAGCACAGAGGCATCAGTGGTGCCCTGTGGAGCTGGTGCCGCTGCTGGCATCTTGTCCTGGGGCTACAATTACTGCAGGCTCACTCACCAGCCACACCAACTGACTGTAATCTCCCATCCCTGCCCTGGAAACAAGTCTGCTCTGGATCAGGCCTCAGAGGAAGAAAAGGAGAATTCATGGAAAAAAAAATCTAAGGCAGGGAAGGGAGAACTAAGAAAGGAACAAGAGACAAGGAGTTAGATCTACCTCCTCAACATATTAAATAGACAGAGAAAATAAAGGAGACTATTAATGGGGAAGTAGAAATTTAAAAAGCCTTCAAGAAATTACTCTACTGTACTGACTGCTAGTGGTGAATAAACATTCAGTCATTTATTCAGGGTTTAAAAGTTTTCATCATTTTACTGGCAAAAATGGTACTGATCTAATTTTGATAAAGGCTTGCTGGACACCTCTTCACTTATAGCAGATATTTAATGCCCTAGTGGGAGGTGGTTTTATTCTAAAGCACGCCATCACATTAAGCTCTAGCAATTTGACTTTTAGTGATATTCTTCTAATATGGAAGGCTTATTTCTTAGCATATCCACCAAGGAAGGCTCCTGGGAATACACTGACGCTGGTGAATATTCTGGTTTTGTTTTACTTCTACAGTGAAGCATCTTAAAAATGTTTAAGAGAAAGGTATCCCTAATTATACAATGGGCTTTCAATACCTACTTTTCTTTTGGGTCACTTGCTCCTCCTCAGTGCTTCTGAGCCTGCTCTGGAAATAAAAAGTGGTAAAACATGAAACAAATTAATTCTTGATCTGTTGCAAGACAGTAAAGTTTGTAGGATGCTACAATACATTCTGCAGGTCAGGAAAGCTGCCACAGATTTTGTGTCAGAGCCATGACTGTGTTCAGTTTCATGGGTCACTGGAACTAGTGTTCCAAAGGCCAGCCCTCTGCAGAATTTCACATGATAATATCCTTCTGCGGGGCCTGGGACTGGTTTCTGTCTGTGTGAAGTTGGTGAGGGCAACTTGTGCAGCTCACAGCACATCACAATGATGTGTTATGGCCTTGGCTCTGAGGGGAAGCTGCCCTCAGCAGAGGGGCTCAGCAGGAGAGCTGAGGAAATTCGGGCTGTGCCAGTTCCCCCTGACACTCCAGCCTGTCCCAAAACACAGGAGCTGTGGCTTTCCCCAAGCAGTCTTGAAATCCCAGTTGGTAATTAGTTCATGCAGAGCTAATTGTAGGTGATTTCTATTGAAAACAATTTAGCACATAACAGAAAGGGCTGGAATGTGAACTCTTCTACAAAGTTCATGCTGGAAAAGCATAGCCTTGCTTTCTCTGTACTTACTGCCCATTGTAGCCACACTGAAGCTTTCTTCTGAGACCTGGGGCATTTAAAGCACAGTGCACTGCATTTCCAGCCACATAATGCTGATCTGTCCCAGGGCTGATTACTTTTTTTAAGTCTGAGGAGACAGAAGCAGCATCATCATAATTTTGATATGCTGTAGTTTGATGTCATCAGGAACATCTTGTCCTCATTTGTGTTACTGAGAACCTGCTGTAGGCAATCTCAACATCTGCACACATCAGAACTTGGCTTTACACCCAGAGACTTTTAAAGAGTTGCCTTGTGTTACAGGCTTCTATGATTTATTTCTAACAATCAGGGCTTTAAGTTTATCCAGTTATGACTCACAGAAAGGAATCACACCTGGGTCAGCATTACAGACATTTGAGGCTACATTTTAAAATCACAGGACCTTTATGTGCCACTGTACTATCAGAATCACTGCTTCATGCTCTTTTCATATTAAAAAAAGGAAAGAAGTAATGAATAGCAGAACCACAACTAAAGGAGACTGAAGAGGATGTCTTATAAAGCCTTTCAAATGCAAACAACACATGGACCCGGAATTTGGACATGAAATCAATTTTGTACTCAGTTTTCAGCCCCTCTACTGGTGGGATTCTTAGCAGCATTTGGCAGCATTTCTGAGTGCCTTTTCTCTCCTGTGTTGGTGGCTGAGCACAGAGGGAGCTCGGCTGCTTGCAAGTTCCCACCTAAACCAAAGCTCAGCCCTGCAAGTCAGCAGTAGCTGGTCTGCTTGAGGGGCAGCATCCCCAGCTCAGCCAAGCCCTCAGCTCCTTCCTGAGGCTGAATTCAGGAAGAGCCAGAGGCTCAGGGGCAGCTGGAAGCCTCTGTCTTAAAAAAATGCCTTAAACTCTTTGTAGACTCCAGAGAAGCTGAGAGACCTTGTGTCTTTTAAGGTGAGATTTGGCCTTTTCAAGAGACAAACTGCTCCTTTGCTCTGTATTTACCATTATTTGGAATTCATACAGAAGCAGGAGCAACTGGATTTCACCCAGACTCACAAACTGACCATTTTATGCTGTGTTGCTCCCTCAGTGTTCCTGAAAATCCCCCCTGATGCAGAGGAGACCATGCTTTGGTCTTTCTGCAACCCTTTCTAGCTCTGGCATAATTTCCCTTGTTATTTTGCCAGGCATCCACTTCCCAGGTGTACACTTCATCCTTCCTTCCCAGCACAGCTGCAAATACAGCTGGTCTTTTCCCAACTGCAAGCACTCTTTCATTTTTCCTCTTCCCCAGCAGCACTTGCACCCCTCAATGTGTTCTGACACTGGGTTTACAAACAGCAGATTGCACTTCCATTAATTTCACAACAATTGATGTAGATGCTTGTGGCTTTCGGGACCAAGGCAGGAGCAACACCTCTCACAAAGGCACCACAAATCCACCCATCCAAACAAGTTCATCTAGGCATGTCAAAAACCTCACCAAAGGCAATCCAGGATAACATTTTAAAGTGTAAGACATAATTCACATGCCTAACTAAACCACGAAGGTTTTCTGTCTTTATTTCTGGCAAAATCTTCCATCCCACAGGAGAGAACTTGACACTTGTGGCTCTGTATTCTGAGTTACATGCTGAGAATGTCCCAAGCTTAAATGAAGCCTTAAGAGAAGTTCAGACAGGAAAGGTATTGATGGAATCCTTGGGACGAAGACATTTAATCCACAAAATCACCCATCTTTCCTATAAGCAATCAAGCTTATTACCTAAATAAAATTGCTTCAGATTTTGAGCAAAATTAATTTTCTATGTTTTTTACCTCTGAAGAGCTGATAGAAAGGCAAGTTTGAAGCTGGCCCACTACCCAATACCATTGCTGCTCACCTGTCTATCTCCTACGTCCCTGTGTGGACAAGTCCTGCTCTCTATTATTAAGAATAAATTCTGCTGTGTGACCTCAACTGAAAAAAAATTAAAATTCAGCACTTCTATAGAGGCAAGGAATACCTCATTATACTCATGTTGCTTCTCTTCTGCAAACTTAGAAGATAAAAATGAGGACAAATATAATGAAACTCTTAAAGGGGAAAGCTACACTCAGAGAGAGTGTACAAGGACTGCACAGCAGAAATCAGTTCAGTTTTTACATCTGTGTCCACATCATTTACTGCAATGGATATCAGCTGCCTCCTGGCCTGATCAGCCACTGTTCTACACCTTACACAAAAATATCTGTGCACAGTAAAAGCAGGATGATCATTGTACACTACCATCTTAAACTGCAGTGCTGTGGTGCTAAACATAAAGGTAAAGAAGCAGAGCATAAAATCTTTCATTCTCATTAGAAACCAGTCTACTTGCATTGCTAGTAGCACTGTGCCTTGATGTCCAACTGAACCAAAAATCCTCCAAATTCAATGCATAGGAGCTCTTTTGAGCTCCTGGGCCTGACTCCCCTCCTGTTCCCAGCACTAACACTAGGTATGATGCCAAATAAAGTGAAAGCCAAAAAAAAATTACATTTAGAAGTAAAGAAGGCATTTACCTCATTTTTGTTTGTTTATTTGGGACAGCTGGTGCCATTGCTGTGGTGCTCAGTGCAGGAGTTGGGGCAGCTGTAAGGGCTGCTGCTGCTGCAGTGCTCATGGGATAAGGGAGTCTGGGGTGGCACAAATGGTAAAAGGCAGCAAAGGACAATGACAGCCAGCAGTAACTGCCTTTATTCTCAGGGACCAGCAGCAAGTCAGTGTGAAGAGAAAAGTTTAGGGAAGAGTGAAATGAAGACATTGGTTTAATAACCAGTTCTGTAATTTCAATCACAAATAGTGTTGCCTAAACAACATTTTAAAATTTTAATGCCATTCCACTGTTACTCTTACACTAATGCACCATACTTTTTCTTCAGAAAATAAGTTAATTTACTTTCCTTGATTTTGCTATACAAATGTACCTAAAACCAAATTTGGCTTTTTTGATAGCAATGGAATATTTGTGTAACCGCCTTTTTTCTTTTCTGCCTGTGTGTGGTGCTGGTTACTATGGTAATAAACGTGACTCAAGATTTAAAGCCTGAAAGTGGTTTCTATAACAACATGCTAGGATGTTTTGGACACACAATTGAAGTTAAGGATTCAGGATTAACTCTTTATGACCAAAGTATCTGCAGACAGAACAAGTGCTTGTTTGTTTGGCAAAAGTTGGATCATCCCTCCCCAAAGCAGGATTTTCCCTGGAGCAGATTGAGTAATAATGATTCCAGCTGTGGATACAGCAGGTAGGGGCTGGGGGCTGGTGATTTCCTCACAGGTGAAACATGCAAAGCACAAATGGCACCACAGTAACTACAAGCTGCCCATCACAGTGAATAATTAAGATGTAATACAAATGTACTGGGAGATGGGAAGGGGTAAAATGGTATCAGTGCAATACTTAGAAAGTTTGAGACTGTGCAAAAACCAAAACTATTTGTTTACGTGGAAAAGCTATTTTGAGGACTAAGATAGCCCCTTCCCTGGCTCTGTTTAATACAGAACATGGTTTCCTGTCCTTTCCTTCCCCATCTGCCAATTGCAGGAGTGACATCTCTGCCTTTCAGTCCATGGTAAAGGCACCTGATCCCAATCTCTGTCCCTGCTGATTATGCAGCTGTGCATATCTCTTCCCCAGCTCTTCATGATACATCAGGATTGAACATCTATCTGCACACCCACAACTTTCTAAGGCTGTCTTTGCAGGGAAATTATTGTCAGAGTGATGAACTGTATTTTTTGTGTCATGGTGCACTGCAGATAAATGGAGAGAGAATTAGTTACACCAAAGCCATGGCTCCTCAATGCAGCAGCAAATGCCTTGGGCAATATTTTAATATTTCCAGTTAAATGATAATTATTTCAAGATCTCAGTATAGTAACAGAGCTTGATATTTCAGTGACAGAGAGCTTGATATTTCAGTGACACAGATTCACACTCTTGTTTTAAAATCCCAAGGGCAGGTTTCAAACAAGTAATGAGCAGCAGCACTGAAGGTTCATGTTTCTGACTCCAGCCACTGGGCTAACTAAATCCTTGCTACCATCATGTTATCCTGTGACTTTTTTTGTGAGCTGTTTTGATCACAATGTAAGCCTTGAGCTGTGAACAAATGCTGTATGCTGGTTTTTATTCAATAGAACCCAGACTGAAGTAACAGCACTAAGAGAAGCAGTGGTTGCTTCATTTGTGATCTAATTTTCTTTCTAGTGACTGACCACCACCAAGATGTCAATTATATATGCCATTCCAACAAATTTTAAAAAACAAAACCAAAACAACCACCCCCCCCCCCAAAAAAAAAAAAAACAAAAAACCAAAACCAAAATCACAGGTAACATATTTTCTTATGCTGAAGTTGGGTTTTTTTTACAGAGCCAAACATCTCACTATTGCAATTCAATCCTTCATTCCTAAAGACTGTTTTAAAATTTAATCTCTCAACTCATAGACCAGGGGTTTTTTGCTATCCATTTTCCCCCCCAAAATGTATGGCTTAGTAAATAGCCAGGTTTTGTTGTGAACTGCTTTATCTGCACTGGCTGGTGTAGCTTCCTAGTTTTAAATCAAATGTGTAAAGTAATACCTCATTGTTTAAAAAAAAGGAAAGAAAAAAAGTCCTCAAAGCACAGTAAAATCATCAGTGATGGTGAATATGTGGGTATCAACTTCTCTATCTAATCACAGATTTTTGTTCCCCCTAGAAAATAGACTGGCTCTGTTAAGAAGGTCAGAAAATCTTGCAGCATATGTAAAAGATTCCAAAGTTGTTAGTGTTGAGAGCTTCTGTGAAGCTCAGAGTCCTCCTTCAGGGTCAGAAGGCACATCTGAAGAACAGCACTGCAAATTACAAGCAGCCTTCAGGCAGGATGAGATGATTAGCAAAGTGCAGGCATGGCCAAGCCATGTGAACTCTGGTTCATAACAGTGTGATTAGCAGTGATTGAAATTTGATTGTAAATGCTGCCACTGATTATGATATTTCACCAACTCATACAGGGTCATGTCCTGAAAGAACAAGTCTGTGCTGAAATACATTTCTGACACAAAGAGCCCAAAACAGATTGCAAAGGATTTCTCTGGGGGCTTTAAATGGCTGAGATTGCTAATTGTCAGAATCTGGGATCATCAATTCACTTTACTTTTGATCTTATCAGCTTAACTTAGAAGGATATTTTGAAAAATGGACATGAATCCAGTAAATCTCTGTTTCAAACAGGATCTAGGAAAAAACCCCCTAAAAATTGCCAGGAAAGATATGCAGATGAGCTTTTCAAAATTACCTGCTTTACTGAGGAACAATAATCAGATTATCTGTGACAAAATGCTTTGGCCATTTCAAAATCTCTGCCCTGCTTATGACAGCTTTTCCCTATTTCAATTTTGGCCCTCTATCCTCATTGACATGTATTTCTAACATCATAAAAATTGTTTTGTATCACTACAGTAGTTTCTGATCATTCAGAAGCCTCTACCAGCCAAAATAATACATTTTTAGTGCTTATTAGCTCAATTATTCATACACTAATAAGATCACTTCGATGAATTTAAATAATCTTATCCAAGAGCAAAAACCCAAAGCTAAAACTGTCTTTTTCTTGGCATTTCTTATATTAAGCTATGTGTGCCAGTTCCTGTAATAGCTGCAGGTATGGCCATGTTTCTGGTAGTATGAATGCTGTGCCAGTAGATGGCAAGCTTTACTGCAAAGAATTTCACTGCCAACCATCTCATCTGCATCTCAAGGATTTAACCATGGGGCAAAACGCTTGGCACTAAATCCTCTCGTAATTAGATTAAAGTACCACTGTTTATAAAGAGACTGATAATTACCTCAGGTGTCAGTCAATGTAAACCCAAAGCAATCAGCATTTTGTTTCCATTTTTCCTACATTACATACAAGTTTTAAGACTCTGTCAGAACAAGTCACTGCTGAAGTGACCTTAATTGCTTAGGAATGAAAAACAGCTCCTCTGCACATCTGAGGTAGAGCATGAGGCTTTTCCTGGTTATCCTTCTGCAACCTGGCCAAAAACCAAGCTCCACTGAAACATTTCTGTCCCTTTGCAGCTCTTTCTGTGAGTGCAGAAGAGAATATTCTTTAGGCACCTGCTCAAACTGAGACAGTCTTTGCATCACTCATCACACTGCATCATAGGGCATGCAGGAGCTTCCACCTGCCATACTCTTCATCCTCCTTCCATGCAGCTCTCAGCTGCTCCCTTCCACATCACTCCAGAGCAGCAGGGCAACTCATTTCCCACAAGGCAGCAAGGGAGATAGTGCAAATAACTTCCCTGAAATAGGTGGGAAATGGTGTTTGAACTAGCAGTCCAGAATCCAAGGATTAGCTGAAGCACTCACATCATTCAGGAACACGACTTTTTAAAATAAAAAGCGTCATGGAAATGTCCATGGAAATGTTCATACCATTTGATAACCCTCTGATGATCACCTTTCTGAGATGCAGTTTTGCTGCTGAGACAAACTGCTATTGAGTACCCTTAAACTCTTGGTCCCAGCCTTTAAACTACAACCAAGCTAAAACTCAGCATGCTTACATCTCTGCTAAGACCTTTAGAACTCCTATGTTCCTCAAAAACTATACAAATAATAAAAACCATGGCACAGTGCATTAGAATAAAGACAGAACACCAAAAATGTTGCTGTTTCACTATAAACTTGTCACACAAATCAGACAAGAGTATCCTCTAGAGAACATTGGATTTATTGAATTGTCTGCTGGCAATTTCTGCATAAGAAATTCATTTTATAAAAGCTACAAAAGTTGAAATTAAAACACTGCTTAAAAAAAAAATCCAGGAAACGTTTTCTGGTTCATGTTTTTCCCATAGTGATGTCACCCTGCAGACAAATTGGTTGCCTTCACTCCACACAGACAGTGTTTTTAGGGCTGTCTTTCTCCTTCCCTCATTTTCCCTCCACTCTTACTGCCTCAGAGAACTATTAAGCTTTTTAACCAGTGCTCACTCTTGCTATCAAAACTGCAGACTGGCAAACACATCATGTCCTCACACAATCATTATAACAAACTCAGCCTGTTGCATGCAAATTATCTCTGGAAAAGCAGTAATAATGAACTAAATTGCTTCTCATGTCACTGTGGTCCTGTGTAAGAAAGCACTCGAATGACTGACCTCACCTCTTGTAGCTTACACAGTACAACAGTTAGACAACATTATAATATGATCATAATTAATTTCTTCAAGTTTGCCCATTTCTTCAATGTTTCCCCAAAACATGCACATTAATCAATTTTAAATAGGTACACAGACTGAAAGGAAAGCTCTCTAAAGTTGTGCAGGGAAAACAGAGGATGCAGAAGTTCCTAAGATACACAGTTTTTCTCATTTTAACTGTAATTAATAGATTTCAGTAAGCTCTGTATTATCCAGGCTAAAGAAAAAACCTAAATGCATGGGCAAACACAAAATTATGTAAACCAGGACATCAGAACATACATGAGAGTGTGCTGAGGAAAAGAAGGAACAGAATTACTGCTGACAATGGTGCAGGTCAGTACATGTGACCAATGTCTTGAATTTTTACATTCAGTGAGAGCTCTGAGCTGGAGCAATGCAACCACCACTGCAACAGGATGAAATACCTGCTCCCAAAATTGATTATTAACAGGTTTGGGGAGGGTCATTTTAAAGACAGGCTAATCCAAAAGTACTTTTTTCGTCCTGTTTTCCTTCAGAGAACATGAGGTAACACTCCAGTTCTCCTCCTGCTAATCAATGTTTAGCTTGCTTTCTATGTAATCCCTAAGACCACTGTTGGTTTTAAATCATGGTGTCACTGCTGTTATCAGTGTTACTACAAAAATCTCTATTCCCCTGGCTCAAATAAGTATTAATTAGTTATCTGGCTCAGAAAATGTACCTATTCATGAATATCAAGTTCATTTAGAATGGTGCTCCTAATTCTCAGAGGTACTGCTGCTCCTGTGTACACCTCAAGTCAGAAAGCACAACAGTGATGCACAGATAATTTTTAAGCCTTTCCATTTATTATCTTAGTGTCAAATCTGCACAAGCAGTCTTTCCTAAGTAATTAAGCCTTCTGATACGTTCTTCGCCCACTTCCCCCTCCTGCAGAAAAACAGATTAAATTGTATTATATATTAAAATGCACACTATGCAAACACACCACAACCAGTCAGTTTGTATTCTCTGACACTCCCCTGTGGTTGGTTGGTATCCTCAGGGGACCAACCCTAGCCTCTCCCTTTTCCAGGGATCTGTCCCAGGCCTTTATCAGCATTGGTCTAACTCCAGTTACTGGAGTCTTCATCTCTGCTTACCTGTTCTCTTTCAGTGCCCCATCTCCATCTCTACTGTGTCTGCTCTCCTGAATCTCACTTCCAGAACTGGGAAGTAACTAGAGACTGCTGGTAGATGGGTCTGAATGCCTCTGAGAAGTTCAGCTCATCCACAACACCCTGCTTGCACAAACACACACTGTTCTGCTGCTGTAGAAGACACATACCAACTATATATCCAAACAGTATACCAGATTAAAAGTATAAACCAAATAATAATAAAAAAGATGTTTACAGTACTTACATATAGATAATTTAATGCAACTTCAGTGCTCCAGCTCGTGAGTCTTTCCCTTACAAACTGCCTTCTCTCCTAAAGGAACATTCAGCTTAATTTCACAGTCTTGGCCCAGATACAGCTGCTTCAGTGTATCCCAGAGGTGGATTCTGAACAGTGCTGGTAACAGCTCACCCTCCTTGACTGAGAAGTGAGAAGTAGCTCTTGCTATTGTTATTCCTTACAGCTGCAAGGCAACTCCAAGTGGCCTTTAATTACTGACAGAAGCTCAGTTCCCAGAGGGTAAGGAAGTAAGGAACATCTTTACACCATGTTCACTGTGTCCTTCCAGCCTCTGAGGCTGGATGGCTCTCACAGGGCTGTTTTGCACCTCAGGTGTTTGGTAGATTCTTTGTGGTGGAGAGGCTGTACACCTGAGAAATTACTATTTATAATCAGCAAATCAAAATCAAGGTGCCTGATGGTTTGAACTGTTTATTTGAGCTATAACTGCATCTGAGTAATTAAGCTTGTGAAACCCAATGCAAAAAATCATCCACTACAAAAGAATGGTACCACCACAGAAGTGATATTGAACTAAAAAAAAAAAAAAAGAGGTCTGTCTCCTTTCTCTAGTAACAAAAACAGAAACAAAAAGCTTAAATACACCTAAATGTATTCCATATTGTTGGATATTCATTGACAACAACCATTATTGTCTCAACTATACTGTTAATAAAGTGTTAAACAATCCTGACACTCCAGACCACGGCTGTTGAAAGAGGCAAGAACAGGAAATTACAACTTACTCAAGTTTTCATAATAGTTTTCATAATTCCACAACCATGCCTTAATGGTTGCACTAGCAATCTGCAGCCTAGTCCTCTACCTACTACCATTTTACATTCATTAGTCCACTAATGCATCACACAGTTGCCAGTCCTGTTTTCTTCTCAATAGCCAGCAATTGGAGCTGTGGGTTTTGAAGCACAGTTATGTTAAGAACTACACTTCTTTCACTGTTGGTTGCTCCCAGTGCTGTGGAATTCCTCAGGATGTTTTGTGTTTCTTTCCTAGAATCGCTTTGCATGAGGAATGATTCCAGGTGCCTGTCAAACTCTTGCCAAAAGAACTCTACATGCGTTGATGGTCAGAACGATGACCCTTGCCTTTGTGCAGACGCACCAGTGGACAGTGTGGAGGAACTCTGCAACAAAACCTCCAACCCTTGCTCCTCCAACCCTTGCCTCCAAAACGCCACCTGCCTGGGCTCTGCTGGGAACCTCAGCTTCACCTGCAAGTGCCCCGCTGGGTACAAGGGCCCTGCCTGCGAACGAGCTGCCAGTGAGTGTGACACTAACCCGTGCGAGCACGGAGGCACGTGCCAGAGCGGCCTGGCGGGGCCCACGTGCCTGTGCAGCGCCGGCTACACGGGCAGGCTGTGCGAGAGGGACGTGGACGAGTGCAGCTCCGAGCCGTGCCGCAACGGGGCCCTGTGCCGCGACGGCGTGGGCCAGTACTCCTGCTACTGCGTGCCAGGCTACCAGGGCAAGCACTGCGACCTGGAAGTGAACGAGTGTGCCTCGGATCCCTGCCTCAACGGCGCCACGTGCCTCAACCAGATCGGGCGCTACGACTGCATCTGTGCCCTTGGCTACACGGGTAAGCCCTCTGAATTAAAGCAACTTTTCCTCTGGGTCATGTGGAACCATCATAACTCACATTCCAGGTTCAACTCCGGCACCCACACAAGTATTTAGCTGTTGCATTCACACTCTGTGAAAAATCCCTTCACACAGGATTTTTCTGCTGGGAAGCTGAGAAGCCTCAGAGAAAAAGGAAAACAATTCTTGTCTCATTCGCTTCTCCTGTGTTGGGCTCACATGTGGAATGTGTTTGGAGATTGTTTACCCACAGGTGATTGTTTCATTGGTTCTGGTGTGAGTTTTTTTTCACTCAATGGCCAATCAGTGCCAAGCTGCGTCGAGACTCTGGAAAGAGTCACGAGTTTTTCTTATCTTTTTAGCATTGTGTAAGTATCCTTTCTGCATTCTTTAGTATAGCTTAGTTTAGTAGTCTTTAATATAATTTAGTATCATAAAATAATAAATTACCCTTCTGAGAACATGGGGTCAGATTCATCATCCCTTCCTACGTCGGGGATCCCTGCAAATACAATATTTAGCCGTATCTGCATTACCACCTTGCCTTCAGCTACAGCACCAGTGGCTGTTGGTACATTATGGATAACCACATCACTTTGAACTACTGACACCAGAAAGAGAAGGGTTAAAGAAATCTCACATTGACCAAAATCTACACAGCAGTTTTGTGAACACCAAGCTATGTCACAGGGCTAGGTGGACTTTGCTTTTAAAAGAAACATTCTCAAAATGCTCTCTTCAAAGTGCTATATCTAGTTTTTTTCCGAGGGTCAAAACCTACATTTGACAGATTTAAAAATTAGATCCAAGTAGACAAATTCTACTCGAAACTTACACATTTCACATTAAATTTCTCTCTGCCTTTCCCAGAAACAAAGGACTCATTTGCAACTAGAACATTATGTAAGTTACATGGACAAGTGTTATGTTCCCAAACTGCCCATTTTTTGATAATCCCATTTTATGTAGCTCTATTTTTAAGGTACAGGTGTGATCTTTCTTCCCTACTTCCTCTACTGGAAAGCATATCATTCTTGTTGGAAGACAGCTCCCTTCAAATTTCAAAGCTATATTCAGGGCTAGGACTGTGAAAGGTGGCACACTGAATCATTAAAAGGAGAAAAGAGGAGGCATTTTAGTGATAGACTGCCAGTCAGGTAAGCAAAGGAAAAGAAATAGTCATACAGCAAAAAAGGCAGAAAAAACAGCTATTGCTTCAAGTGATTCAAATGAATAAGAAATAAGAGATGTGGTTTACAGCTCCATCCCCAAATCCCCATGCAGGACGGGAAGTCAGAGGTAAAAAGCAGCTTTCCTGTGTCTAACACAGCACTCGTTGGAAGGCAGCCCTTGGTTAATATCCCTTATGAGCACAGAGAATGTTTTTTGAAGGAAGCTTGTTACCTTCCTGCCACCCCGCTGCTGCCAGGGGGTGTCAGAGCCCGGGCCAGCTGAGGAGAAAACTACACAACTGAGGGAAAGCCAAAGAGCAGAAGGAAGGAAAAAACCTATTAACAACCAGCATGGTTTCTCTGCAATGATCACACTCAGCCCAGACCTCCTGTTGTATTCAGGAAACTGTATTTGTTTAACTGGCGCTGTTAGTGGGGTCCAGGCCTGGATCCACAGCCCAGAAACTTGGTTTGAAAGAGTTGGAATATACACCTTAGAGACAAAGGGAGAGAAAATATAATGAAATAGCTAAGCCCAAACAAAAAGAAATAAAAATTCAGGTCAACACAAACTGCTGATGGAAACTTACTCTGCTGGAGTCGCTCCACTTTCATAATGAAATTCTGCTGTTTCCCAAGCTGATGCTCTTTTTTCTCACCAAAAAAGTCACCAAAGCTCCACACTTTGCACAAGCAGAGTTAAGAAATGAGGAGAGAACCAAGGAAGGAGAAGAGGTCTAAAATACACAGCAGAAGGGGCTGCAGTGTTTTGACATACAGCTCCAACACTGCTTCCAGCAGCAAAAGAGACTAACCATAGGAATTCTATAGAGGAGTACCAGGCCATTCCTCCAGCAGTAAAACATCAGCTTTAAAAGCTACTTAACAAAATGATTTATCAGAAGCATTCTTTTTTTCTTGTTTTTTTGCACCTTGCTGTGAGTTGTGCTAAATGCACAAGCCAGAGGGATTACAGGATGAAAGCCTCGAGGTGTCCCCAGTGGTAATAAAACCCCTCATTTACCCCATCAGGGGATCTTGCCAACCATTATTATCCTGGTCTGACACCATGAATTACTGTGGGAAGTCATCCAGCCTCATATCATTTCCCTAAGATGTGAAAACAGGTTATATCTCTTGATATGCAGGTAAAGAAGGTATAGTAAATCTATAGCTGCAATGTTAACCAAATACATGAGTTACTGGCTGCTGTTGCTACTTGTTTCATGGACTATGACTGCTATTTTGTGTGATTGGTATGCTGCAGCACTTCTTAAAATAGCTGAGAAATGTCACACATAATTCTTACACAAATGGAAGAGGTTAGAATGCACCAAGAGCCAAAGACTGGAAAATTCAGCATGAAATCTGCAGTTTCTATGATAATGTTCTGCATGTGTGAAATTATTTACAAGACATGTGTCACACATCTGTTAAATAATGAAGTTCAACTGGTTTGTTGAAGTTTTGCTGGCTACCCTAATCAATTGCATTTTCTCCTCCATTGGACTAATTGCACTTGCTTTTAATTCACCCCAACAGAGCATGGTGTAAGAGCCTGTTATTACCCACAGCTACATGAATTAATTACCTTGCTGAAGCCAGTCCTCTATTGCCAGTGAACGTTCCAGTGTGAACCCTCAGTAGTGCATGGCAGTTCCAAAACCCATTCTCAGTCTAAGACAGGGGGAGAAAGTGTTTCAGTGGCAGACAAAGTAGGTGCAGAGAGCTGGATTTGTTCTTTGTGCAATACCTTTTATGATGAAGTAACCATCGCTGCGATGACGTCTTAGAATTTGAGGAAATTACTCCTGATAGATCTCCAAGCTTTTGTTCAGTATTCTCATCAATAATGTATGTGCTATGCAAATATTAAGAACAGATGCATCATAAATAAGTCTTAGGCACTTAAAGGCAAGCAGAGGCACAGCAGCTCTACCATGGGATGGAAAACCTCAAGTAGAGATCTCATTTCCCAACAAGCTCATGTCCCTGTTGTTGTGGATGAATTAGTAAACCACTTGGTCCATCCAACAGCAATTGCCAGCAGAGCAAAGCCTGTTTCTTTCCCAGCTTTCCAGTTTGAAACTAGTACTCCCCACCTTGTGTCCTGGCCAGCCCAGGTATTCAGCTCTGCTGAAGCTGAAAAGGGACAAGCCTTGATTAAAGAAATACACCTTCTCCCTCTAACTTTTCATGTAACTCTCTTCCTGTCACATCAAGCCTGGTGCATATAAATTAGTCATGTGACACTCTCTATCCAAAATATGGCACAAAGATTACTTTATACAGAATGAGGAATTTGGGGACAGCCCTCTGGACCTGCTGGACCTGAGCGCAGCATTTTAGTGCAGGAGAACAGAAAGGGTGACCTGGTTACCAATGCCCAGCCATATTAAAAATGTGCAGGTCCTCATGGAAGTACACTGAGCCTGCAAACCCCTAGTATCTTTGAGCAGAAAGTGATTTTACACTGTATCTGTAGGTATGCAAGTTTGAAAACATTGGCTGTGTGTCCTTCATCCTCATTTGTGTTTACTTTTTATTGACTGGGGTTGTAGAAAGAAGTGCACACTAGGACTCAGTGGAGAAGCAAGCAGTATAAGAAACAACCCTGGTTCTTCAAAGAAACTGCAAGAGTTACAAATGTGACTTCTCC
Source organism: Serinus canaria (assembly GCF_022539315.1). Classification (NCBI taxonomy): domain Eukaryota; kingdom Metazoa; phylum Chordata; class Aves; order Passeriformes; family Fringillidae; genus Serinus; species Serinus canaria. The sequence goes on along the minus strand of NC_066322.1, from coordinate 22,050,163 downwards.
CCACCTTTCCAGCATTTCAATTCAAACCACTTGTGTGGTTTGGTACATGCAGGGATGCTCAGCCTGCTCCAGGACACCCAGGGTGCCTCAGCTCGTGGTGGTGCAGCCCTGTGCAATAACTGCGGCAGGGCTCCTTGGCGCTCTCCTTCCCGCCTGGCATATGATATTTGGCACACAGCATATTTATGACAGAATGTTAGACTGAGGTGAAAATGCAGATCTAATCTTTTCATCTCTCTTCTACACATCTAAGAAAGCCTGACAGCAGACTCCGCGGAGGCTAGGAAGGGATTCCCCCTGTCTGCATGGCAGATCGCATTGGCTGGATGCATTATACAGGGAGAAGTTTTCTTCTGAGGCAACATTGCCGAAGGCAGGTTACTGGGCTTGATAGATTAAAGACATGAACCAAAACAACAACGCTATGTTCTCATGTTAATTGTCAGGCTGTTCTCAGGCCTGTAGTTTTAAATTTGGCTGAGCTGAGGATCAGTTGAACAGGGCTTGTTTTGTCACATGATTTTTAGTGTTCGCAGTAAGCTGTTAACAAGCTCTGGCAGATTTACGGTCACTAGACACACTTCTGCAAACACATTGTTTATAATTACAGTGAATTCACAGGGCAATGACCACAGAGGGACTGCTTACTATATCTGGCTGTAATGTACATTACCATAAAGCCGTCAGAGAGCGTTCCTGGGCCGGGCTCTCGTGGCAGGCTCCCGCTGAAAGTAGTGGTTAGCTGAGCAGTGAACCTTGAACTGGGGGCACGCCACTCGCAGCTTCCCCATCCACTATGCGGTCTCAAGGAACTATTTCTCAACTGCTGAAAAGAGGAACTTGCACTTTAATGTTTAAAGACAATAAAAAATAGTTATGAGTTAACATCTGCAATTTTTGGTTTGGCTTTAAGAACTTTCCCGGTCCTTATCCATAGCACAGATTTATTCTTTTAAAACAAAGAAGCTCACAAGCATCAAAATAAATTATTCATGAAGTGACAGTGCTAAATATTATCAATCTTTGTGTTTTAAGAAAGATGCTTAAGAAAGTTATAATGTACAAATTTCACAGCAGTACAGAGCTGACAAAAGGAGCATAAATAAAGAATTGGAGATGAGCTCCTAAATAAATTGCAAGAGTGATACCCATCATCAAACATGCCTGTTCCCTCTGTTGAAAGTCTACCCTATCATCTTGTACTGAAAACTTCACTTTTACAAAAAAAGAAGAAAAAAAAAATAAAAAGAACCCATTCTCAGGGCTGCAGCTTTTCTTTCAAGTAGGAAATTCCCCCGTAAACTTTTCAATACTGCAGCTACTTCAATAAGCCAAATAAAAAGTAAGGAAATTCACTTCAAAGCAGCTTCTTCATTACAATTTGCCACTTTGCATCTGTTTTGCGGCTGATACTGTAGCTGCTGAAAAAACCTGACTTGGCAGTTGAAAATTATTTGAAAATATTACCCTATTGCTCCAAACACGAAGCAAGTGTATGAGCATACAAACCCCTGAAATAATCAAAGCTGCAAGGCATTAGTTATTAAATTTTCTTAGTGTCTCCTGGTCTGTGCTAGAGACAAGAAAAAGGAGTGTATATTTAACCTGCCAACTATCACAAATAGCTGTGAAGTCACATTAGAACTGATTTATTTCTAGCAATTATCCCTGAAGAGCAGCTCCAAGATTCTGACATGCTGCAAACATGGCACCACAGACCCATTTACTTGCACATTGATAAGCTTAAAAAAAATTAGGCAATAAATCCACTGCTAAACAAGACAATTCCCCATGAATTAAAAAATCTGTGAATTGTCCATTTAAAGGCCAACCTTAAATAGACTCTCTTCTGAGATCAATAGACTGCGTGTCTCTTCTGTATTATGTAAATAAGATAGTAACATTGTTTGAATAAACTGAAAATTAGTTTGTCCTGTCTCCACGTTCAAGCTAACAGAAAAAGTTATTTTACCTATTCTTGTGAAAACAACTGGCTTGTTCTTTTGTAAATTCTGCTAAGCCTTGAAAAAACTAGTTGTGCAAAGCACACTGAGGAGGAAATGCCTTTAAAAACCAGGCAACTGCATAAAGAAAAAAAAATACTAAGTGACTATTGTACTTCAGGCAGTTCTTGCTGAGATTTCCAAAGCTGTCTCCTAAGCCTTGGGCTTATTTTCTCTGCTTTTGAAGGTATGAACTGTGAGGTGGAAATCGACGAGTGCTTGTCCCAGCCTTGCCTGAACGGGGGGACCTGCCACGACTCCCTGGGGAGCTTCTCCTGCTCGTGCGCGCGGGGCTTCCTCGGGGACCTCTGCGGCACCGACATCGACGAGTGCTCCAGCCAGCCCTGCCTGCACGGGGGACACTGCACGGACGGGGCCAATGGGTAGGTGTGCCAGCCCTGGAAGGGCTCAGGGACACTGCACGGATGGGGCCAATGGGTAGGTGTGCCAGCCCCGGGCAGGGCTCAGGGACACTGCAAGGATGGCACCAATGGGTAGGTGTGCCAGCCCTGGAAGGGCTCAGGGACACTGCAAGGATGGCACCAATGGGTAGGTGTGCCAGCCCCGGGCAGGGCTCAGGGACACTGCACGGACGGGGCCAATGGGTAGGTGTGCCAGCCCTGGAAGGGCTCAGGGACACTGCAAGGATGGCACCAATGGGTAGGTGTGCCAGCCCTGGAAGGGCTCAGCCAGATGCCCCTGGGATGCCTCTGCAGGGGGGAACGCTACAGGAGCCTCCCTGGCCTAGTAACTCAGCTCTGTCCACATTCTAGATTTCACTCCTTGGTCCTGAACTAATTTCAGTTTTGATTTGAAAACAATCAAAGAATGCCAGTCTGCTGTCAGTGCCAATAGGACAATAAAACATTTATGGCAAAGATTGACCAGAAGTGTATTTTTGGTATTTGTACTTTAAATATTTACAACATGCTGTTTTCCTGGCTGTAAGAACTGTCATTTAGATATCAATTGTATTTCTAATGTTTACCAAAATTTAGTTTCCAAGAAATATGTGAGACTGCATAAAAGTGAATTTGCTGACAGCAGCTGCCCACAATGACAGACAGAAGGACTAGAAGAGAGGCAGAGAAAAACTGTAGTAACCGTAATCATAGTAATAGATATCACTAGGCAATGTGTCAGGAACTTTACAGGTATATAGTACAACACCTACTTCTTCCAAACAACCTGCAGTCCATGGGCAAAAAAATAACAATAGGAATCAAAAAAAAAAAAAGAGAATACCAAGCAAAGGAAAAGTGAGATTCTCCCCATACTGTTTACTGGCCCCACACAGAGGTCCAAGCAGAGCTCTGGCATTCACTCACCAATACTGGATTTTCTGGCTCAGCATGAGCTTCCCAACCTGAACACACATATGTATATTAGCTCAGTCTGGAAGTTCCCCAGTGTATTCATGCAGGTGCTCCACTTGCCAGTACAGGATTTGTTCTTTATTGTGTATTTTACAGTTTTTATAAAGCAGTTTTGAAGACTCTGGTGCCCCAAAAATCAGTCCAGAAGTGATGTCACCAAAAGGTGCGCTTGCCTTGAGTGAGGGGGTAAGAGATCATATTCTGGGAATGAGTTTTTGTGCAGTGTGGTGACATGGCACCAGCCTTGTGGAGCTTCTTTTCAGCAGCACTGAATGGCTCTGAGCAGGACAAAGCAATTTATTATTTCCCAGTGTAGCTAAAGCATGACAGCAGTGAGAGGGGGTCACCTTGGACCTGAATCACTCAGACCTTTGTGGTAACCTGGAAGCCTTTTGAGGATACACGTGTGAGGTGAGCACTGGGATGCTCATTCAGGCCAGACTTAATCCTGCCCATTTTTGTCCTGGCTTTTAAATCTGAGGTACATGCAAGACCAATTTTAATTGGCTTGAAATACTGCGGGATATCTGGAGAACAATTGGAGCTCTTTCTGTATTTGTTATGTGATGGAAAGGAATGGACAACAAAGCAATTCAAAACAGAAGGGTGTCCAGCAACTTCCTTTCTTTTGTGTATTTTTGGGGATAAATGAAGAATTGTGGTATTTAAGCAGGAGTTTTTCTTTTCTGACTAATCTACAGTACAGCTGAGGCTTTGGTGTCTGCCATCAGCTCTCACAGAAACGTGTACAAGGCAATGGATTTAGCACAAAAAGCTGTAAATACAAACATCAAACCAAATTCTCTCACAAATTTCAGACTGACCTTCCAGTGATGTTTCATGAATGCAACAAAGCACAAGCTGATCTCTGAAAAAAACCATTTTCACATAAGTAAACATTCTTATTTAAACTCAACAGTTTACTTAGTCCAGACTTAGCTGGACTACAAAACCTAGTGTGCCTAGGCATAGATGATATCCTGCATGATCCATGTCTTTTTTCCATAGGAAATATTCCCAGGAGTTCTAACATCCATAGGAAACTCCATAGGAAAGAATGCCTACATGTACTGCTTTTTGCAGATTGTGAGAACATCAAACATGAAGTCAAAAAATATATGCTAGGTAGAGTATCTAAATTATCTCTTACTATAAAAAGCCATCTGCCTGCTCAGCTGTAGCCTGCTGACAAGCAGGGCACCATCCAGAATTCCTGAAGGTCAGCAGCAATGTCAAATGCTAAAAGATACCCAAGAAAAAGACACACAGGTGGGGCTGCACATTAAGCAGTGAGTTCTGGATATTCCTCCCTGCTCCACGACTCTGAACCAAAGGGAAAAGTAGCTGGGACACAGGCAGAAAACAAAGCTTTCACCAAAGCTGAACTGCACCAAACTGAAGATGCATGGTAGAAATGTGTGAAAAACTCAGCAGAAGAAGGAGACTTCAGGTTTGAGAACATTCCTCAGAATGAAAATTACTTTTCTGATTCATATCTTCCTCATTACTTTTTATATCTGAAATTCAAATGCCACCTGGTCTAAGTCATCTCTGGTTTTGATTTAGGAATAATCCATACACCAGTAATAAACTGGCCAGCCAGAAGTTTCTGCTTATGCACACACTTAAACAGCGTAATAAAAAGTTTGCACTTTTTGTTCTGTTAGACTGCAGGAGCCAGTTGTTCTCTGATGTTGCTTTATGTTCAACAATTTCACTTTCTCTTCACATGTTTACTCCAAGTCTAAGACTTGGATATTAAGCACAGAAATTATCAAATAAGTATACTTATATCTTGCTCAGCAAGATGCCCTAGGAATTCAATTGTACAATAATGGTGTATCACTTTAATGTAAAAGAAAATAGAAGAAGAAATTTTTGTTTCCTATAATGTTTTTAGGTCAAGATCATACAAGCCTGCACAGTTAACTTGTATCTTGCAAAAGCCTGCATCTTCATGTCATGTATGTGTTAACTTTATACTTGATGACCAAAGAACAGGAATTATGCTTTTTATAGCACTCAGCTCTCCAGAAAAAAAAAAGAAAGCAAACAAAACTTCCCAGACATTACTGACATCTGTACATTGGTAATTTTTATATGTACACTAATTTGTTTACTTATGTTGTAGTCACACTGCTGTCAAAAGGGAGCTGAATTCCTGTTGTTATTGGGACTAAGCAAGCAATTGACATTTTTGTTTTCACCTAACAATAAAAGGCTGGTTTGCAGGGGAAAAAAAAGCATTTAGTTGAGGAAAAAAAAATTCCTTGTTTTTCTGCCAATGCAATTTCTACCAGTCCAAGAGGAAGGGATACTAACACACTTTCTCCTCCCTTTTCATTTTGTGAATAATGTTAATCCTACAAAATAATTTTTTTAAAAAGCATTGGAAATGCCACAAACTTTTTTTCTCCCAAAAATTGAAAGAAGAAGAAAAAGAGAAGGATCAATAATTCTTAGGGTTGTGTCAAAATCAACTCACAAGCAGTTCTTTTTCCCCAGACAAAACCACATACTTCAGGGAAAAGCTCATTGTTGGTTCCCAATTGCTGCGGTTTCTCCTAAAGCACCAGATGGTGGTCTCAAGCTGGACTCAACCCTGTAAGCTGCGAGCCAAGGCTACACAAGAAGCCTGTGCATGTTTGGGAACAAAGCCCAGATCTCTTGACTTCCAGCCCGAGTGAACATTGCATTCTGTGTTGCAGGTACAGCTGCAACTGCACCGGGACTGGATTTATGGGCTTGCACTGCGAGACCCTCACTCCCTTGTGCTGGTCACAGCCATGCTACAACAACGCCACCTGTGAGGACCATGCTGACAATTACACGTGCCACTGTTGGCCAGGTAAGCTCCAAGTTCTCCTATGCACATTCCTTGAGTAGTAGTAGAGACTCTTCCCCCCCACACACCCCCCCATATAATAAAAGGTTAAAGCTCTGTAACTTCAACAGTCCTCTATGGCCTTGTGTTTACATGGGCTTCATTCATCATAAGGCAGAGCCCTTTGGGTAAGTTGCTTGCTTTTCCAGCTGAGAATTGATTCTCCTGTACAGCAAAAGTGGGCAAACCAAAAGGCATCGGCATTACAGTGCCAAGACAGCAGATAAGTCAAAGCTGGGAGCAGTCTCCAGTTACTTAATCCTTCAAACCATATGACACACGCATCACTGCTGCAGCTGATGCTGCTTTTAGTTTTCAGTAACCCAACCTTTAAACCAGTCTAAAGACTTCTGTCTGGCAGTGAAACCCACAGGCTGTGTTCTCACAGCTGTTTGCAAACAGGGCCCACACCCCGCTGGGGACACAGACCCTGTGCTCTTGAGAGACCACACAACTCCAGCAGCACACAAACTACAAGAAGCCTCTCTAAGGAGTTTGTCTGTGAGCTTACTGAGGATGCAGGAGCACAGACAGCACTGTGAGCCCTAAATGCCTCAGTGTTGTTGCACTACACAAGTTTTGGTGCAACAGATAAGGAAAAATTAGGCAGAACCCTTTTCTTTTTCCAGAATTCAGGGATCACTGTAGCACTTAAACCTCCAGATGAAACACGGCCGGGCAGGGAGCTGCAAGCAAAGACTCGCAGCTTCTAGGGGCTGAGGCAAACTGAAGCCATGGGCAGCTACTGCTCACAGGGTATATTCTGGGTCTGGAAGAGAAGAACAGCACACGGAATGACAGAACTGTAGAACAGTTTGGGTTGCAAGGTGCCTTAAAGACCATCTAGCCTTCCTGTTCCTAAAAGGCACCGGCAAGAAATACGGAGAGGGAGTGTGGTGACACGACCAGGAGAAATGGCTCCAAACTCAGAGTAGGCTTAAATTAGATATTAGGAAGAAATTCTTTCCTGTGAGGGTGGTGAGGCCCTGGCACAGGGCGCCCAGAGAAGCTGCGGCCGCCCCATCCCTGGCAGTGTTTACTGCCAGGCTGGAGGGGACTCTGAGCACGCCGCCCTGGCGGGACGCGAGGCTGGAGCCCCAGTGTCACACCCTGACCTTGTGGCCGTGTCTCCGCAGGCTACGCGGGCTCCCGCTGCGAGGAGGACATCGCCGAGTGCCGCAGCAGCCCCTGCCTCTCCGGCGGCGACTGCGTGGAGCGCTCCTGGGCCGGCCTCTACGGGCTCGTCCCGGGGCTGCCGCCGGCCTTCCGCCATGACCGGGCCGAGGGCTACATCTGCCGCTGCCCGCCGGGCTTCGCCGGTAAGGGCCGGGACCGGGGCCGGGGCCGGGGCCGGGGCCCGCCGGGCAGGGCCAAGCGCGGCCCAGCGAAGCGGCACCGCTCCACCGCCCGCGGCAAAACTCCCAACACTTGAGTGCACAGCTCTGTCCTTGCAGGGCAAAACAGTCCAATGTACAGCCAGCCGAGATCCTGACAGAGATGCGTCAGGATGCCTTTATTCCACCGCAGCCAGCACTGTTTAACACAGCCGCGAACCACTCGGGCTTTGGCTTGTGTGCTTCTGCGGCTGCAGTACTGTTCTAACTCCACCCGCCTGTTCCTTCTGAAGGAAAAAAATAATTAATAGCTATATTCATTTATCCAGCCTTCAATTTCTCATTCCATTCATCTCCCGAGAAGCTTATAAACTTCATGTCAGGTGAAATGTGTGACTGCTGTCTCCAAGAAGCACAAAAGCTTAGAGACACCACAGCTTTCGCTCTGAATCCTCTACTTATTTTTCTTGGAAGTGGTATCGAGACTTGTTTTTGTTCCAGCCCTTCCCCGTAACTGTCCTTCCCTGTGCTGTCACTAAGTGTTGCTGTTGTTCTTTTGTTCTGCTAAGAGCCCATAGCTGAGGCTTTACCCAGGCTTTCAGCGTCTCCCAGCTGTCCCAAGCACCCTCATCTCTTCCCATGCCGCTGCTTTCTCTTCACCTCCTGTCAGGGATGTCCAGACCTCCAGCTTCTTTTCCTTCTGTCTTGTCGTCATGTGGAAACTTCTAAGTTCTGTGAGAGAAACAGAAAGGTGCGTTTTGTTGATTAGCCATCCTTTGTCCTCTCATTTCCTTGTTAATTGCCTTCACCTGGCTTCTTTGCCTGATTTGGGTCATGATGCTATGGGTTTTTTCATATGGAGGACTTACTCTCAGTCTGAAACTCATAACTGGTCTGAAAAAAAGTGTGTCAGAATGTATGTAAATATATCAATCTTGAATCACTTTTTGAATCTATAACCTCATCATTCACAATGCAGAACTCTCCAAAGAATGAGGGAGAGAAAGTATTGGAGATCCTGAAATTTCTACTGACTTGGTATGCAAGTTAAATTACATTTTTAGAAACTATAAGTAATTTTAATTATACACATACCTGTTGGATCCTATCTATATAGCTTTCATGAGAAAAAAAACTCAGCAAAATAGTTATTCTTACTAAACAGTTTGCCCACACTTTGGCAGGAAGACCGTAATCTTTAACGGGACACTTTTTAGCAGTAGCACTGCACATTTCTCTCTGGTCTTTCTCCTTCTCCCATGTAGCCTGAAAATAAAAAGTGCTCAAAATGAGCCTCAGCCTCCTTGGATGTCAGAAGCTTCAGCACAAAAAACCTTTAGGCAGGACTGGAAGTGTTCACCTCTGATCTGCACAAACAATTTCTCTAATTATAGCCAAATTATGAAGAAGCCCCTAGTTTTAAATTAGAATTAAAGAAGAGGTAAGATTAGAGTTGGTAGCAGTAGTGTGATTCAAGGTGGCAGGTGAGTCCTTGATCAAGACCATTTACTGTATGGTGCTTATCTAATGGAGATGAACTAACAGCCACCTGGAAAAAAGGTCAGATCCTTGCATGTGGATATCAGTATATTTCACTGACACCCCAAATCCTACATGTCTGCAGCTGTAACTCAGGAGTTTTTCCAGCCTTAACACCTGAATTGGTGTATGTGCTTCAGATATAACCCCTCAGATTCATGTTGCAACAGGAAATAGATTATATTGAATAAACCACGTTCATTTTATTATGCCTCTATCCTCAGTAAAGCACTCATAATAACATTATAATCATACTTCACCAAAGCAGGCTATATGCAGAAATAATAATCCACTTACTCTGCACTGCAAGGGCCTGATCCAAAAGCCATTGAAATCAGTGGAAAGATCTAATCAAACTGAGGATCTTTGACAAGCATCTTTGCACTTACTGGATAAGATTACAAACAAATTAGTGTAATTGAACTGAAAAACTGACAATATCCACCTTTTGGACTACAGTTTTAAATCTAAGGGCAGGAGATGATGGAACTTAAATGTATGTCTATGTCAGGATAAAATATTTTCCTCACAAACTGGGAGAAAGGAATAAATATTACTTGGCAGTATCTTGTTACAGATTCTTCAGGTGACTTGAAAAATAGTCAGTAGTCCTACTGAAAGTCTTAAAAAGATTAAATCTGCAACCAAAATTATTTAGACAATTTGATTCTTAAAAATAAATATATAAATCCCAGTCTGGAAACTTTATCCCAGCTAGAAACTCTTTGAGGACATTAGATATTCCTTATCCAGATGTAAGATAGAAAATTTTAGCACAGGTTCTACAAAGGGTTAAACTTCTCCTATTCCCTTTTAAATCAATGTTTGTGGATACTCAGATTTCAAGAGGTCTCAGTATTTCTGCAGTAGCAAACCCTAGCTTTTTTTTATATTACCTTGGCATGCTGGCCCCCTAGCACAACAGTACTTTTAATAAATTGGGCTTTCATTTAAAGGTCTTGTGATTTGTTGCTGCGAGGTAAAGGCAATAGTTACCCTAGAACTGTGTCCTTTCATACTGTGGATATATTGTATTGCTCTAGCACTGCCCCTTTGTTAAAAAGGCTGTTATTTGAAAGGTTAAACTTTTCACTCCGCTCATGAAAACCTGTGAGAAAAGAGAAAGGCAGAGCTATGGATTTGGTAGTGACTCATTTCACCAGGTTGTAATAAACTTAACACCATGTCAAAATTAGAGAGCTCTTGAACTTGCAAGGTCTACCAAGTGATACATTCCAGAGTGGAGCAGAGCCCAAGGAGCAGGGGCTGTGCCAGGCAGGCAGGTCCTGCTCCTGTGCCTAAAGAGCCCTGCTGGGGGACAGTGCTGGGAGCAGGGATGAGCCCATGCATTTTCCTTCAGCTCAGTGAGGCTGAGAGCAGCAGAGCCCTGTCCCCTGGCTGCAGGCAGGGTGCCTGCTGTCACACCCGAGTGCTGGCTGCTGAGGGCCTGGCCACTACGGCTCTCTTGTTCTCTGCTGTGTGCCAGCTGTGCCACCAGCACTGCTGCTTGCTTTGCTTCAGGAATTCCTAAATGGTTTTTGGCCTTTTCATTTGTCTTGTTTTCTGTTTTTCCCTTTTAAATTTCCTTGGCCCTTTTCCCAGCCTGTTGGACTACTGCAAATGAAAATGATATGATCAGACTGGTGTCGTATGCATATTGAATTCCTGCCATATGCATGGGGGAAAGAAACTGTCTCCCAGAGCCAGAAGATGAGGCAGATAAATGGCCAGTATGGGAGAGTGCTGAACACTCAGCTAAGTAAAGAAAACCTCAGGCCAGACACTGAACTGGGAACGTCATGGGACCAGTACTTAGAAACTGAATTATCTGGGCTCCCATTCTTCACTTAGCTGACAGAACCACAGAGCACACAGAGCTTCCATCTCCCTGCATGTCTGTAGGTGCTGCTGTGGGCAGAGCACCATTTCTTACCACTGTGGAACCACAGAGAGGCTGTAATTGGCATGCACACACATTTCTTCACTGCCCAAACTGCATTGGCAGTTAGTATAGGATCCCTATTTCACTGTTGGGCTGCTGTGAAATGTTCCCTTACCAAACCAGCTGGGTGGTGTTGGACAGATGTGCCGCACAACATGAACAATGTGGCTGTTCCCTGAGCGTGGCAGTTGCTGCTCTCCTGGACGGATTCCTACAGCACTGCCCTATCTCTGCCCCAGCCCTGTGATTTCCACGTGTCCCTGGGTTCAAAAGCACAGGGGGAAGGAGGAGGAGCAGCTCCTGTCCCTGCTCCCAGCCAGTCTCCAGTGGCTCCAACACTCCATGGGCACGGGCTGGACCAACGCAGGATGCCCTCAGGGCCTGGCAGGCACTACTGCCTGTAAAAACCCTACTCCAAACAGATAATTAGCATTTTAAAGTGCTGTGCCAACTCTGCTCAAGTCTCTGATCTTGAAAGAGCAGTTGGACAAGCTTTTCATGATTCTACTCACTAATACTATTTAACATTTCTTCAGTTAGTAGCATCCTGGTAAGGAGATGTTCACATTGTCATCAGAATTGATTCCTTCTCTGTTGGCTCCTCCTCTATTTCTGCCACAGAGTTCTTCCTTCTCTCCTTATTTCCTAATTTTTAGAAATGATCAGAATATTCTCTTAGAAAGACAAAGTGTGTCCTTTACCACTGGTCTGTGGTCTATTCCAGGGGGCAGAAAGTGTTTTCAGGCCCCAAGAAGGAGGCATGCTCCCTGACTTCTTGCTTGTCTCTTCATTCACTATCAAACTGCTTTCTTTGCAATAAGCACTAATGCTTAGCTCCCAGACCAAGCACATTGTTAGTAATCATTGTGACTCCTCTTTCTGGATAATTCTCCAGAAGGAAAGCCAAGGCTGAGCTCAAATTCACACCCTCTGTAAGGTAATGGCCTTGCAAGGGCAGCAATACCTCAGAACATTGTGGGCAGCACTGAAATTGGGTTGTAGCTGGAAGAATTTATGAATCTGTCATTCCTTTATCAGTTACCATTACAGAACTAGTGGGATATTTCAATTTCATTTCTACTGCAGGTAGTGTTCCTCTTGAACAATTTTAAGAAATACCATTTAGTAAAAGAAAGTGTAATTTTTACATTCTTTCACCATATAAATCACCACAGCAACTAAGACTGACTTGTGTTTTTCATGACAGCTCTTTCCTTAGCAGCCCATATCTTGAGACACTTTATGAAAGCCTAATAGCTTTTTTTTTTTTTGGCAAAAATTAATCTTCTTATGACTTAACTTGCCCCCTGCCTGGCAGCAGACTGTGAGAGCGATTGCTTGAAGGCACTGACTCTACCTGTAATGGTTACGCAGTGTTTACCACTGGTTAAAGAATCCTGATTTGGTGGAAGACACTTCAGGAAAGAGTAGCATATGTTCTTAAGTGTTATCAATAACACCTGAAAACATTTCTGTGGTTACAGTATTCTACAGCTTGGGTTTCACTCACTAGAATTGGAATGTTTGGGTATTATCTGCACTTCAGAAAAATAGAATAAGGTCCAATAGGATCATAATGAATGACATTACTTCAGTGAATAGTGGAATTTCACTGCTCATGAAGGATGTGTTTGTACATCGTCATCAAATCCACTTACCACAATGTGCTCCAAGTAGAGACTGAAATAGTTTCAGATCCTAGAAACAAATTATGCACCTAGCATGGGCATTGACTATGCAGAGGACTCCTTGTAGTAAAATAAAATTTGGCTTTGTTGAGAATTTCAGCTTGTCCCTGTTATTTCTGTTATACAGGGGAATTTTTTGACAGAAAAGTGTTTTTACTGGTAATGCTGCTCTATGTTAAATTTTAGTAAAAGCTGAATCATTATTAGGAAAGGAGTTCTAGAGCTTTCCATGACAACTCTTTAGAGAATTAGCTCCCAAACCTGGTTTGTAGCACTGGAACTGATATTTAGAGCCCTGATGTACCTATGTATATTTTTAATGAGAAATATGTATTACAGTCTCTCTCCTTGTTGCAAGTTGCAACTAGGAATGCAAAGACATGTCAACCATCACTTCTGCATTATTCAGCACCAGAGGAGTGCACAAAGGTCAGATGCTTTGGGTTTGGTTCTTTTTTTTTAGTTAGAAATATATGATATTCAAACATTAGGAAGCATCTACCATTATTATTTTCAGAACATGTATAGGGTTTAATGCTTTAAAATTTGACAGCTGACCCATCATTACTACAATCTATTTTCTCTAGTTGCACTGATATGTTAAGTTGTATAATGTAGTCCAGTGTGATTGACAGAGCCTGGAAGCAGTGGATATTTTGAATCTGGCACATCTCTCTGTGTTAAACAGTGTTGCACATAAACACTTTTTAGCATGAAAAGCTTTTTCCTTGAAGGGAAGGAGGAGGGGATGAATGGCTTTTAATCCATAAGCTCCCAGATCTTGCAACACACAGACAGATAATGTCCTTATATTTAATGAATTCATGTGTCCAGTACCTGGGACAACATGCTCAAAGAAAAAAAAAAAAAAAAAATAAGGCAGTTGGATATTGTTTGGAATCAGAAATAATGTTTTCTAAGCACCTGTTATTTTTCTGACAATCATTCTTGGTGGGTCATTCCATTGTATGATTGACTACTTGTTAAATCAAGTCTATCCAGTAAGAATTTTCCTCCTGGGGCCTTCTTCAAGCACTGCCTACTTACTTTTTTGATTTCTTTCTTAAATCTCTGGATAAACCTTTCCTAGCCTTTTTAATTGGCATAACTCATGTATTTATAGCCTCTCTACAATCCAATTTTGCCACCTCTTGACTGAGCTCCTGAACTTGCTCTGTTCTGTCTTTCTCTATTGAAGAATCTCTCTGGCCTTTTCATTTCTTTCTTGTTTTTTTCCCCAGCCCAGCAGTGTTACATCTGATTGCACAGGCTACCACTAATGAGAATTGAATTTTAAGTGTGGTCTAAGTGATAACCATGCACAAACCCATGTGAAATCAAAGGTCCTGCACACACCAAACTGACAGCAAAACTTTGCTCGTCTCCTTTAGAATTGGGTTGTCCATCTCAGGAGTTACTTTACAGCATATGCTTTCTAGCACTGCTTTCTTTGTGTAAGACTGCATTGTTCTGGTTCAGTTTCAGAAAAATTGCAAAGTTAAACAGATGCACAACTTCTGCCCAAACAGAAAGGAACTTTAAATCTACACATCCAGCTTTCACTGCTCTGGAGAAAATGCTTGGCAAGTAGACAGTAAAAAGAAGACCTGTGCTATAGGACTAATATATTTTACTTTCTCAATACTTTTAAATTTATGGCATATTTAAGGTCAAATGTCAAATGATAAACAAAATGACCTGATTTAATAGTTCAGTGTTTTGTTCAACAGATGATTTCAAAACAAGCCTTAAGAATGTCACCATTGTGAACCCCATTAAAATCCAGTTTATTGGAAATACACTAAATTACACAGCCAAATATTTAAGAGGCATTACTTCTCTTTCCCTACATAGCAGAGGAACTCATGAGTGGCATGGGAGAAGTTGGTAGAGTTCAGTCAGGAAAAAGCACATGGGCTGGTAGTTCTGAACCATGTGCATGTAGAATAAATGTGTTTTCACACATATATGCTAATACACACAGAAATACACACATGTGTAAACACATACATAACAGCCAATTCAGGGTACTTTATTTCTCTGCTTATAGAAGCCTTACTAGTTATAAAGGTTCTCAACTTTCATTTTTTGCTATTTTGAAGGGCACAGTTTTCTGGCTGGATTTTTTTGAGGTGAGAATCAAGGATTTGTCTTAATTCCTTCCTGTAAAATTTGCAGCATGCTGGCTAATAAGGAGAGTTGCTGTTGGTCTTCACTTCTGAATAATTATTTTACATGGCTGGCCTCTGACAGTGGGAATGCATGATCTTTGCATATGTTTGTTATGTTGACAATATTGACCTACACTGAGATGAATTTTGCAGGCTGCTGTTAAACTGCTATAATATAAATATTAATGGTCTCATGCCATTCATCATTTTGTTTACAAACTAAAGTTTTTACAGAGCTTAGCATAACCTTGTATTACCTTGCTAAAAAAGCATCAGCTGCTGGGAAAACATGCAATTTGTTTGGATTGGAATCAGGATTTTGGTACCAGCAGAGCTCTGAGAGCCAGAGCTCTGTACCCCTTCTGTACCTGTGAGCCAGCAGAGGGAGCGAGGAGTGCTGTCCATGTCCAGCATCCATCAGACATTTCCTGAGCTCTGGCTAGAGCTGCCTGTCCTTGCAGCCTGATCTGGGAGCTGCTGCTTCCCAAGGACTTTGTGATGAGCCCTGTTTGCTGCTCCAAATTCTTTGTGGCAGTTTTCAGCTTTTGCACCGGCAGTTTGGTTAGCAGGATCTTCCATGGGAAGCTCAGGGATGCCAGTCTGCAGCCAGACATGCAGAATCCACCCAGGGCTGTAAAAGCTATGGAGAAAACAAGCACCATGGTTTTGAGTAAAAAAGAGTCATTTGATGATCCAAACAGGGTTATTCCTAGTTAAAATTTCATAGAACATTGTAGGCTTGGCTTTCACACAAGAACAACAAATTAAGCATTTTACTAATTAAGCCAGTAGTCTGGCTCACAGACTATTGGGCTGAAGGGAGGTACCCACAAAGAATTTTGCACCTTTTCTTGACAAAAAAAAAGTGTTTGACCCAGGAATTGTGCAAAATGTTCATGTTTTCCTCTTTGTACTTAAAATATCAGCAAAGGACTATTTCAGAGCCTTACATAAGGTTCCCATAATGCCAGTGGCAGGAATGACATCAGTTTTTAAAGCATAAAAGGCACCTCATCTAGGCTCAGAAATGTCAGTAGTAATTACAAACTTTGTTTTCAAGTATAATCAATTCTTTATTTATGGTGTGAAATGTTTTTTACCCTTTTGAACTTTCACCATTCTAAACCAAGCAATATTGTTGGCATGTTCCTTTAAAAATAATTGCTTCTGGACTGAGAAATTGAATGTCAAGTTCCAAGTTGATGTAAATTAAATGGGTTGCATTAATAGTCTGGCCCATGGTAGGAGTGAGTGTTTTGATTCTGGGTTTGACTTCAGGACATGACCTCATGATCACACAGGTCAGCACAGATGGGAAATATTGAAGAGGTACCCCAGGTTGACATGGGGAAGAAAGTGTCTAGAGCTGATGTATCACAAACTGTCTGATCCATTAAACAGAAGCAATGTCAGGCTCCTCAGAGAATAAAGCTCAGTTGTCATAGGTCATTATGCTCTTCAAAAAAAGAGTTGGAAGGAAAATCACAATGATGGAAATCCTCAGGGCTGTCATGTACACATAATCTTCTAAACCTTCCTGGATTAACACTGCCAAGCCTGTGTACAGGGCAATGGAGTAAGGAACCCTAACATTAACTCTTAACTTCTACAGTACAATTATGTGTCAGATTTCCCACCTGTGGCTGTTAAAAAGAACTATTTTACAAGATACAGCATTTTGAAATTGAAAGCAGGACATCTATACAGCTGAGAGTCACATTTATGGGACCATGTCTTGAGCATTGTTCCATCCATGAGAGCAACCACATTCACAAGGTCAGGCAGTACACAGCTCTTCAAAGGCAAGGAATAGGTGAATTGGGGTGAAGTTTATATATTAGATTTTAATTGAAGGCTATCTCCTGTCTTTAAAACTGACTTTCCTTTCAACTTCTGAGCAACCCCAGCTCTCTCAGTCTCTCCTCCTGACAGATTTTCCAATTCCTCAACTCCTTCAGGGCCCTTGGTAAGACCTGCCCCAGTATCACTGCTCCTTTTTAGCACCTGGGTAGAGCAGAGCTGGGCTTTGCAGGGTCTCCCTGGTGCTGAGCAGAGGTGAAGAGTCACTTCCATTGACCTGGTGGCAGCACAATTCCCAGCACAGACCAGGAATGGGTTGGTCCTCTGCTGCCAGGCCCACATCTGCCTCATGCCCAGCTTGCTCAGAGCATGGCAGAGCCACTTTCCTGCCAGCTGGCCCCAGCTTCTTCTGCTGGATGGGCTTTTTGTCCCCAGGTGCAGGACTTGGAGGGAGAATCCCTTTGCAGAATTCCATGTGCTTCCTGAAGATTACCTATCTCCACAGCACAAACTCCCAGGTGCATAAAAAACTCCTTCTAATTTTGTATCCACAAATGTACATATGTATATATATACATACATACAGTTCCCATTTTAATTGTTAATAAATAAAAAGATTGCTTTAATGCTTTTGTTGGATCGGACTCAGGACTTTTGCAGTTTGCTGGCAATTAATTAGCATTGATGAGTCCCAGGTCTAAGGTCTTCTCAAGAACATAAAGAATATGTTGGGATTTTGAGTGATAAAAATAAGCTGATAAAGTGAGCACTGAAACTAATTTTATGTGATATACTACATAAAAGCTATTACATTAATTGTTCCCTGTAGCATCTAGCTCTTAATTATACAGTGTTTGCTAATAAGAGGAACAGGTGATAAAGCCCAGTATTTTTATGCCTTTTCATTGGCACTGTTTGAAATAAACTCAGAGGTGACTCTAGTAAGGCACAGCCTGCTTCTGTTTAGGGGCCTGGACTGATTTTTTCAGGTACAAGGAAAATTTCAAAGAAGTTAAGCTAGCCTTTTACTGATGACCTGGATGCTGATCCCTTTAAAAATATTTGAATTAACTTAGAAAAGGACTTCTGTTGATTGTGTAAGGAGAACCAGGTTAAGGAAAACACTTTCCTTCCCTGGCTGACAATGAATTTTGCACTTTCAATAAACAGTCTTGCAGAGAGGAAAAAAAACCTGGTATAGACAGCTAATTTATGCTGATAATTAACTGCTAGAAGTAGATTTGGTGGATCTGATTCAGATTGCTCTCCCACTGCTGTAATTCTTCGAGTCTGGCTGTGCTAACCACATGACACTAATACAGAGAATTAAAATGATCAATACAATCATGGCTTAGTCTCTGTCCTGTGGGCACTGTTTTTTCTTAACAAAGAGGGTTCAGAATCTGTTATAAGACCTGTTTGTGAGGCCAGAACATCATGGTAAATCACTGCCTGTAGTACCAAATAAAATTATTTAAATGCTGTACTGTGAAAAAGTCTGCACAGCTACAGAAGTGAACTGTAGAACATAAAGACATAGAAAAACTAGATTTAATCTAGCTAAATTTCATACCTCTAATATGCTTCAGGAAATCCCCCAGCAGGCAGCCAGGATTCCATGGCAAGCACACACAGTGCTAGCTGAGGTCCATGCTGTCCCGCTGCCATTGGGAGTGAAATGTGACCAGGCTAAAATGAAGCTAGCTTGGGTCTCAATCTTCCCAGCCTCAAGAGGAGTTAAGCATATGAAACCTAGGATGAAGAAAGGCACCATTTAGATGAGTTTTCACAGTAACACTGCAGGGAATGAGGGGAATGAACACTGCTGCTGGAGTGAAAAGAGGTACGATCCTCTGCCCTTCCCACTGACAGAGAGCCAGACTGAAAGATCACAGCCCAAAATCTCAGGTTTTCTGTATCTATATCTGCTCTGGAGCAGCTCACAGCTTACACAGGAAAGAAAACACACATAAAAAATAATAAAAAGTGGATAATTTAGCATAAAAAGCCTGGATTTTTTTTTCTGTATTCAAAGTGATAATAAATAATGTAAATATATATATATTCTAGGAATAGACAAATGTGATTATACACAGTATAGCCATGCTCTTTATACAATTATGCTGTGCACAGCTCAAAATACACACAGCAGAAACATGTTATGTGCACTCACCCATTCACTCACCCATATTTTAGATTTTTCTATTCTCATATCTCCTTTATCAATTAAACTCTATAGGCCCTATTGAAATTATTATTTTCTGGTCTTTACAGCTGTTTCAGTTTGTTTCAACAAGGACTGACAATGAAGTTATGTAAACACAGTCACTTCTGCATGTTGTGGAAATTCACATTAGTTATAACAAAATGAGAAAATCCTGCAAATGACTGAAATTTTCCAGAATGCCATTTCCAGGGCAGAAGCCGTTTCACACTAGACAGCACAGTGGCTGTGCTTGCCTAACTCAGTTAAAACAAATAGGAAACAGCCAGCAAGAGACAAGGTAGAAAATCTCTTTTAGGGGAGACAAGACACTGAGTACATTTCTCAATGGGTGTGTTCATCAACAGCCAGCACCCTTTTAAAGCCCTGAAGTGTTTGTAGGACAGAAAATTAATTTGTTTCCTAATTCCAAAGTGAATCATATGCTCCAAACAGATTTTCAAGTCAATGAAACATGACCTTGTATGATCTAATTAAACAACTCAAAGGTATTGGTTGTTTTAAGATCCCTCTGGATGTATTTCAGTTCAAATGCACATGCATCATCTCAATGTACAAGCTCATAAATCTACAGAAAATGCAAATCAGATCATTATTGCTTTGAATTTGACAGTCTTGCCATTGTTTTCTAAAAGGTAATACATGAAAAATTCCTGAATTGCACATACTCTTTTTTCCGACTTAGAGAGCACACCTGAAAAATCCCGTACTGGAAAGCAGAACACCAAATATCTTCCTTTGGCTTCTAAATATCTGGTCCAGAATCAGGTATAAAATAACAAATTCTCTGAAACCTGCTATTACAATTTCTTCTCTGGATGGTGTCCTGACCCTTTGAGTGGACCACTGGACCAGATGGTGACTGTTGAATGTTCTTTCAATGTAAATTTTTCTTTGAGTCTGTCCTAATTCTGTGTTTTGTGAATTGACTTCTCTGCTCCAGTGCACATGGCTGTTTGATTACAAAAAAATAATAATCTATTGCTGTTTTTTTAATAATTTTTTTGTCTCTGGTATTACTCCCATGGTCTCCTTTTCCCACTCTCAGTTTTAGCCCAGTTCTCTGTGTAGACCTTATCTATGATCTGCAGCCTTTCTTAGCATCCCTCACACATCCTATATAGATGGATGGCCTTACACATATACTCTGTTCTCCTACTACCCTCAAATGCCCATGTGTCTGACAAGAATTCTGTCTCAAATACCAGCACAAGAATCTTCAGGAGTACCATTGATTCCCATATTTTAATTTCCTTTTCCCCAGTCACATCTTTCACTTCTTTTTCATCTCTTTAGTCTTCAAAATCTTACCTACTCTTTTTTCCATCACCTTTCTCTACCCTAACCTGACACACCCTGTCTCTGCCCTGTCCCTCCTCTCTTCCCACCTTCCTATCTCATACCATCAGCATGGCCATAGCTACAACAGATTTGTGCAGCCAGAAAACCCACTCCACAAGGATGCTGAAAACTGGGCTGCCACCATTTGACTTCCTTCCTTGCCTCCATCACTCAAAATGAGTGCCACGCAGGGACGTATTTCTTCAACACGGTTTTCTTTACTCCAGATCCAGACCCTAATCCCACAATTGGATCCACATGGCTGGCTGTGCAAATTGAAATGGGGGCTGGAGGGGTAGGCTGCAGGCAGCAGTGTGGCTGTGCTGGCCCTTGCCAGGCAGTGTCCCCTGACCCCGGCCGTGCTGCGCGCGTGGCCCTGCGGCCGCCCCGTCCACCCCGGAGCTGCAGCCAAGGCTGGTTCCAATATTCCTAAAATAAAATCAACACACCAGATCTCACTAAACAACTAATCACCTATGGCATGTACATGATTTTCTGCTTCTCTATTTTTTTTTTTTCCTTTTCAAATGAAAACTACTTTAGGTGTGACAAAACACATGAAACAAGTGGAAAAACATTTCCAAGTACTTTTGCTCTCAGAAACCTTTACTGATTGAAGAGATTAAGGGATTGGGGGTTTTTACTACTTTAAAAAAATCCATTTTTACTGAAAATTCAAACTAGTCTATGAAGCTTCGGGCCAGCAACATTTAAAAAGATTGAATTACAGCATGCCCTTCTGAATGTAGCACATTATGAATTCCATATCCCTCAGCTAGAGTGACATATTTAATGATTTAGCCAAGCCACTCAACTCTATTTCTATTTTAATTTTTTTCCTAGCCAGTATTAACTTTATATATACATTTCAAATGACAAGAGGAAAAATAGCAGAATAGTGAGTTTGTCTGCAATAAAGGAATAACTAGCAAGGTCTTATGACTTTAAGACATTAGAGTTCTGTGTGAAAGGTATCATGTGCAAATTAGCCCAATGTTAACAAATGCTTATTATCCTACTATTTAAAAAATCCTGCTTTCCATGTGCTCCAGCTCTACTCTGTGTTCTGTCCTTAATTTTACACAAGCTTTTCCTGCCAGGAGAGCAACAGAAATTGCCCTGCAGGATCAGAGCACTGGTCACATGAAGTTTGGTATCAAACATGAGCCAGTTTTCTACTGAAGAAAAATAGGTGAAAAAAAAATCCATTTAAATACTCTTCCCTTGCTCTGCCCTGATGTACATAAGAGTAAAACTTCCTTCCTGACCTGCATGGTGACTGATTTGTACCCCAAAGTATGGGCTTTAATTACAATGACACAGAGATGGTCAATTTATTTCCTTGTGCTTACTCACTCATGAACGTGCACTTCCTCCTTCCAGCAAAAAAGTAATTATCTCTTTGCAATTATCTGCACAGATGTGGCAAAGTTAGATTTTTCATGATTGTCTGCTAAAACCTGGGGCCCTGAAGAATATGTGCTCTGCCAGATCTTTCTCAAGATTAATGAGTCCCTTGAAGAGAGACTTGTTTGCACCCGGGGTAGGATTTTATAACAGACATTTCCAAAACTCTAAAATACAGGTGGAGAAAGTGCTATTGCAAACTCTTTGTCTTCCATAGAGTATATTCTAAGGGGGATGCTAAATTCTGAGATTCTCTAAGGTTTACTCCTGCTGGCATTTGTTACCTGTATGTGCAGGTATAGTTTGACACACCTACAGCTCAATTGCTGGGCACTATTGCATTCTAGGGAGGAACAAAACCATAGAAAAATTGATGTGCAAGGGACAGGCATGCAGGTATCATTTGGGCTGCCTGTGGGTCTAAGGTAGCATCTGCTGGCTTGTGTCTCACCACATTTTTGTCTCTAACCAATATTTAAGGACCCGCTATAGACATTATGGCTCCCAGTGGCATTATATGCAAAGCCTTTGTCATCTTATTATCATTAGAAATATTTTCTTAGAGTATGACCTGGATGTTCCTTATGCAGGCCAACCAGTGACTTTTTCACCTGTTTACTGTGGTCTCATGGCACAGAGTGCTCTCTTTTCTACACTGCTTGTCTCTTGACTGAAACCCCCCCTTTTTTAACCTTTTCTCATAAGCCATTTGTTGTTGACCTGTGGTCATTGTCATTGCTTTCCTTGAATTCTTCCTAGTTGATCCAAATCTTCCTTGCAGTGCAGAACTAAAAGGGGACTCAGTGAAACTGAAGCATTGTAGGTTGAAATTATTATTCCACCTGATTGCTAATTATTCTGGCCTGAGACTATGAAAACTGAGTGAGCTCTTCCAGAATTGAATACAATCTTTTTCAGACTATTTCTCCAATTTCTTATGTTCACCTATAAAGGTCATTTTATCTGTAAAAAATCAAAAGCTTCACTTAACAGTTGTCTGTTTCATCAGACAACTTACTAGGCAAGCTTTCTGAGCCAACACCCACATTTTCTAAGAAAACACCAGCAAGAGCAAAGCCAGGACAATCCCAAACCATAAGCAGATCCCAGTTTGACAGGGAACTTCTGACAATTACTTTCTGGGCAGGATTACACAAGTTCTACACCTGCTTTATGGTGGTTTCACATGGAATTTTCTCTTTGCTTTGTATATGAAAATGTTATTAAACACAATATCTGACTGTATTAGAGTCTCTGCTCCTGGCAGGTTTGTTCAAACTCCCACCAGTGGTTCTGGCACAGCTTTGGGCCATTTGCTGCATACCCTGTCTCAGTGTGCCACCAGCCCTGTGGTGTCACTGAGCTGTAAGAGCAGATGTCTGTCCCCACCTGTTGTCCCCTCTGTGTCTGCTCATAACCTTCCCTCAGAGTCCTGTTGTCACAGTCACTCCACAAAAGGAATGACAGCTACTGAGAACCTCTAGCTTCTTTTTGCAATATTCAAAATAAAGTGAACATTAAATATCAAACTGCAGCATGAGATGTCTGATAAGCGCTACTAATCAGGTGCATTCCCACTAACTTATCAAGATGAACTTGTTTTTTGTTTTTAAGCTGCCTTACTCACCTTTTCAAGAGCCTGGGTGAAATTTTTACCTTTTAGTATTTAAATGCATTATAGGAAAACTTATTTG
The DNA here is from genome assembly GCF_022539315.1 of Serinus canaria. Lineage (NCBI taxonomy): Eukaryota > Metazoa > Chordata > Aves > Passeriformes > Fringillidae > Serinus > Serinus canaria. The sequence goes on along the minus strand of NC_066322.1, from coordinate 22,026,760 downwards.
ATGTTTGTGTCAGAGGCTGGAAGAAGCAGCAGCTTTCTGAGCATCTCCATAAAAGCAGTTGTGAACTGTAGATTAAATGAACCCAAATTTGTGTTCTGTGTATGAGTCTTTTGGTGAACCTAAACCCAAATGTGACACGAGGTCAGGAATTTCCTAATTAGTGAATAAATTAGTTAGAAGAAGAAATTGATAAACATAAGTGACAAAAATAATGTCTGCTGCTAAAATTATCACAGAAATAAGTAATTAAATCTCCCGAACTCGATTTTCCTCTCATTAAATTTGTTCTAAATCAAAATGTGCTGCTCAAGAGCTGCAGAAAAAAAATGTTTTGGTAAATAATTTTTTACATGTCTTTAGCAAACTCAAAAATCTAGAGACACAGACTTCCATTAAGTAGAGAAAGCAAACTGAACAAAAATACTTTATAAATAAAAAAACAGGATCAAATTTTAGATCCTTTCTATCTGCTTATTGAGATGTACATTTTCTCTGAATGACAGTGACCATGACAGAGTTGATCTGGATTAACAAACCTTTTGAAAGGAAAAAAAAACTTAAAAAACAACACCAAAACAGCAACAAAAAAAGTGAGCAATCAGTTTTGAATGGATCCTAATAATATGCATTTCTGTGAGACAGAGACAATGTTCAGTGTGAGCACGAACTTGGAGAAAAAAGAATTTAAATAGGATACATATCTATTGTGTAAGCAGTTTAGTGGGTCTTACTTTAAGCCTTGTTGATCTGGCTTGGGCAAAATACACCATCAGACTGCATCAGCAGGTACAGAAGTGGAGCAAGCTAATCCTGGAAAGGAAGCCTTTATAGTAAGAACTATTGTGAATTTTACAGAAATTTACCCTGTCAACTGCTTAAGTGCTAAACGATCTTTTTCCTTCGGAAATTTTCCTGCGGAAAAAGATGGTTGCAACTAGGATACAAGTTTACATCATTGTAATGACAATGTTTACAGGTAATTCTTTTCTTTTTGTGAATTTGAATGTGTACTTAGACTGTATTGAATGTGTAGAACCTTATCCAGATTGCTTGCTTGTAGTTTCTTGATATTTATTTAGGGTCAGGGGACTGAAAAGGCAAAAGGTAAGAAGATTTCTAACCAAAGGTGTGTATCAAAAGTGTCATTTGGATAATACTTTTCTAATTTAATCCAAAGGAAAATCAGTGGCATGCAGCAGAATTGTGCTTGAATAATTGCTTTTGTCATCCTGCTTCTGCAGGAAATATTTGCTGCTAAATTTGAGAGTTTAATAGTTAGAAAATAGCCACCATATAGTAATAATGTGTAAGTGGAAAAGGAGACAGATGAGTGATCAAACTGAATCAAAGGAACTGTTTCATCTGTTTTGAAAAAAAAACCAACTTCACAGGTGGGAAAAGTAAAAATCTTTAAAAATATTCACATATTTAGAAGAGAAAATGCTGTATGATTCTACTCTACTTTTTCCCTTAAAAACATGAATATGCTTAGCTGAGTTAATGCATGTAACCACTGAAAAAACTGGTTGCCTTTGCACTTGTTTTGGTATGCCTTACATCTTTTGAGACTACTTTTTTTACATGCTAATGTCTCCAACCTGAGCTATTTGAACTGCTTATACAGTTCTATAAATATTGACTAATCCTTTTATCTAGAGTGCTTTTATCTTGACTGACAGTGGTCTTTGCTTGCATAGCAATTGGCAGATAACAAGCAGTATCAACACTACTTGCATGAACAGCTGATTTATTTATTCTTGATATGAAAAAAGTGACTTATTATTTATCTTTTGGTGTGACCTATATTTGTGCTTGTGTAATCTTATTATGAAATAGTAGGCCTATATATGTAAGTGCATACACGTGTCTATCTATGTGCACTACCCGATAAAATAATTATTTTGCAATCTATTTTTAATATCATTACTTAAAAAAAGCATTGTGTTGAGACACTGAAATGAGTATGAAATCCATGTGGCTCTACAAGAGTCACTTCATATTTAATAACTGATAGTATTAATTTTCTATAGACAAAGAACACTAAAGATTAGTGTTAAGGTAAACGCACCTGTATCATCCTTTCCACAGGCAAGTCTCTATTGCAAAGTGTGACTTGGATCACAAGTTACAAGGCAATGGGAATGTCTGGCAGGTGCTGTGGGATAATAAAGTAACACACAGAGACTCACCACACATTGCTGAAAATGCAACAACTAAGGATCTAGCCATTCACAATGCTGATTTTTTAATGAAAGGTTTCACAGGGGCTCCCAGCCTCTAAATCCTTGAGCACAGTCTGTCCACTCTGAAGCCCTATGACAAGGCTAAGCACAACCTGATCCAGCTGATTGTGGGCTGGGCTAATTTTTATCTTTGACACAAAAACCCCAAAGAGACCTTCATTTCCACAGCCATCATATTAAAACTGAGTTGGGTAAAAGACCCCAGGACACATTGTTCTCGTTGTCAGAGCAGGGAAGGGAGCAGTATCAGGCAGGAGATGTACTAAAACATGGACCAAAACAGGAAACAGCTCACAGTAACTTCACTCTTCATGTACAGGAATAGCAAAAGCAGGACAAGTTACAAACACTGAAATTGTCACAAACTGGCCAAAGCAGACATGGCTCTGCCCCCAGTCAGGGATGGTTTGGGAGCTGCACTTCACTTGCAGAAAGTCAGCCCCAATGAGTCGCAGTTCTGCCAGATGCCACTGCACATTAAGGTATACACAGACACCTCTCACTGGAATAAAGATGAGCCTGGCTGGAAAGCAGAGAGAGATTGCTGCAGCAAAACCCCACTGCCAGGCCAGGGAGATGGCACTAGCTGTGCTCCATAGCCTGAAGCTTCAAGGGGAAATTCTGTGTATGCTTTAATTGAGCACTGCTGAGTGGCTTGGATCGCTGCAGAGAGTCTTTTGTGTACCTGCTATGATCACTTCACTCTGGCTAATCTTCTAAACAAATCTCTCCCACTTCTCAGATCCCTCCTGGCTCTCCTGTACTTACCACTCTCCCAGGTGGGCCCAGTTACAACTGTGACTGAATAAAGTGGACAAGCAAAGAATTAGCCTGAGTAACTACATTTATCTGCTGCCATTTGAAGCATTTCATTGTGGCTGAACGCAGCTCTGTAATTTTCCATGAGGAATGGCTGTGCTTTGTTATAGAAATAAAGCCTGATGTGAATTTGTACATAAAGCTAGGTGTGGTGCCTGGTGCATCCAGCTGACACTCCATGAGCCTCAGCACATCTCACTATCTGATTTACAGGCAGCAGTTTTGCTGTGGAGATGGATGAAAAGTTATCTATTTAATTTGTGCTGGTGATAGTAAAACTATCTGCAAAATGTATCTCATTTTCTCTAAGATAACTATGAAGGGAAGTGGAAATGTTAAAGAGTTGCACTTAGCATGAGTTATTGAAAAGGTATTTGGATATTTTGACTGCTTCCAAGGGAGATGAGAAACAGATTTTCCCTGATCCACTGCATGCATATCAGTCACTTGATTGCTCAAGGGAGAAGTTACTGTGATTGTGGCTTTATAGATGAGTAGCAATGCAGAGGGGTAAACAGATTAGTTTTACAAGAGGAAGATTTGGTTTTGTTTGTGAAGTGTGATCCAGCAGACCCACTTAGGCCACATCAATCCAATTTCAATGGGGTTGAGATGAGGAGTTCTCCTTTTAGCAGATATATTAGAAGCCAAGCATTACATGAAAGAAGAGGAAATATGAGATTGTATTGACAATCTCCTGCAGAAGTTCTCTCATCACCAATCAACCTCTGATATGTTTGAGAGAATATTCCTTTCATCTTTTCTTGCTTTATATTTTGTAAGAGGAGAGGTAAAAAAGTTCCCCTGTAGTACATACTTTTTGCAGTACATATGTTTTTCATGCATGTTCACCCACTTGTCAGCCTGACCCACCGTGTCAAATATCACTTCTAAGTCCTGTGACTGTCACTTGAGTGTTGCTCCAAGATGTTTCCAATGGGACCAGGAATAATTGTCTGTAGTTCTTACGCTGTTTGAATGAACACATAAAAGAAGGAATGACCAGCATATCATCCTCAGCTGATCCCCATACTATATTATGGATAGGAATTAAGCAACAACTCTTGGGGTTTTTGTGTGTGATAATTCAGTTCCTTACAAAGCATTCTAAATTGCTACCATAGGGCATATGGGAAACAATTTCTTGATCCCATCTGATGACATTTATCTTAATTTCATCACATTATCCATATCAAAACTGCATCTGCTTGGTTCTCTTCTCCAAAATGTGGTTATCACTTAGGTGTTTACATAATACTTTGCACAAGGAAACCATGACAACTGAATGGCTTTTTTATATTTAAAGTATATTTTTTTTTACTTGTCCATCATCTATTTATCTACTTAAAGATAATTTAATGAAACACATTATTAAAAGTGTTATTTTGGGCTCCAGTTATTCCAACCAGAATGCCTAATTCTCTGTTTATTCTTCAGGTACTCACTGTGATGAAGACGTCAACGAATGTTACATGAACCCTTGCCAAAATGGTGGGATCTGTGAAAATTTTCCTGGAAATTACACTTGCCATTGTCCACCTGCAGACAAAGAAGGGATTTTTTATGGTGGCTGGAACTGTACAGAAGTCCTGCATGGCTGTACTGATCATCAATGCCAAAACAATGGAATATGTATCCCACATTTAAAGAATGGCCAACACGGATTCAGCTGCATATGTTCACCTGGGTATACTGGAATACACTGTGAAACCATAACCACATTTTCTTTTCAAGGAAACAGTTTCCTTTTGTTGAAGAATCCCCAGACCCATAAAAAGGATTTTTTCTATAATATAAACCTGAGGTTTCAAACTGTGCAACACACAGCTTTTCTGTTTCACCGAGGGGAGAAAAACACCTTTGCAAAACTGGAATTACTGAACGGCTACTTACACTTATCCGTGCAAGTCAATAATCAGCCACAGGCTCTTTTGCATATTCCACATAATGTCAGTGATGGAGAATGGCATTCAGTGGAGGTAACCTTGGCAAGAGCTGTTATTCTTAATCTGCTTGACAGCTCTTGTGTAGAATCCTGTCTCAATAAAACGTCTGCTAAGATAGATAACGAGCAGGTGATGTTTGCGTTTCAGAGCACGTTTTTGGGCGGCTTACCAGTGGGGAACAGCCATTCTCTACAGAACACCTTTAATACACATTCTGCACCTTCATTTGTAGGCTGTCTTCAGGATATTGAGGTAGACTTGAATGTTATTACTCCAGAGAATGTGTCATCTGGGTCATCTTTAAATGTCAGGACAGGATGTGCTAAAAGGGACTGGTGTGACCCCCACCCGTGCCAGAACAGGGGACGCTGCATCAACCTGTGGCTGAGCTACCACTGCGACTGCTACCGGCCCTACGTGGGGCCAGACTGTGCAGCAGGTAAGGGAGCCCTGCTGGGGCCTGGGTTTGCTGGGCCTGCTGAAAACACGGCCACCAACCATCCCAGTTACCTGGCCGTGGTACAGAGTGACCCTTAGGATCCCTGGGGCTCAATGTTGAGCGGTAAGCCAAGAGGTTAGTAGTTGCACACCTTAGTTATTTTCTAGTTATTTTCCCAGGAAGGCTGCTTTTCAGCCTGACCAAAAAAAAAAAAAACAAAAACCCGTAAGGCTAGACTGGTAGATTCCACTCTTCTTGTTTTAAAGTCTTCTCAGTGCTCTTGGCACTCCATAAACTCTGAAAAACTGTAGTTCTCTGGATGCTGAGTAAAATTTAGAAAGCAAGCAAGTCATCCGGAGTTTAAAACTTATTTTCAAAGCATTCTTTGAAAATTTTATCCTCGAGCTGTCTAGGCTTTTATAAAGAGATTCCATTTAAGGCAATGAAAGGCAAGCAAAAGTACTGTAAGCTAAAAAAAGACAGATTCCAATTTAAAAGAAATGAATGAGATTATACTCTTAGCTTAAACTGATTAGCCCAAGGAGCAGGCAGGGCTTCAGCAGCTGGAAACGGGTTCCATTCATCCTTCAGCTGGTCTCAAGGTGGGGCTGGACAATCTGCAGTGCAGACTGCTGTTCCCAGAGAGCTGCATGGGGACCAGAGGGAAACATGGCCCAGTCTGGGTGAGCAGAAGAGCTCATCTCAGCAAGCAGCTTCCATGGCAGTGGTGAGCAGGAACACAAAAGCTGCAGATGCCTGTAGCATTTTCCCTGCTACAAATGATCTTTGCAGAGCAGGCAGGGGCTAAGTGGAAGGATAACAGGAGGTCCCTGTCCAGCTGCATCTGCTGGGTGATCTCCTAGAGCTGTAAATACAGCAACCCTCTGGAATGCTTTGGGGTGAGCTCTGTAATCCTTCCCCAGGCAAAGTTTTAGGGATTTCAATCAAGCAGTTTTGTTTAAGAAAATTGCACAGGACTGTGTCTTCTCACCATGCCCTTTCCTCTGCCTCCCTCATCCACACACAGTCAGCAGAGCGCTTTTTAGGGAGCAAGAAATACATACATATAAATATGTATATATACACATATACACACATAAGTATATTTATCTAGATATATTTGCCAAGTGGACTGGAAAAAAATTAAACACAAGAGCAGAGCCGTGGTCAGATTGGAATGGACAGATCCTAAACTGGTGTAAACTGGCATGGCTGCAGTGCTGCCAGTGAAGCTACATTGATTCACATCAGCTGAACAACTGGCCTCAGGGGTTATTGAATGCATTGCTGCAGAAAGCTGGGCCTTCAAATACATTTCAAATGTTGGAATACAACTTCATTTTGCATGCTCTGCCTAATACTTATCAATACCTTTCAATAGTTTTTCCTTTTGATTTTATTGCAAAATGACAAAGTCTGAGAGGTAATTGGAACAGACTTCTTTGAAGTGTAGCTGTAATTTATCCAAAGACGTGGAAGGCAACTTTTGAATATAGGACAACATCTGGGAAATAAGTTTGCCTTCTTATATGAAGCAAAATTAAAACCATTCAGGGCCAGGAGCAGCTTATTCTGGCATCAGAACTGTTGAGAATGATTAGAAAGCATGCTTCTTTTCTTTCCTGCTGACCACAATATTCCTTGCTAATCGTGGCACCGTGCCATTTTGGTACATAGGTTCTAGCTACATGTCATATGTAAAAGACTGTGGCAGGTTTCTAAAGAGGCAGAGTGGGGGAGGCTTGTGGTAAAGGATGACATAAGAAATGCTGGTGTCTTTCTGAAGAAAAGTTGCTGCCAAGTATTTAATTGACAAGACGCAATATTTTCTCTACATATACAAAATAACAAACAGATGTTGACTCATTTCGATCAACATCCAGATGTTGTGACCCAAGAGGTTAATATTGACCAAGGTGATGCTAGTCATCTCATCAAACAGATCAGGCTGATGATAAATGTGTGCATTTATAAATAGAGAGAAATGTGACTAGGTAATTGTAAACATGAAATACCTTTCTGGAGATCAAGGCTTCTTTTTAATACCGCAGTTGTGGAACCCTCAGTTCAGCAGAATTTTTCTTTTTACCTCATGAAAAAAGTGTCTCAGTCTCCAGTACCACCTTAAGAGACGATATAACTTAAAACTCTTGTTGAAATTGGTGTTTTGAGGCATTAAGTCTGTTTAACAAGTAGATGTAGGTATACAGGCAATAATATTCATAAACTATTTCCAATTAAATTAGGAAATTTTTCTGTTTAGGAATAAGTATGGGATTTATTCCTGTTGCTAAATAATCTGACCATACCCCACAGCAGGACAGTGTGGTTCTTAAGGGTCTGGTGGGGCTTCACGCTCAGTCCCCTATTTTCATCTTTTTTTTTTAATGCAGTCACAAAAAAAGATGGCTCTGCAGGCAGAAAGTTGGCCCATGACATTCTGCTCCAGGAGTTTTACTGCACAATAGTCAACTGAATCTTCAGCTATGTGAGCATTTAAAAAAACCTCAGTTTATTTTTTCTTGGAATTTGATACACAAAAAATAGCTCCTGAAACTGTTTAGGCAGGAAGTCTGTAATACTGAGGACAAGATCACATAACTTATAGTGTAAAAATAGAAACACTTAGTTGTTCTTTAAGAAAGAGATGATTCATCAGAATAAAATATAGTTTTGGCTACATATTTTGTATCCTTAAAAGACTGAAAATCATTACTGAAAATAAGGGGTAAAGGTCAGACAGATGGGTTTGGTTTAATCATTTTAATTGATAAGCCCAAAGAAAAGAAAACTTGCCCGATCCTGGATCGTGTTTCTCCCGTGGCTCTGTGGGCACTCAGGGACTGAGCAGGATTCATGGCTGGACACAGGCAGATGTAGGTGAGCATATGTTGAGCCCCAGCAACAAAAAGTTTGTCAGAGAACTGGGGAGCCCCTGCAGCACCACACAGGTGATCTGTTCACACAAGAAGGCTTTGCCCAGCAGCTCTCTGTGCTTGGAATCTGTGCAAAAAAAAATCCCAGAACTGCCTTAACTTCCATCGTCATCAGAGGATCAAAGCAGGTAGGTTCTTTCCAGAATGATTTTTCTGAGGACCAATGCAGGAAACTGTAGGAATCTGTCCTTGTTTAACTACTTGAAAACACAGCATTACACAGAGCATGATAGAGAGGAAAAATGTGCCCAATTATATAACATATGGTCCTGCAATGGAGCTTAGTGCTACAGCCATGGAAGCCAAAAGGAGTTTTGAAACAGAAGCTATTTACAGCTGGACCAAGTCTTTGTTCATCCATAAATAGAAGCATATCTTACTATCATATATAAATATCACCAGAACCAGTTATTTGAGCATTGCATTGGCTCCTTTGTAATTTAGTCCTAACTATTTTATTTTTCTTCCTTCTCTTTTTCTTTTTATTTTTTTCCCTTTTCCCATATCTCTAACCTCAAGAGTACATTCCAGGCCGGTTTGGATCCGAAGACTCCTCAGGCTATGCTGCTTTTCCTGTTGGTTCCACTCAGAATGAGAACTTCATCATATCAATGTTTGTCCGAACACGCAAACCTTCTGGCTTGTTGCTGGCTCTGAGAAATAGCACTCACCTCTACATAAGAGTCTCTTTGGAAGGTGGGAAACTCACCCTGCTAGCTCTAAATTCCATGAAGTTATTAGGGAATCACTCCGTGAATGATGGAAACTTTTACTTAATAACCTTAAAAATAGAACCAAATAAGATGGAGTTGTTCCAGTCCTCTCACTACTTAGGCTTTATTTCTACTCCAGCACTAACCATCCAAAGTAAGGATATTCTTTACATTGGAGGCCTACCAGATAACAAAGAAACTGACAGAAATGGCAGGTATTTCAAGGGCTGTATCCAAGATGTAAGAGTGAATAACCAGCTGCTGGAATTCTTCCCCATCACCAATCCACCAAATTCTCTTATCAACCGAACTCTGATCAATGTCACCCAGGGCTGCACTGGTGACAACCTCTGCAAGGTAAGAATGATATTTTTCAAAGCATTTTCACATGGTTATAATGGGGAATTTCTGAAAATGTTTTTAGGATGTTCCACACTGTTTGATTATAATGACAGATTAGGAAAACATGCAAAAATGCTAGAAAGAGCAGGGTTTGTTAAGCTATGCCACATATGATGAGTATCAGAAGCAAAAGGTATTTTCATAGGGGAGAATGAAACTATTTTGAGATTGGAATACTGTTTTTCACTAATATTGAACATACTGTTCTGTCATAATACTGATCTTTATAATTTTCCATCTGAAATAGAAAGAAAACTTTTTTTTGCCAAGCAGCCCCCCATGCCTAGAGTTGGGTGTCCAACAGCCTTGATTCATACTGGGGTTCTCTCTTTTCTTTCCCCTAGTCCAACCCCTGCCACAACGGTGGTGTGTGCTATTCCATCTGGGATGACTTCACTTGCACGTGCCCCCCTAACACAGTGGGGAAGGCATGTGAGGAAGTTAAGTGGTGTGAGCTTGGGCCCTGTCCTCATGAAGCACAATGCCAGCTGGTGCACCAAGGATTTGAATGTAGGTACATTTCAGTTGTTCCAATCATCTTTGGAGGTCAGCAGCAATAGGCATTTTCAGCAGCATTTCCTTGAAACAAAGTATTCACTGCCTTTAAAGTTCATTCAAATCTTACTTCTGTATTAAAAGAATAGTTATTTCAGTTTAAAGTAATGTTAATGGGAAGAGTCTGCCCTACCAAACCCAGAAATTCTCCCCCAGACCCCTGACTCAGGCACTGATGTTCATAGAACTGCTATTTTGACTTACTCAGCCCAACTAGTCAAGGTTGTCCCATAGATCAGTACATTGCCTCACACTTCCACTGCAGAGATAAAGAGGATACACAGTGTTGGATTAACCCTAGAATGTTCTCCATCTTCCTGGAAAGACAAGCTACATAACTTCCATTGCATCATTTGATTTTCTTAAATCTTGAATAGCTTTGGAGAAAGTCACCTCAATACCTGCAGTACAGTTGCTCAAGCAGTGCCTTCATAAGAAGCACCTGCATGCCAAGCAGTCCATTTGAAAACTGATGACCATTAGCTGCCTTGGGATCATTAGCCACCCTGCACATCTCTTTCCTTCTCCACTTTCCTTCTCCTTCCCACCCTGGTGTTGAATTGAAAAGAGCAAGTAGGGATTTTTACAAAATATTTTTTTATTTTGCTACGAAAAAAAGCCCTAATAAAAACCTGTGAGGGAAGGTAAATACCCACTCAGTCTGATGGGAGCTGTCAGAGTGGCTGACTCTTAGGAATGGGAAGGCTGGTCAACTAAAGATCTCTGTCATAGACCAATATGATACTATTTTTATGCAGATTGTTAGGATCAGCATTGCAGGATGGCTTAAAATTATAACTGAAATTAAAATAATTGCTCCTTCTCTCAGAGATATCTTTAATGATAACATCAAAATACATTCTCTCATAATATTTAGTATTGCATATTAGGGTAGAAAAGAAACACTCAGAGACAGTGAAGTGAACAGTTCCTGAACTGTTTCCTTCTGCTAAATTCAAGTTAATTTACACTTTCAATGATTCAAGGTCCCCCCCTTTAGATTTCTGTGCTGGTTTATGTGGCAACAGTAGGGAGTTTCCCTGATAGATATTCAAAAATTCCTGCACGACAGAACTGCATTTTTAACTAGTTTTATTCTTAGCTACAGGATAAACTTCTTGTTCAACACAGGATAACAAAATAAAAGCTTTCCTGGGCAGTGAATTCTCTGCCTTGTGTCTTCTGCTAAAAAACAAAACAACTCAACTGGTTTAGTGAGATATTTGAAAAAAAACAGGAATAATCTTGAAAAAATCTGACTTTCTTTTAGTATGATTTCCTCTGAGGAGACTTTTTCCACGAGAAAGACATCGCATTTGATGCACCAGGAAATGCAGTTACACCTCTGCTGCCTCGGCATCAGGACATGAAGTCTGTAAATTCATACTGGGATTCCCAGGGTTCTTTTCCTCAAGATTTACTAAGCCCAGAGATAGTTCAGAAACCCATCTTATCTCAGATCTTTCAAAACTATTTTTTTTCTGAGGTACAGACAGAAGACATTCCTTCCTGTCCCTCCTCCCTGTCTAAAATCCTCAGAAACCTCAGAACATTGAGTAAGTGCATTTTAGTAGAAACCATGCTAATAAAAGGTGTCAAATACCTTTGTGAAGATGTCCATAAAGCTGCCACAACGTTGCCCATCAATTTTCACTCACAGCAGTGTGAGCTGAGTCCTGCTGCCCCCCCAGTTCCACCTGCACAGGGCTGTGGCAGTGCCTGCCCACCAGGAGAAGCTGGCTTTGGATGTGACAGGCACAACTGCTCACAGGGATTTTGAAGGGGCTTTCCATCAAGTGACTTCCATTAAATTCATCCTTTTGCATCAGTGAGATGAAATTGGTATCCAATCAAATACTTCATAAAACGTCCTAAGACTCACCAAAGAAAAAGGAATTGGGAAGAAATGTTTGTCCCATCCAGATCTGTCACAGGGAATAACTAGCTGCCTGTACCTAGGAAACAATATAAAGTGACAAATGTATGTCTTTTTTGGAAATAGAGAGAGAACAGTAATGTAGAATTGTGTGTTAGAGTGGTAACCTGAGATGATGCAAAGCAGTACACTTTGGATGTGATTATAGCTGATGCTGGCCCTGCCCTGTAAATTACACAGCCATGAGGGGCAGACCAGGATAAGTGAAACACTGGTGGAATTTGACTGTCTTCCAGCAAACCCAAAAGCAGTTACATGGCTTGTGCACTGGAGAGACATCTTTCCTCATGTATAGCTGTAAAACTGGCCTGGTTTCTCACCTGCTGTCTTTGCACAGGTCTCGCTAACGCAGTGTTCAGTGGCCGGAGCAGTGCGATATTTTACAGAAGCAACGGGAAAATCAGCAGGGACCTCACCAATATCATCTTTGGCTTTCGGACCAGGGACACTGATGTGATCCTGCTGTATGCAGAGAGGGAGCCCGAGTTTGTCATCATCAGCATCCACAACTCCAAACTCCTCTTTCAATTACAAAGTGGCAACAGCTTCTACAGGCTGACTCTGGTGAGTTCAGTGCCTGTGAGCGATGGCAAATGGCACCGAGTGATGGTCACTATGGTGGAGCCCCTGTCCCAGTCCTCCAGATGGCACATGGATATAGACAACAAGAAAGACACAGCAACCAGCACAGCTGCTGCAGGAAACCTCAACTTTTTAAGAGAAGAGACAGACATCTACGTGGCTGACAAGGCTTTTGACAGCCTGGATGGCCTGCGAGGGTGCATGAGCACCATAGAAATCAGCGGCATTTATCTCTCATACTTTGAAAATGCTGACATCCCTACTAAAAAACCTCAAGAGGAGCAATTCCTCAAAATATCTGCAAACCCTGCTCTTACTGGCTGTTTGCAGGTAGATTTCTGCAGCTCTGACCCCTGTATGCATGGAGGGATATGTGAAGACTTCTACACTTCCTACCGCTGTGTATGTCCTGATGGATGGACTGGCACCTACTGTGAAGTCAACATTGATGAGTGCTCTTCAAACCCCTGCATCCATGGGAACTGCACAGATGGGATTGCCTCCTATGAGTGCAGCTGTGAGCCTGGTTACACTGGGGACACCTGTGAGGAGGACATAGATGACTGTCCTGGCCACCAGTGCGTGAATGGGGCCACCTGTGTTGATGGGATTAATGGATACTCCTGCCTGTGTGCTGCTAACTTCACAGGGAGGTTTTGCAGGTACTGTAAAGGAGGCTGATCTGTAATGTTTTGTCAAATCTTTTCTGAAGGGCTTTTATATCCCTGATGTCTTTGTTTTAAACACAGATGTTTTGCATCTGTCTCTATATTAATCATGGCTGCAGAGTCGATGTATGAAGAGTACAGAAAGTTGTACAGATCAATTAGAAGTGGACGAAGACAGTGGAGAGCTGCCAGCTCAGGCAGAGACTGATGAGACAAGGACTGAAGGAACAAGGCACAGCTCTGTTGCCCTGTTCTGCTGTCAACATTGGTCCTGTGAGCTCTCTGATGACAAGATTACAAGTCTTCCAGAGCTTGAAAATACATGTGCTACATCTTCTTTTCAGAAAAAAAATTCTTAAGGTTTTCAAATCTCTAAACCAATATTTTATTAGAGTAATATTGCTCTAGAGCTAAAAATGCAGGAATTCAGAGTTGGGAAGAGAAAATAACAATAGGAAAATAAGTTGTTTTTCTCCCCACCCACAGCATCTTTTCTGGGTTGATCTTTTCCTCCCAGCTTACTCTCAGTCCTGTAAGTAAGTCCTGGGTTTTGTGGCTGCAAACACCACAAAACCCACTTTTGCCATTGCTTCTGACACTGCTATTTCCTATTCCTCCCAGACTCTCCTCTAGAAAGGCTGTAGGCTTTTCCCTTTAATTGCCCTTCTTGGCACATCCAAAAAATTCTGCCCTCTAAGCATGTCCAATTCCTCTCCAAGAAGGCAAAATCCTTCTCCTTCCTTCAGAGGACTCCAACAAATCCAGTCTGCTGCAGCCCAAAGAATGCAGACAATCATCTTCACGCTATATATTAATATATCCTATATTACAGGATATAGTTGCTTATCTTTTAGGATATAATTACTAAAATTGACAGGTTTTGTTGACTTTTTCTGAGTAGTAAGGACATCCTCAGATTTGAAGATGCCTTATGGTGGCCCAATATTTTTTCTCTCATATGTTAAGTCTCTCTCTTTTGAGCTCTTATACTAAGCTGTCCAGGTATCACAGAGAACCATATTAGTAATGTAAGTAGAGTGATGTCCATTTTATATTTTATGATAAATGAATCATTATTTTGCCAGTAAATATTTGGAAAAGAAAAATTAAACTCATCATATTAAAAAAGTTAGGCAAAACATGTTCTGGGAGCCTTAAATCTGAATTCCAGCTGTCAGTCCTTTGGGCAATCCCCTGCTCCAGCTGAGAGAGCAGGAGACATCCAGAAACAAGGGCAGTGCAAATAACTGCTGCTGCCTTCTTGTGTGCCCAGGTACCGACGATTGCCTTACACAGTGTGTGGGGACGAAGAGAGGAACCTGACATGCTTCAACTATGGCAACTGCAGCGACCTCGGCGGGGAGCTGAGCTGTGTGTGCCTGCCAGGCTTCGTGGGAGAACGGTGAGAGCCTTGGTCCTACACACCCTGGGGGAGCACCTCTCCCCAAAGCTGTTCCAAAAGAGTCCAGAGGGTAACAGCCAGCCCTCTGGCAGAAATACAGACAAAGCAGCTGATTTATAATGCAGGAGTTCCTTGCTGGAGTGACTGAGGGTCTGGAGTAGTGTGGTTTTGGACAAAAATCACAAACGAATGCAGCAAGGTTTAGTCCAGAGCAGCACCAGTAATCCAGCCCAAGATATTAATTCTTAAGCAGCACCGCACACTTGCTTCTCTGTGCATTTTTTTGTTTCTGTGCCAAATTTTCATATGGCAAGGTAAAACGTTGCCTTTCCATAAATGGGGAGGCACACATATCCTGCTCACATATCTAAACCAGCTACATGCTCTAGCACATGAACATGCAAAGCTATCTGTGCTCTGAATATACAATCTGTTCTCTCCCAGGTGTTGTCTTAGGTAGCATGAGCTGTAACATCATTATAGAGCAAGGATTTCACATCACCAAAGCTTCATACCTCCTCGATGTTTCTCACAAGCAGCTCCTCCAAGCACTGAGTGTTCCTGATCCTTGCAGCAGCCATCTGACTCCAGATCCCCCCAATCCACTCTTTTATATCGCTTGTGCTTATTGGCTACAGGTGTGGCCTGTTAAGATCAGGCCCTGCTTCTAATCTTGGGTAATTGGTCCAGCTGCAACTCGTTGGGGGATAAGCTTACCTTCTATATCACCTTCATTTACCCATACTGGATCCCCCTACACCAGGGATGGTAAGAGGTGGCACACCTGGTGGCATGGTATACTACGCTTTCTTACGGAATGCTGAAGTGTGAGAACAGAATGAATACTTTTAGAAGAGATTAAGGAACACTTTGTGCATGTTATTGTTTAGCCTAGAACAGAGGGACCTTCCTCACAGTGACATTTGTATCTTGTAGCCCAGTTCACATTTAATACTGGCCTTCAAAGAGCTCTGAAGCAGGGAGGGCTGAGAGCCTCAGGGCAGGCATCAGGTGCTGCAGAAACCTAGGAAGGCATTGTCCCAGTCGTAGCCTGAACAGGTAAGGGCATTTAGGATGGAGAGACAGGAAAACCTGTACATGCTCCAGGTGAAACTGGCATTATGTCAGAGTATAATATCAAAAAGTTCAACAGGACCAAGCTGTAACACAGAAAAGTTTCCAACAAAAAGTTTTCATTCTCTCAAAAACTTATGAGCCCACTGATTTTGTGGAAAGAGTACAGTAGGCTATAAAAGACTTGAAATGAAGATTTCCACCCACTCAGTGCACAGTGTGGTTGGCAGACACACTTGAATTGCACTGTTAACAGCCAGGTTGCCTGTGTACCACCTCACAATATTCAACAAGGGGGAAAGGATACAATAAAATAAAATTTTAAGACGTAAAACCATATTCATAGCCACTTCTGCACTGCATGTATTTCTTGGGACTTTGAGGCAGCAGGAAAGCACTTTTTCCTTCTCCCTCCCCTGCCAGCCTACCTGCTAACTGCAGCTTTGGGAATGAGCCTTCCTTCCCTCCATCCCAGTGGCTGGCAGTAATCTCTCTTTTACAGTTCCCAAGGTTCTCGTGAGGAGCCTGTGCCCGGCGAGCTGCAGGGAACTGCCTGTGGCAGCCAGGCTCTCTCCTGCAGCCTCTCAAATGGACCATTTGGCCTCTGCTCCTCCAGGCTGCCAAACCATAAACCAGCAGTGCTTCCGTGCTTGGAGGTCTCACTAGATCAAATAAGAACATTTCATCCCTTTTTTTTTCTTTTTTTTTCCGGAACAAATTCAAATATATCTGTTACTAAGAATATTAAAAATAAACCCCTTTGTTTATTTCTGTATTAGACTGATAAAGGAGGCATTTTCCTGTAAGACAACATTTCAGCCCTCAGAGAGCCTCTGGAGCACAGTATAGAGAAATTCTGTGGCAATCAATTAACTTGGGATCACATTAAAAAAATCCCAGTGGACTTAATAGCAGGTGGAAAGGGAAATGTGTATGGATTAATCTCCATAAAAGAAGATAGAGCTCTCTCTCAAAAACAAATTTGTCATTTATTCAGGCTGCAACTTTCAAAATTACATAAAAGGAGGTAGGTTTTTAAGTGTTCCTGAAACTCAGTGGATTCAGGTACCCAGTTCCCCAGAACATTTAAGAGGCTTAAGTTAGCTTTTTAAAAATTTTCATAGGTAATTTCATAGCTATAAAATTTTTGTACATTGGATAAATAACTTAGGTATTTGAAGTATATTAATATAATTTAATATTTAAGGAAGCTATTGAAAGAAGTTTAGATTAGAATAGAGTAAGAGTGTTTAATATAAAAAATGCTCTTCTCTGATGTAAGATTAATATGTTTATTGCTTGGTTGTGAATACAACTGAACAAAGCAATTCCTTATAATTCAGAGAGAATTTCTCACATCCTTCTCCAAGTATAAACCTGCATTTTTACCGGGAAAAAATTAACTGTTAGCATTATTTGATAATGATGCTAACAGTTAATTAACTGGAGCAGGGAATTAAAAGAGAACATTTTCAGAGCAAAAAATCACAAATCAATAGTTTTCAAAAAGTCTTGCACTTCCCTCATTATCCTTCCATTGGCTGCCTTGAGAACTTATAACTCAAATTTCCTGTATCACCAGAATTAGCTCTAAACCTTTTAATGATACATATACACATGCTTATGAAACCTGTCATGCACCAATCTTACCTTTTTTGGGGCCCATCTCAGAGAAACTGGATAGGAAATATTGCTGGGATCTATTGGCATTCCAAATTGAGGGAAGAAATACAAAGGTTAAAAAACCCCACCCAAAAAGCGGGTGAATATTTCTAGGAGCACTCAGCTGGCTAAAACACTCATTTATTTGACTTCTATCCAGATTATTGAGAGGGGAACTGTGCCCTCAGCTCCTGGAGCAATGACAAGGACAAGCAGGCTGTCAGTAGGACTTGCACCAGAGCTGGCTCTGAGATCCCACAAGAACTTGCATTGCAGCTTGCTAAGCACCAGTGACCATGAAGTGCTTTACAGGGATGAAATTGCCTCCTTAACTGTCTGTGTGTGGAAACCATACAGGAAGTTCAGGGTTTGAGTGGGGCTCATCAGCCAGTTAATAAAACCATAAACAGCTGTGGGAACACACCCCAGAGCATCCTCCTCTTCCCCAAAGCTGCCAAATTAAACACGTACCTGTTGGAAGCTTTGCATGCCTGGTTCCTGAGGCTGACTGCTTGCAGTGTTTCCTGCAGGTGTGAGAAGGACATTGATGAGTGCAGCTCTGACCCATGTCTGAACGGGGGCCTCTGCCAGAACCTGCTCAACAAGTTCCACTGCCTGTGCGACGTGAACTTCGCCGGTGACCGCTGTGAGATCGATGTAAGCGACCTCTCCTTCTTTGTCTCTTTGCTCTTGTGGCAGAACCTCTTTCAGCTCCTCTCCTATCTCATTCTGCGAATGGATGATGAGCCAGCAGTCGAGTGGGGTGATCAGGAAGACTACTGAGCAGTCTTTAAACTTTTGTGTTTTACTGCAGCAGAAGATGCCTTGACTAACCAGCTTAGCAAAGCAATACAAATATTTAAAACTTGTTTTATATTTCTTTGAATGGTTTTTCTATGAATTGTTTCAGATCTGATTTAGTTAATTGATTTAGTTTTAGAACAAATGCTAGCAGATGTTAAAGAGTTCACCCCACCTTCACCAGAGCATTTCACCACATGGACACTGCCAGTGGGTGACAGTGGGACAACTAACATTGTCACATTTAATGAGGCTGGCATTCAAACCCTACTGCAATGAGTGGCAGACTCATTGTCTTCAATAATTCTAATCTTAAATTAAATCTTGCAGGTGGTCAGTATTTTTACGTCACACACCATGTTTATTGCTGTTCCTTTGGCAGTTAGGCCTCACACATGTGAAATCATGAGGGATATTTTTGGCTAATTAGGTAATGGTTTGGATTAGCACTTGACAACATGCTGAGGAGGCTCCCACATCCATTTGAATTAGTGTCAATCCTGCACTGATATCACTAATCCTGATCTTCTGCTCCAGTAGCCTCTACACCTCCCATGGACTATACTGAGATAAAGTGCAACCATCTTTACCAACAAATCTTTACCAACATTTCCCCTGTCAAGAAAGGCCCAGTAAGTGTCTCAGACTTGAAATCACAGATTTGTTGTTTGTTGAAAGGTTTCTATAACTTTAAGTAAATCTGTTTTACTTATTAGTAGATCAGTGTCATCAGTCAAAATAAAATGGGATTTTTTCCTTCTTAAGAAGCAAGCAAGGTAGTTGGGTTGGTTGTCCATAGATTCTTAAGAAAATGAAAAAAAAGAACCTGAAAATTATGAGTGTCAGGAGATTTAACAAAAATATTATAGCAAAATATCTTTGTAGTTACCTTTGAGAGTGCAGACACAACTGAAACACATTGTTAAATACTAAACAATTGTAAAAAGTGAGGGTTTTTTTCATTTTTAACTATTGTTTAAGACAAAAACCTCATTTATGAATGGTGATATAATTTATTGGGACAATCATTATTATATTTGCAGAGATTCTCTATCCCTTTTGGTCATTTGAATAGTGTCCTTGAGAGAGGATTCCAAAGAACAAGTGTGTATAGGGTTTTGTTATCAGCTATATGGCAGGTAGCAGAGTTGTAAAGACTAACACCATACTGGGAGGTTTTCTGACTCCAGAGGGAACAATTGATCTTTTGGAGAAGTGCTTGAAACCCCTGATATCAAGGGTTTCCCCCACTTCAAACCTGCCCCTGTCCTCCCTGACTCCCTGCAGGTTGGACCTGGTACATCCAGGAAAAGCAAATCCCCCTTTAAATCTCCAGTGACATTAGGACACCCTGAAATGTGTTTAAGTGAGATGTTAAGGTTTCTGTTTTGCCACAGCAGGATATGGATCAGACAGTGGATCAAGACTATTTTTTATTTTCCACCTTTCATAAATGCCCCCAGGTCTGTTTTTTTTCTGCACACAAATGCAGCAACACTTGTGCTGTTAAAAACCCTACCCCTATTTTAGGGGGGAGGAAAAAAACCAAAAATCTTTGGCACATTTGTGGGAAAAAATTATGATTTATCCCTCTCACATATTCCTGTTCCCTAGCATCTGCCTTAGTATGAAAATTAAGCACAGTGTATTTACCTATGAGAATTGTACACAAGGATAAATTCTTTGCTGGCTTTATCATACCTGAAAAAGATTAGGGATTTTTTTTTGTAAACTCTTATTAAAAATCATTATAAATAATTTTGTGTATATATATATATATATATATATATATATATATATATATATTTAAAAAGATATAAATTTATCCAAGAAATCCTTTTCTCTTTGTAAGCACTCAATAAACACTAGATGGGATTGCACTGGAGATGAAATTAATGTAGCAGTGTCAGAAAGAAAACTACATATACTATCAGATATAGGTTTAGTTATCTTACTGGCAGTCACATGTAATACTGGGAATTATAGAACACAGGCAAAGAGAAAAAAACAAAACCAAACTGCATTTTGCAGTTTTGAACATTTGCAGTTTTGGAAAATTGCTTTAATGTGGGGAAATTTAAAATAATAGCATCTTATGTTGGGAATTTTGTTCCAAACTGTAGCTTTCATTTAATCATAGCTAAAAGCATTTCTCAGTTCAGTATTATTGAAATGAAAAATGAAAAATGAATCAGAAATTACTTGAAATAAAAACTGTCCTATTTCAGAATGCTAACTAAAGACAAAGAAATAAGAAATTTTAAAAATTCAAATGAAAAAAGTGCTGCTACTAATCAAAGCTGTTCAAAATTTTTTTTTCCCTAAATAACTATAATTAAGAAAATAATGAAATTTGGTTTGATTTCCTCACTGGGTTTAGTTCAGTTTCCACATAACTAAATTGAACCATTGTGTACTTTATAGAATATGCACTACAGGACACACTACATTAAGTAACAATTTCATCATGGTCTTAGTGATGAAGAAAGGTAGAAAGCAATAAATGTAATAACAGTATGTCTGGCATTAGACCTATATTGAAAATGTGAAAACAATAAGAATCCATTTGTATAGAGATTTCCAAACTCTTTCTATTCAATACTAGACACTTGATATGAGGGGTTATGCAATATTAAACACAGATTTTATATTAATTTACAGCAGTATGCAAGTTATTATTCTAAACTCCATTAGCAGGGCATCAGTTCTCTTTCTTTTACTGAAAACACTCACCTGTGATTGAATTCTTTCCTTCCTCTAATGCCTTGTCATCATGAAACATCCCCTGGCCTCAGAAATGCTGCTCTCTTCCTCTTTGTACTTCTGTATCCTCAACTGCATTGTGCACGTGTACATAAATTTCCTACCTTTATACACCAAATAAACCTTCTGCCTTTGTCTCTTTATGTCTGCTCCTCATTCCTGCTGATGGCTCTGTTCATTTGCTTTCAGTGTGCCATGTTTCCTCAACACTCCACAGGAACACCACACACCAACCAAGGTGGCTTCATCCCACAGTTTTCCAGGAGTTCTGGAAGGGCAGGGTCAGGCAGGTGCTTCCCACTGAAGCTCTTCAGCCACTCCAACGCCCCCAGCTGCACTCCTGCAGACTTGGTATTTCTACTTTTAAAAGTCAAAAAATAAATAAACTAGTGCCAGATTAAGTGAAATAATTTTCTATATTTTTTTAAGAGATGCAGGTGTCAGACAAATAAAGGGGAACAGGTATAAAAGCAAACATGACACTGAGTACTAACCTTTTCTGTAAAAATATCCAATTGCTATCAAACCACACTTCTTCTATTTCGGGCATTGAGAAGAAGTTGGGAAAACGTCATCTCAATATACTCAGAATCAGAGCAGGGATACAAGATATGCAAATGAAAGAAAGCCAAAAACAAGGTCATGATTTTTGGAGGCATGGCTTGTGATGCTCCATGTTGGTGATGTCTCTAATGGGTCCCTCTGTGGTACTGAGACTCAAACTGGATTTCAGATGCCAGTGACTGTCATTCATAAAGCTGGGTAATGAGAACTAACAGTGTTTGGGCTTGAGGCAGAATTAAGATTTCTGAAAAGAGGGAGAAGACAGCAGTGATGGAGACACTGGAAGGGAGAGCAAAGGGATTTGCATCAGCTGTGGCATGAACCAAAGCATGTTCTTTACTGTGCTTGGAAAATACACAAGGGGGCTTTCACTGAGTAGGTGTCTCCAGGGAGTGACAGATTGTCTTTACTGACCATTGTTCTTACTTCTGGCTCTTAAAAATCCAGGCTCTGACTGAGCCCTCTCTGCAGCTGTATCTTATGACAATTTTAACTACAAAGAGCCTGTGTGTTTGTGAATTTGAAAATATCCTTGATATATGCTTATTTAGATTTTCTTACTCCCAGATTACTGAGGAAACTAGATCCAATAATTGTTTACTCACTTCACATGACTACAGTACATTGGTGAACCTAAAAATAGGAAAAAATCTGCTTCAAACTAACAGTGATGAAATAAGATTTCATTCTTTCTTTGCAAATTTTTTTTCTGCCCTGACAGCCAAAAGTTCAGCCAAGAGGGCATTTTACTTGTTTATATTAACTTTCAGCACTTGAACTTATATATTTATATCTTGAGTTAGTGATCTCCCTAAAAATAATGAAACTCTTGTTTGCAATAAATTATTCAAAATTTCTACTTCAAAACCCACAAGGCCTGGTTCTGAGAACTATAACCCTAAAAAGGCAGTGACATAAAAGCTGCAGCAAATCTTCTTTCTGTGGTACTGAGATTACCATTAGTTGAAATGGATCTCCAGGGAGCAAAGACAAAACCCAGGGTTGGGCTGTTCATTTTACTTCATGTTTCAGGAGTGCCTGAGCCCCATTAGCCTGGGAGCACATCCTGCCAGGGCTGTGTCCTGCTGCTGCTGGCAAAGGCACCGCCTGGCAAACAGCTCCAGCTGAGCTTTGGAATTGTTCCTTGAACATTGTCACCAGCAGCACCTTTGGGACAGCACTCCCTCACAAAACACAGCCCCTCTCCTACTGTACATGTGAATATACATGAGACTTGAAAGTGGAGGTGGATTTCATGTCCCAGAATTGAAGTTGTCCTTGGTTCACAGAGCTGCTGCCGTGTGCTGCACCACTGCTCTTCCATGTTCTCTTCCAGCTGGTACCATTCCATCCTCCTGGGCACAAGGACAAGCATCATGCACTGGAGGTTATGATTCACACTTAATGTCATTAAAAATACACTGATAAGCATGTTGGATATGTTCAATATTGAATCTAAATTCAATAAAACTCTCTCAGGCTTCCATAGCACAGACCCAGGGAATTTTGATTGAATCTGCTCTACAGTGATTAGTTAATGTATTCATTAACTGGAAGGGTTAGTAATATGAACGTAGCAAATGATACTTAATTACAATAATTAATGCCTGCTGATTCATGAATAATGCATTCCATAGCTATTTACATATTCATACTTATGAGGCTATAAATGGATAATTATCATTTGACTAAAAGACATGGACATCAGGAATGTAACAACCAGACTGTTTTCCCCCAGTCCCACTGGGGCTTTACCTGCACGCCTTGCTCTTGTACACCTCTACCTTGTACACAGAAATATCAGAAGGATTTTGGTTTCAGGGCCTACAGAGTGATCTAATGACAATTACAGCCCATGCAGGTTAAATTTCCACTCTGCAGAGTTCTAAGCCAGTACTCCCATCAGTTTCTGTCTTGAGATTGCAAAACTCTGAAAGTACTTTGTTCTCTTTGCCATCAGTACAGATTTGTTCTTGTCCTGAATTTATGTTCTTTCCTACTGCAGATGGTCAGGACACTTTCATACCTTAGAATTTTTTCATTTGTGAGATTGGGTAGAAATATTGGGAAAAATAGGATAGTTGGAAAATTAGGTTAGCTAGCTATATTGGAAGCACCTTCAAACTGAAAAATTCTGCCCTAGATATTTGGTATTTCTGCTCCTATACACATATTTTAGCCTCCACATAAGCAGATACTTTGCTACACCTCCCAAGAGAAGACCTTGAGAGCAATAGAGAAATATAAATAAAACACAAATGAAAAAAAAAATTGAAATTCTTATTAAAATATATTTTAAGGCAATATGATAATTTTTATTCTTTCCCTAAGATTGAATGCCCAGTGTTGACAACACTAAGACAGTGATTTTCAGCTGCCAGCCTCAGGACTGTGGTAAAATGAACAAGTAAAGCTGGGTAAGTCAACTGAAAAGTGCTGCCAGCCTGAATTCTAGACAGGCCAGTCACCTGCTGCTCGTCCACAGCAGGAGCTGAGGGTGCCCAGGTCCCAGAAAAGCTCCTTGCAGCTGTCCCAGCCTGCAGGAGGGAGCAGAGGCTCTCCCCACATGGGGTCAGCTCCAGGCTCCCCTGGACAGTCACGGGGCAGCCCAGGGCTCTGGGCAGCAGGGTCAGCTGAGCTCCTGGGGGGCAGCAGGCTGGGGCCTTAATGAGGAGCATGTTTGTACCTCCTGGGACTTCTGTCTTCTCCAGAGCTCTTGCAGCCTCTTGGAAAAGTCTGATGGTCAGTGTAGCATTTCCAAAATGTCACCATTCTCTGAAGGACCCTGTCCTATTTCCACTGCCGGTGAGGTGCCTCTAATGATACAGCCTGAGGAAATCAGAGGGGTTTAAAACCACTCACCAACATGTTCTGACATCACCCTGAGCCCAGCAGTGCTTGAGGAGCAGTGGAGAGAGGAGTGGATCCCTGCTCAGAACTGATGCCCTCCGCTTGCAGCACCCACAGTGCCATGACATTCCTGCTGGCCCTCCTGCCCAAGCAGGGAGCAAGCCCTGGGTCAGCAGAGCTATCAATGAGCAGAAGCCAGCTCTCACCTGTCAGCTTTCCTGAGGCTCCTAAGACCTGTGGGAGGGAAATAAACACTCTGGGCTATGTAACTGACATCCTGCAAGGCTGCCCCTGAAGCATAAAGGGCATTTCCTGGTGCTTCTGATTTACTCTCTGTAGTAACTTACTAGGTTTGAGAAAACCCTCATCAGGGCAACAGTTTGTACAGCACAGGTAAACTTTTACAGTCTGATGGTAGTCTATTGAAATAAGATTATTTCAATGACTGAAATAAATTTTTCCTTTTATTAGCCCAGCAGAATCAGCATAATTGAGCTGGGAAGAAGCTGAAGTTTATTTGTTTCACAACATTTGTGTGGTTGCAGATCACCCACCATGGCAGAATTGTTACCATTGATGGTAGGAGCCAGAGAGGGCTCAGCTTTATTCCAGTGCCAGGTCAAATGTGGGGTAAGAAGAAACATCTTTAGATTTATAAAATGAGCAGCTCTGTTCTGGAAATCACTGGAAATGTCACAATGCCATTTTTGCAGTTGTTTTTCAGAGCAGAACAATGCCTTAATACCCTTTGCTATTTTGCATTACTCTGCATTCAGAACAGAGGATTTAACTAAAACTTCTAAAAGGATATTGGATGAAACACATTTAATGTGTGTCCCAACATAAGGTACAAAAGCATTAGGATGCAAAGACAATCAGGTTATCTAATGTGTCCTAGCTGGGAAAGACAGGAAAGCTCTTCACAAGGCCAGGATTACTGCACGCATCAGTGAAAAGCAGTTGAATATTTAATGGGCATGGTAAATAGAAGCAGAAAAGGGAGCCCAGATGACACATGACAGGATAACACTCTGCAGTACAGGAATCAGCTCCAGCATGGTGTTCACATAACACTTTAGTATTCAGACTAACACATTTTGTCTGTACACCATCCTTTCTGTTGCAATGGCATTGTCTTCCCTATTCTCACCTTCTGATGTTTTCCCTGTGGACCCACATCCACATCACATGGGTATTGACTTCAGTCATTGCTCACTTTATAACACATTCATGTAGTCTGTGCCTGCATTGTTCAGATACTAAATTTTATGTCCTATTTTTTTCTTATATGCTTCATGAGACCTAATGTTCTCTCCTATTTTTCACTTCTTGATATGAAACTCCATTCCTAATAACATCTGAAAAAAATTACACACTTTACTAGGCTTATGGAATATTACTCCACTGAAAAGGAATAAAAATAATTCCTGTTCCTGAGAATCTGAAAAAAAAATTTGGTTTCAAATGATCAAGAACATTTATCTATTTTGATACAGAAAACTATTTAAATGAGAGGAAGAGCTTATTACACAAATATCTGAATATTCTACCAATCTAAATGTGCAGCAAACACAACAGTCCTTGAATTTATTCAAATCATATTTGGGTGAACAAATTATTCATTTTTCAAAAAAAAAAAAAAAAATAGAAGCAGTGAAGTAAAAAAATGTGGTATTGTTATAATTCAAAGGACAAGGAAATCAGCAGCTCTACAAATCTTTGTAATTATTTAGAGTGAACAGAGTTTGCACCAGTGGAGACAGCTTTGGTTCTTGGTGGTCCCTGTGAAATGGTAGGGTAGGGATTCTGGGGATTCTCAAACACATTAACACTTTGGGGTCTAATTTATCCATTACAGAAATAAATGGAAATACTTCTCTTTCTGTCTGGGCAAGCACTGGTAACATCACAAGCTGTCCTCTTCTTATCTCCAGAGGGACAGGACCCTCTGTTCCCTGTTCTCCAAGCAGTAACCATTTGTGGATGAATTGAAGGTGCAGTTGCTTCCCAGATCAGCCTGTAACAAGACTTTTTCTCCCCTGTTGGCTCTGTATCAGTCATGCAGGAGCAGGATGCATGGAGTGAGCACAGCCTGCCTGACACCTGGGAGCTGATAATCTTGGACCACCACCAACAAAAAAAAACACAACAAAAAACCCCCAACATAAAACAAACGTGCACATGCACAAAAAACTGCACACCCAAAAATCCCCCCAACCCAAGCCAAAATCAACTCCAAAGAAAAGCCCAAACCTGCTCCCAGTTAAAATCAATGACAAACTAGAGACTAAGCTCTGGGAGGGCCTGGCAACACCACCTCTTGTGCAAGGCTAATTTCACTTTGTGTTCACCAGTGCTAATGTACATGTCTGGTTTGATCTAGGCTCACTCAAAGCCCTCATGAAATGACAAATTTTAGACAGGGATTTCACTGTTGCCTGGTCTCATCCCAAATGCTGCCATTTTGTGAGCTAACCAGAATATTGCATGTGAGAATCAGGCAGGACACTGCTGTATCTCATGGAAAATTGCACTTGGTCCTTTCTTATATTATTGTTTCCTTTAATCAAACACAAACCTCATTCAGGCTGAAAGAAAATGCTTGGTTTCTGTACATATGAAAATGTAACCCATCCTTCAAGGTAGACCTAATGCCAATAGTTAAGGTAGAGTCTTCTGTCACTTTCTACAGGTTTGGAAGTCATTATCCCACCCAAATTTTCACCTGTCCTTTCAGTAGATGGTACTGCCAGTGGAACCCCAGTGGTAGCTGTGGATGTGTCAGAGGAATGATGAGTCCCAAAAATCCCTCAAAAACCCCTCAGTGCTGCCAGTGTTGCCATTTCTGGAAACCATCAAAAAAGGGTGGTTCTGAAGGAGATCCTGGAGGCACAAAGTGATACTGAGGGAAATGAAATCACACAAATAAGGAAGACCATTAAGTAAAATGGATTTGTAAAAGTCAAACAGATGGGGACAGCACTGAACACCTGGGCTGCAGCTGAACACAGGAAAAATTATTCATTATTTCAAGTGAATGCTTGGGGCACCTCTGTAAGGTGCCCAAGTGTTATTATCTTGTGTCCTTCACTAGGAAGTGGACAGAGAGAGAGAGAGAGAAAGTGACCAGTCTACCCCAGGATGCTTTAAACACTAAATCTACTAAAGCATTATTGGTAGAACCTGCTGCTAAGCAATAATCTCCAAACCAGTGAAGTTCTCTAGATGGAGTAGGCAGGAAAGCTAAACTTCCCTTCAGTATCAGCTACCCATTCTGCCTTGGAGGAGCACTCAGGCTGCTCAGACTGCAATTGCCTTGGACCCAGAGACCTGAAACAACTTCACTTCCAGAAAATTTGGAGCCAAAGATTCCTAGCTTCTGATCATTTCTCTCCATCCTCTCCAAAAACTACTGATGAAGGAGGAAGCAGAACTATTCTTCAGGAGAAAACACTAGTGTATGAAACTTCTGCCAAAATATATATAACTTACCTGATTTTCTGATTACCTTGCTAATGCATATGAGTTTGGGAATATTTTAAGGAAGGATGCAAGTATCAATCAGAAGAGTTACTCAGAGCCATACAAAAAAGCATTTTGGAAATCACTGATCACAGTTTTAGTTGAATTGAATGGCCTATTTGTGGTGTGAAAAATACAGATAGCCAGCAAGCAAAGTGTCAAGTCTGTGAGACTTCAGAGTGGAACTTTGACAGAGGATGAACAATCCTGAACACTGCAACATGACCAGAGCAGGTACTTAAACAAAATGGGCCATCACTGGCTTGAGGTAGTTACCACTGGTGGAGCCAGCTCCTTCCAATATCTGAAAATAAATAAAAGCAGAGCAGGCTTGAATCTGTAATAGTCCCACGGGGCAGGGAGTTGACCCTCAGGAACAGAGGAGTGAGAACTGCACTCCAGGGTATTTGCCTGAGAGGAGTCCTGCCTGGCCATCCTGGGAAAGAGCATCTGTCCTGGTGCTCTTAATAAAGAACAACAGGCAGTTGATGTGGAAATGTGAGTTTAGTGCAAGTACAGACTGGGTACTTGGAGTAGGCACATATGAGGGATTTATTACCAGTGTAAATGCAGTATTGCAGTTTAAACAACAGAGAGTGCCATACTTCTCTCCAAAAATTATGTCATACAGCAAAAATGTCTGATGGCAGCAGCTCCATGAAAGATCACCTGTCAGGCCCAGGTTCTCTTGCTCAGGGCTTCCTGCATTCCTGCCCCAGCAACTGCCCAGACACCCAGCAAGGCAGAGCCTGGGGGCACACCCTGGGCCAGACCTCAGCAGTGCCACTGGCAGGGGCAGGGTTGGAGCTGGGCAGGGCTGTGCTGCCCTGGTGTGACTGACGGGAGGAGCTTGGGCAGGGGGAAGAGATTAAATTCAATCACTGCTTCCACCATGGGTTGCCTGACTGGTCATGGGTTAATTGTGTTTCTATTTCATGCCTCAGTTGCCCTCTCTGACCAAAGGCTGCCTTAAAGGCAGATATTCTACAGACTGAAAACTACTGAATGAGAAATAAAGCACCAGGAGGTGCTGAGATGGAGGAGCCACTCAGGCTCCCTGTTTGACAGCAGCCACTCACATCTGAGACAGGAGGAATCCAGAAATGTCTTACACCTGCTTGCAGAGGTGGCCTGACTCCATGCCCTGTAGAAAATGCTACTGTCAGCCTGTACTGAGGAGACCTGAGTTAATCATCTGAGTTCAACAGGCCTGGCCAGAAACAGGGTGAGGGGGCCTCAGAGGCAGCAGGTCTTGCCTTGGGGAACCAGAGGTAAATTCAGTGAGCTGAGTCAGCAGATTTATGTCCTGTTTCCAAGAAGTATGATCTTCAAGAAAATCTGAAAGTGCAGGAATTCTTCTTTAAGAAAGGACATTGATGGGGTTGCCATTCCTTTCCAGCATACCAGGGTAAAAGTGTCTAATCTGTAGCACAATGTATTTTCTGTTAGTTATCTTTAGGTGGCAGCAAGGTAAAAGCGTGGAGTAGAAAGTTAAAAGACATTTCTACTGCATTTTCAGAGACCTTTCTCTCATGTGCTGTGCTGGCTATAACACAGAAAGAGACTTTCTAAGACATTTGCATCTTCAGCAGATACCAAAAAGGCAATTATCAGAGTTGGCTTCATCCAGTTCACATTCAGATGCAAACCTGCTGAATGCCAGCAACACCAATGATATTAATACACTGATACAATGATAGCTCCCATATTAGGTGGGCAGTCCTTGATCCAAGAATCCCTCAGGACAGTGGTGAGATTCATAGGTAGACACACACTCACACAATTCTATGAACAAGACAACACTTAAAAAAAAGATGAAAACTAACTCTGCTAAGAAACAAAAGGTCTAAATCAAGTCTGAGTAATTATTAACATTGCAGTTTTTAGATTTTTTTTTTAGTTAAACTTTACCTACATGCGCCTCTTGCAAAGTCTCTCCTGCAGCTAAACCATAATGATCTTTGTTGTCTCAAATCAGCTTTCTACTAGGAAAAAAAAACCACAGCCAGTGGGATGAAAACACACTGAAAGTTTTTATCAAGGAATATAATTAGCAAAGTAACATGACAGTGTCACGTAGCATGCTAAGGCAAATATTATGTAGCCAGTGAAGGTCTATCTTATACTATTAATATTTACAGTTGGAAGCAGGAGATGGCTGCAATCGAAGTGCTGCTCCCAGCAAAGGCTCGCTGCTGACTCGATACCTTGCTGTCTGACAGTGTGAAACAGTCACAGTGCTCCTTACTTCAGCACCACTTGACAGCATCCTATTAATGCTAGGTAGCAACACATGGCTGGTTTGCAGGAGCTCAGCACCAGGAATGGAGAAGAATTTCATGGAATAGTTTTGAGATTGCTGCCTTCGCTTATTAGCAGAGAAGCAGGGATGGAAGGTGTCTGGAGTCACAAAATTGGGCAGGAATTGTAACAGCCTGTGCTATGCCATACCCACCTGTTTATTGTGCAGCACTGGACTGAGCAGTTTCTCATTCCCACAGAAAGTGGGGAGAGGCAGGGCTCTCAGTTTCAGCACTGAGCTTCAGCAAGAGAACCAGCACCTGGGGGAAGAGGACCAGAGGCTGCTCCCCGTGGTCACAGGCAGGGACCTCAGCCCACAGGAGATGGCTGCTCCCTTTGTGATCCTGGGCTTGGATGGGCCCTTGGGGCTGTTCTCTTCTCTGAACACCTACCACTAACATCACTGATTAAGAAAGACATCTTTTACCTCAACTGCCATGTGCTGAAAAGTGGAGTTCTGAGCAATTCCACGTTGTGCACAAGTCAGGTTGTGCAAACCCATTACAGTTAATTGAGAGTGCTAATTCCTAATACAGGCAAATCCTATCTGGTGAAAACCATGTGCAAGGAAACACATTAGTGAGGAGAAGCAACGAGCAGGTATTCACTAAGACAGTACTTCCACATTGCAAATACCTCAGTAAAATCTCTCTGGCCTTTTTTTTCCCCCGTACAGAAGAGATTGGAATCTAGAATGACAGATAAAACATACATGGGAAAAACCAGAAAGGCAGAGGTTTACTCTAGGAATGGTTTAGGTGCTTCCTTGACTTAGCTGTTGATAACCTACATTACCCTTCCCTGCCCCATTCTCTTCTCCAAATTCTGTCATTACCATCAGCCCCATCTTGAGTGTCACAACATCGTCCTGCACATGCTGCTCTGACCAACACCTGTGAAACCAATGAAGAAAACAGTTTGGAAATCCATTCTTCTTTCTCATAATTTTAACTATTTCACTCCGGCTTCTGAACCTCTCTCCATCTCTTTTCCTTGGAAACTGTCCCGCCCTCATCTCCAGCACTGTAGTATCTTTTCTTATTGTTCTCCTGTTTGGGGGTTTAACCTCCTGACCCCTTCACACCCAGTTCTCTCTCCCATGACAGCAGACTTCCTCAAAAGGCCTGTGTGTTCTTCCAAATTCCTCTTCAGGTGCCACTTCTACTGTGGCAGCCACAGGGATGCAGTGAACTCAACCTGGCCACATAGAGGGAAAAACAGAAAGCCAGTGTTTTCAGTGATAGTCCTGAGTTTAAATATCTCCCATTTCTTCCTGCAAGATGCTTGCCTGATGAGGCTTTTATCCACCACCAAGATGTACTCACACAGAATCTGCTGTCTCAGAGCTGCAAAGCAGTTATCCCCTGTGAAGAAACACCACCTGATACACTGTGCTGGCAGCCACACACAAAAATAATTCTGTATGATGCCCCAGAGCATTTCCCAAACTGGAAAAGGATGTTGCACCCCAGAGACTGGCACCTTTACTAAAACATTTGTCTAGTCTGTGATATAGCAGCTATGGGACAAACTCCTCCTCAGCATGGTTTGCCTGGATTTGCACCAGCTATAGATTTTTCCCTCTAATCCTTTCAGATTGCAGCAGATGGTGAAGTTCCTACACCAGAGGCTGTCGATAGAATTTTAAAAGGCATCTCATAACAACACATTGGAGCTGCACATTTAATCTGTGCTGCACCACTCAGATGATCTTAAAAAGAGCTGGAACACTTACAAAATTAGCACTGGCAGTTGCTGCAGGAGCACTATCAAGGAGCCTTCTCAAAGCCCCCAGCTCAATGAGAGCTGCCCTCCCAAGCTGCCACCCAAATCACTGCTCTCTGTGCAACCAACACTCTGCTGCCTAAAAGGCATTCAGCAATCTGGGAGATACTGATCCAGCAAAACAGCTGATGCAGATTTTAAGGGGCTGCTTATATACTTCTGGCTCTTTTGGGTGCATGGCTGAGCTCATGCACAGTGTGGTGGCCAAAGCCAGGACTTTTGCTCCTTCTGCCTGAGACAGACCATCCCAGATGTACTAAACTCCTCTGCTGCCATGTCTGGACTGCTTGCATTAAACAGTTCATACAAACCAGATATCGACATTACAAGTAGTTAAAGAAATTATAGTTACTGTAGGCAGCCTGTTCTTTAAAGGTTAATTTCTAAAAGTGACCCTTCCAAGCTGGAAAAGCCCTGTGGCTAAAAGGCTGATACTGCCAATATTGCCATGTATTGCTGCATGTACCAGCACTGAGGAGGGGGCACATTGCTCTGATTTAAACACAGCACTGTGTAAAGTGATCTGGGAATGGTCCTGCAGCCCAGTGTGGGGAGGAGGAGGTCTGGGTAAGCTGGTCTGACTGGGAGATCAGGACTAATGTGAACAACACCCTCGTTCCACTGAAGTCTGCTTTACAATTTAGCTGCCACGCTTCAGAGAGCTGCGTCTCCAATCTCCAATTTCTTGCTCCACTATAATTAGAACAAACCTCCTCATTAACTTCTGTGGTGTCACAACAGTGCAACTTCACGTGCCAGGAGGGAGGCTGTCAGAATTTCTTAATGAGGTGCTTTCTCTGCAAACCCAGCTAAATCCTAGACTTCAATCATCTCCATCTTCTTCATTTTCTCCCAGACTGCCACAGACAGAATTCTTCCTTCATAGTAAAGAGTGCATTTTTCTGATCTATAGCTGGTCAAGCCAGATGACCAATTTATCATTATAGCAACTAACATGAATTCTCTCTGTGCTTTTTCCTTGATTTCAAGAACTGTCAGAAAACTGAAAGTTGGCATTTTTCAGGAAGGAATCAATTAAAACTGTCAGGTGTCAGCTAAGACAAACTATTCAAACTACATTATATAAAATCATATACTATAAAGAGGTTGTGGTGAACATAATTTCTTCAGAGACATTTCAAGAAAATATTCAGGCAATAACACCCACAAGAAAACAAAAAAGGAATCTAAAAAATTACTTAAAATCTTTCTCCACCAAGATGAACTGCCTAAATACTGTGGATATTCTGCACACATCAGAATCAGTCCCCTAAGTTTTTTCTTCAGCAATGTCCACAGGGGCAGGAACAGGACTCAGAGTCTCATTCAGGCCCTCCAGGCAGTGGGTTTGTATTTCCCTGCAGCTATCAGGAAGATAACTCAGGGGCTGATGGCAGAAACAGCAACAGCAATGCTGGGATTTCAATATGATCTACAGCTCTTGATATTATTCAGAGATATTTTCAGAGGGAGGTGAGGGACAACAGGACAGCCTCCTCCCAGGAAACATGGGGCCAGCAGGAGCAGTTCCTAAAATGCAGAGGAGAAGGCAGTGATGCTACCTCGGGGTGCTGCCCTGCATACAGAAGGCACCAAGGCCAGTTTGAGGCACCTCCCAGGCCCCTCTGGGCTGGCTGCCTGCAGGGGAAGCAGCCACACCTCAGGCCACTGAGATCTTCTTCAGGTGCTCAAGGCTCCACAGCTGAATCCGGTCCTACAAACTGTCCTCTTCTTACTCATAAAGGATGCAAAACTAGAGAAAAGCCCTGCAATGGTCTTCCTAGGTCTGTTTTAAACTCTTGCCTTCTGCTTCTCAATCTGAGAGAATTCAAACACTTTTCTGACCATGTAATCCTGAAACTTGTTAGGCACCAGGTTCATGGTACAGCAAATACTGCACCTTTCAGGAATCACTTCAGGGGACAAGAGGAATGTCTTACAATGCAACTGCCACTTTTGAAGCCCTGAAGATGAACTGAAGAGTTCTGAGGTGTGCAGAAGGAAAAGGAGTGTGTGGTCTCACTGATGATAAACAGTGGGAAATCAGCTAAAGTGCACTAAGTGCTGCTTCCCTTGTTGCCACAGGTACCAAAGAGCAAGGAGTAAACTATTCAAGGACCTGAAAAACAACTGTTTCTAGATACATTCAAAGATCAGTGCCCACATGGACAACAGCATGAAGCAGGAAACCAGGATAAACCTTTAAAGGATACAGCAGTTAAAGAAAATAGGTGATGTTTATAACATCTTAAAAATAGTTTGCCTTTTTCAGTGGCTGTGCAGTGTTTGGCTTGACATGAATCTGTGCTCCTTGAATGAGTCCCAAACAATGATTATTATTATTATTACTACTACTTGAACTCAACAGCCCAACAGCTCTTGGAAGATGGTGGCTGGTGTTTAGCACAAAGAGAGCAGCTACATTTTGCAGGTGATGTGAGGGAGAGCAATAGGCCACAGTTTGCTAGGTGAAAAAAGAAAATCACAGAAAAAGGGATTTCCTGTGCCTTCATTTAATGTACTTTTATTAGAAAAGTCAATCTATAGATTTATGGCCACTTTATTGATGTTGAAAATAAACTGTAGCCTCACAGGCTGGGGTTATCAATGTACTCCATGATAACAGATATTGTGTGCCTGACTGGATTTCTCCTTGAACTACACTAATTCTTATTTGAATTCAGCCTGTAGGAGAAAGAAGTTCCACTAAGATGGCTGTGAATCCTCTGTGAAATGAACTCAGCATATCTATGGGCCTTTTAATCAAGTAAATGGCTTTTCTCTGGCTGCTCACTGTTATCCCTACATGCCCCCAACCCTTTCAAAGTAACTCTGCCATGGATTAGGAGTACTCAAGCCAGTTGTTACCACAGCAAATGGCTGTGATTTGGAGGCAGTAAATCTGGGCAGCAGGGATCAGATGTTCTTAGTGGGAATGAGCTGATAACCTTGTGAGTGGTGTCAGGACTCAGGATCTGAGACTTGCCCAGCAAAAGCTCCAGTGCACATGAGCAGCTGCAGAAATCCCAAAAGCCCCACAAGTGGCAGGGAAGGGAAGTCTCTGGGGTTTGTCAGTCCCTGTGTTTTAAAGCCTGCCTTGATGTCTCTGTCTGGAGATGCATCCAGAACCAGGCACGTTCTGAGCAATGCTGAAATGAAGTTGGGTTAATCCTACATGCCCAGGCACAGAGCAGGCAGCTCCTGCCTCCAGAGCACGTCACACAGCCCACAGACCCCTCCAGGGAACACCTCCCCACCCAGCAGCACCCCAAGGAAGCACTCACTGCCCCTTTCCCACCTGCTGCCTTTCCCTGCCAGCACCACAGCTGCATCCTCCTTCTCTGTCCTGGTCTGGCTCAGCCCTGGTGGCCACAAGGCAGGATGAGCTCAGCTCAGCAGTGCTGATGTGACACTCACAGGAGGAGCAGGCCCTGTGCCCTTGGCTGGGCTCCCTTGTGTGCTCCACTTGCCTTTGGCACTTGGCACACGTGGAATGGTCATTACAGCAAATCCCTGATGCTCCCTCTATAAAATAACCATTTGGGATATGGCTTGCTTAAAGGTAAGCAAGCATACACTGGGTTGATAAATGCCTCTAAACTCTGGCTTCTGAACTGGGCCCTTATTCAAAAAGTGGATCAAGGAACCAGAGCAGAACAATAAATCTATTTCCATAACCAAATGAAAAGCAAAATCCAGAGCTATAGTGAAATGTCACTCTATTCAACGACTTGTTTTATGCAATCTAAATGTTAAAAAATATTAATTTAAATTTAATAATTAAAATAACCCTAGAAAAAATAATCAATTTTTATGTGAAACTACTAGTGAAAATCCAAAATATTTGATTTTAGAAAAAGACAAAGATTTTTTACCTGCATTTTCTCCTGTCTTTGCAGATGAAGCCATCCACTACATGAAAACTAAATTCAACCATGTTTTTTCTTTATTTCTTTTAAATTTTTGCCAAAACAAACTCATCAGCTGACATCCAAAGGTATATAAATAGAACATCCTAAAAAAATAATAACTTAGTGAGAAGCAGATAGGCTTTCCTCATTTTGTTGGTATCATCTTGCCATCAACATCCATTACCACCAAGGATGCAGCTTTTACTGGCAGCTCCTCTGTATTAGGGGCTCTTAAAACTGTTCTGTCACCAAATACCTTCTAAACAGGCTCATAAGATAATTCAGCTTGGAAGAGCCCTCAGGAGGCCTTTCAGTCCAGCCTCAAACTGTAATGAGAATCTCTAAGGTGTTGCTCAGCCAGTTAATTAACCCTCCTTCATTTACCTTGCATATATTTAGTCATTCAGTGCTGACGTTACATTCAGAAATAGCTGATCACAATGTGTTATTTGATAGCAAGAATTCTTTCTGACAGACTAACAAAGGTTTTCAACAAAGAAATTCAGCAACTTGTTTCTTTTCACAAGCTCCCAGGTGTCCTGTGGTGGTTTTTTTGTTGTGGCAAGACCAAATGAAGTTTGCCTTGCTCTGTCCATTCCTTTCCAGAGCTTTCCTCCTCTGCCTTTGAAGCTCTGGGCCAAAGAGCACCTCTTGCTGGGCACTCTGTAACAGCCTTGTGACAAGGACACCAAAACCTGTCTATTGCCATCTCTGAGCACTCAGCTCAGCAGCCAGGGCTACACCAGTTAACGTGGGGAAGGGAATGCTGGTATGAAGCTGAAAAGTGATATTAGAGTGTGGCCAAGCCCCTTAGGATGCCCCAGACCCACAGCCAGGGGATGTGGGACATGGATGGAGCACTGAGGTGAGCAGCTACACAGGAGAGCAGCCCCAGAGGTTCACAGCTCAGCCCCATCCATGGTGGAAGCCCCAGCAAGGACTGCTCAGAAAAGCCTGAAGCATGTGGGGCCTTTCCTTTCCAACTGCATTTTTAGTGACCACTCCCTTCTATTATGCAAAGTACAAGTATGGTCAGTGATGGAAAACCTCTCTTCCACTCTTTCAGCAGCACTAATGTTACTAAAAATGCTGCTCAACCCTTTTATTTTTGGAAGCACTGGTTACAATTATTTCAGTCTGTCATCATCACCGACCACGCAGTGAACAGACTCTGAGATGACAGGGGACAGAGCTTTTCAGATATTTTTTTCCAGATCAGCCAGCTGATTTTCCAAATTAATTTAACAATTCAGCCATTAATTACTAAAGAAGCAGTTGATTTTGATGGGACCAGACTGCAGAGCCTTCTGGCAACTCTTGTTACCAGTTCAGTGCAACTGCTAAGGGGGTACCTCGCATTGGAAACTTCAGCAGGGAGCTGTGGGGTGATAAACCAGGGGAGAGAGAGCACTGGAACATCAGGGGGTTTTGATCAATAGAATTCACCTTAAAAGATGAAGTAAAGGCCTTTTTTTCACATTTAGAAATTAGAAGCAATATAGGCATAAACTTAGCTTATGTATCTTACCATGGTAAACCCCAGCTCTCCAGATACTGATCAGTGGGGTAACTTCTTTTACATATTGGGCTCAGGATGGGTAAGGTTTCTCTAATAAGTAACTATTGCAAAATTTTAAAAATGCCTGTTATGATGATTTTAATTTGAGAGTGACATTTAGATGTGTGACTCCATTTTAGCAAGTTACAAGCTTTTTCTTCGCCCCAATTCTTTGCAAAAAGTTCTTCTTTAAGAAATCAATTTAATTTGAAGGTTATCGTAAATGAAAAGATACAGAGAGACATGCTTGCAACAGGAATGGAAAGAGTAGGGACTGGAAAAGTGGAGACTTAATTCAAAAATTTCATGTATCAGAGGTGAGGCCATGCCATCCATTTGCCTATGGCAGTGAATTTCTCTTGCAAATGGCCTGTTCAAC
Organism: Serinus canaria; assembly: GCF_022539315.1. Taxonomy (NCBI): domain Eukaryota; kingdom Metazoa; phylum Chordata; class Aves; order Passeriformes; family Fringillidae; genus Serinus; species Serinus canaria. The sequence goes on along the minus strand of NC_066322.1, from coordinate 21,988,949 downwards.
CCCAGGATCAGAGTTAAACTGGACTATCTTAGTCCTTATTTTCCCAGAGCAGGCAATGAAAATAAAAGAGAGCTTCTGAGAACAAAAATTCCATTAAAAATTTGCTGCCTCTCTGAGACTAGAGGAACAAGGGTCATATAGTCCAACAGAGTACAGAGCAAAACTAGAATCTCAAATATGCCTATAACACCATCCTAAGATGAAATAACCTTCCCAATTCAATACAATTTAATAGACCATCATGCTTTATGCCACCTTGTTTTAGAGTAGTAGCCATTTGGTCTGACACCTGCATTATATTATTCCTATTGGGAAAAATGTATTTAAAATCCCAGGGACCATATATTTAGCCATCAAGGACAGAGGAAAATATCCTAGTCAATCATTTATCCCCTGGAGAGAACCCCTGAGCCAAACTTGCTTTTACTGTTATAGCAGGACCTTTTCCATCAGTGTGGAATTGGAGAGAGGAGGAAAAGAGGCAGGACTGGTTTAATGTTTTCCCTCTGGCATTGCTGCTCCCTGGCATAGGCACGAGTCCAGGGATGCACACACAGAGCATCCACTTGCAGGGCATCCGTGGCTGAGTGCAAAATCACCCTTGTGCTCTGCACTGGGACTGCCCTTCCTTAGAAATGACGAGTAAGCAGGTCACTAAAACATCCTGAACATGGAGCAGCTGACTGGGAAACAGGCTGTGACCTGCTGTTTTCTGCTTCTAAATATTTGGGGATTTGAAAGTTCAGCCTCGAGTGCGCATTCATCTCTGGCAGTTCAGCTGTCACTTGTAATACAAATCAGAAGAGGATGGATGGCACAATCTGCCCAGGAGTTCAATTCCTGCTAGGGTCATTCTGTCCACAGTGACCACTTTTCCACACTAACCACATCACTTCATTGCTCTCCTCACCAGAAGCATTTTTTACACATGAAAGTGCATACATAGATGTGTACAAAACATTCCTCTACCAAATATAAAATTTCTCTGGTCTGAAGCTTTCCAGCTGACAGATTGGTTTATGTGCATTCTGCCTTCTGACATTATTACATTTCCCACTGCTACATGAAAACTGAAAAATACCCAAAAAATCACAGCATCCTTACATTAATCCTATACTGTACTACTTGTGTTTCTGTAGATGAACCTATGAAGTCTGTATGTGGAAGAGCTGCATGAATATTTTAAAACTTACTTGTGAAAATATAATGATTATGCACTATTGTGCAGCCTCTAAATGCTTATTTCATGCAAAAATGCTGGTAGAAAAGTTTACAAATAGGAGTCTGTAGAAATACAACTATACATTTACTATATTTACCGTAAGTGAAATTTCTATATATGTAAGTATATAGATATAAAAAAATATTTATATAAATTTAATTCCTCCAGCAAGAAATGTAACTCAGTATATGTTCAAATTAGCTCATAGGAATAATAGGAATAGTGAATTTTTAGGAAATATGAAGGAAATACAGGAATATAGGAAATATAATAGTATAGGAAATTTCTAGGAATAATGAAGTTTTATGAAGTGCTTAAATAATTTCTGAATTACTACTGTAGCCCACGGACATATTAACTTGCAGGTTATTTTCAAGGTAAGGAAGCTGTCAAAAGAAATGGGTCCTTACAGGAAATTCATTTGCCTTGAACACTAAACATCCAGTCACTCTCTGAGGAGTCCAAAGGATGAAATGGAGGGGTTAGTGTAGCTAACGTGTCCATCCCCTGCAGTAAATGGTGCTTCAGCACTGACTCACCCCTGTGAAGCCCTGCTGACAGAGTGGATTCTGTTCTCCTTCTGGGGCAGCCCAGCTGTGTCCCAGTGCTCCCCTGGTGCAGTTACATTGCAGTGCTTTCCATCCTTGCAGCTGGCAGGGGACCTGCTCTCCGGCGTGTTCGCGGCCATCGGCTCGGTGACGCTGGCGCTGCTGGTGCTGCTGTCGCTGGCCATGGCGGTGTCGGCCGTCATGGCCACCAAGCGCGCCACGCAGGGCACCTACAGTCCCAGCCGCCAGGAGAAGGACGGCTCCCGCCTGGAGATGTGGGACATGCTGCAGCCACCGCCCATGGAGAGACTCATCTAGAAGAAAGCAAAGCCGCTCCTGCACCCTCAGATGGGGCTGCAAGGGGACTCTGTACATATGGTAGACACAGCCATCTTCCTTCTGATAAGTATGGCAATGATTTTGCACTGCTTTCCTTTTGAGTTCAGTAGTGAACCAATGACATTTATCATTGCTTTGGACCATCCAAGGACAATTTCTACTTGCACTGGACACTCCAGCCTTGATAATCGACAGTAGGTATTATGGACAGTAATGGCTCCTGGGATAAATGTAACTGCCTGTCCTGAGCACCACACAGGAACCAGCTTCTCCTCTGCACTCTCCTTTGGCTGTCTAGCAATCACTGCTGCAGAAGATGATGGAGACAAATCAACTAAGCCTGTACAATAAAGACATTGTAATTCTCTCATCAAGGGTTTAGTACCAGAGATGTGTCTCAGTGCATCTTCTTTCATCTGTTAATCAGGGATTAAAAGGAAGCTGTGTGAAAACTCTCCAAAATAAATGTTTCAAATTTGTTTTTCTTCCTTCTGGTTCTTTCATTTTACTTGCTTCCTCTCCACCTTCTACTAAAATGAAGGTGAAATGAATTTCAGTTTCCACAAAAGCATACATACTTCTCTTAGGATAAAGAGGCTTAAAATACCCAGTGGGCACAACCTGACCGGTTAGGAGATATGAAATTTAAATATCCTAAACAAATTGTGTGCATCCACACTACTGCCTTTTTTCTATTACAATATTACCCAAAGGTCCCTTGTAGAAAATTATTGCTTCTCACATTGCCAATGTACATTGGCTGCCTAAAAGCATGCTCAGAAATGTTTCCTAAAGATCATGGAAAATACCAGGGAAGAGGCAAAAGTGGCCTACAGGTCAAACATTGGCTTGAAAATAACTAGGACAAACTTGGTCCTTCTAGAATTCAGAGTTCTCATAAGCTCATGGGTAAATAAATTTTTATGCCTCAATTTTCCTCTTTTAAAACAGGAATAATCTTATTTAATTACCTCATAAACCTCAGCAGCAAAAGAGTTGCTTTGTGGAAAAAGAAACAACTGCATGAAATGTAAGGGAGAGACTTGGAAGAAATCTTGTAATGAAACAGACAATTACATAGATGTAATAAAATCACATCAACACGTAATGCAATGAAACAAACATTTGATACAAAGGCATCTTGTAATGAAAGAGACATTTGAAAATGTAAATTAGCAGTTGAACTCAATGATCTTAAAGGCATTTTCCAGCCTCAACAAATGTATGATTCTATGTGCCAAAAATGCTCCCAGGTCAAAGGGGTTTTTGGAATGTAGAGGCAAAATTTAACTATAATTCATGCAGTCAATTTTCAGATGTAGTCAAGTAACTAAATCACAAACAGTTCTCCCCCACAAACTGAACCCAAAATAAGGAGGCAGCAGAGTGGAAAGTCCATGAAGACATTTCTTTCTGCATTTCAGCTCACATGTGCCCACAGTGGTGAAACATCCCGGACAAACACATCGACCCCCAGATGATTATTCCAGGAGTTGCATAATAGAGTATGCACACTCACTATCCTAGAGTTTAACTCATCTTTTCAATTAATGATCAATTCATGATTCAGTTTGGATGACCCCTTAAGGGATTCCTGAAGATCAATGCCACTCACATTCATTTTTGTATGAGATGATTAGCAGTAACTATGATAGTAAGCACATTCAGGACTTTTTGCAGCCCTCATCAATATCTTTCAAAACAAGGCACTACAGAAGATGTGAGTGGATAGGTGGATTCGAGCTGAGTTAGAAGAGCAGAATGTAGTCACAGCAAAAATGCATGACAGATTTTATTCCAGCCAAATTTACAGCTTTACTACTGAAGCTTATTATTTTGAATGCAATTGTTGTTGTACAGCTGCAGTCTACTTTCAGAGAAGTAAAAAGACAACTGAGGAAAGAGTGGAAAAAGAAGTTACTAAAATTATAAGAGAGCAGAAATTCTTTTCTCTGGATCTTTTCAAATCATGGCTTTCTGTAATTACAGAAGCAATAGCCTTTAATTCAAACTTGCTTTAGCCCAGCTTTTGCCCCATGAGACACTGCTGAGGCACAATAAAGCCAATAAAGCACCCCATAAAGTTTGTTAGGTGTGATCATTTCTAGAAAGACACAGAAACACTGGGGGTGGGGGGGGGAAGGAAGCAACTGATTCAGCAGAAAACAGCAGCACATGAGGATGAGACCCCAAGGGCAGCAGAAGTTATTTGTGTGGATTCCAACCCATGGGTTTTGCCTCACTCCCAAAAAAGCTGTGAGAGACCCAAAGACAAACCATGCCAAGAAAGTGGCCAAGGGGGCAAAGACATGGGAGGCTGTGATGACAGGGGGCAAGTAGTGAGTGAGTGAGGGAGAGAAGGCTGGGCAAAGCTTGGGGACAGCAAACCCTGCACACCAGGGCGAATCCAGAAGAATAAATTAGGCCCAAGCAGCAGAAGCAGCACTGGACTAAAAAAGTGGATGCAAAGAAGATGCTTCCACACACCTGCTTTATGATCTTGGTTTTCTGGTCAATGAGCTCATCTGAGATAATTGATAGAGATCTCAGGGAAGAGTAGAGATAAAGAAAGAAAAAGAGAAATTAGGTCATATCAGAAAAAGCAATAGAATGGTTATAATAAAGATCTAACTTTGAACTCTGCCCTTATTTGAGCAGGAGGTTGAACAAGATGACATCAGCAGGTCCCTTCCAGGCTTAATTATCACCTTATCCAAAGAAAAATGACAAAAGGGAGAAAGCAGCTGAAGATAGGGGCAGTTTGCCAGGAGAACTATCTTGAAGGAAAGCACAAGGAAAGACAGAACAAGAATAAGGAAGTAGCTGAAAAGTAAATCTGCTCTTCTCTGTGGTTTGACTTTCTGGATGAAATTTGGGAGACAGCTGAAAAACAATCTGCAGAGATGTAATAAAATATTCCAGAAAGTGTTGCCACAGAGAGAATCTTTAGGGCTGAGCAAGATACCCAGGAGCGTGTACAGAGGAAGGAAGAGATAGAGAAGATGAAAGCCCGAAGACTTTTCATACAGACCAAAGAGAGTTCAGGAGGAATATGCTCCTAGAGAATTAAAAAGACACCCATAAAAGCACAACAAAGAGAAAAATCTCCCAGTGAAATATGAATGTGGTTTGTAGAAAGTAAGTCAAGGAGACAGAAGGCAGGGGAAAAACCTTTAAACTAAGATTAGAGTAAGTTGTGATTGCTGTCAGCCTCGGTGGAGAGGAAGTGATAAAAGTAGGATGGTGGAAATTCACAGAAAAATGAGAGAAGAAAAGGAAATGAAAGTAAATGGCACTTGAGGGAGGTGGAGGCAGAAGCTGGATCACAGCAAGGGTGAAGCTGGACTTTCACAGCAGTGAGGCCAAAGGAAAGAGTGGGAGCATGATGGTGAGTCAGGAATGAGAATTACCCATTGAAACAGGTCTAGGGTAACTCACAGGGAGCATGTTTTACTTCAAAGAGGCATTAAAATGGGAAATATTCAAAACTCTATGATCTTATAAGCAACAAACAAAAAAAGGCCCAGAAGGCAACAAATGTCATTTCCAAACACACTTCCTGAAAATCTGAATTAATGAAGCAACATCCAAAGGCAGCAGGAAGGTAGATGCTGCAGCTGGAAATGCTCAATGGCAGCCTGGAGAAGCACAAAAAGTCTCTGAGCTGCTGCTGCTTCATGAACATGCCATGGTGACCACAATATGCATGGTTACAAAGACTGACCATTCTGGGCCATGTCTCAACCAGGGAACAACAGCTAAAACAAAAGAGAATACATTTTAAGGAGTGTCTAATAACATCCCTGATGTAATTTAACCCACAGATTAAGACAGAGGTAGCAGATGCCAAGGTATTTTCTGCTTCTCAGCCCAGGGATTTAACAGAATGTATAGAAGCACAGACATTTAGTGAGGAGCAATAACATCCAGGAGTTGTGGAGAGCATGTGTGCTGTTTTAAGGAAAAAAATACTGAAATTGGCTTCTGGTTCCCAAAAAAGCACTGGTAACCTCTACTACTGTGGTGGGATCTCCACATAAGAGACTTAAAATATTTCAAAATTCCATTTGTTTAATCTCTCTCACTATTTGATTCAAAAGCTTGAAGTATAATATATTATTTATGACCACTTGCAACCTACCCATTAAAGAAAAAAAAAAAAGCTCAATATACTCCCAAGCCTTACATATTTAACCTTCTCTTCATGTCTAAGAGCCTTCTCCAAAGAGAGAGAGGGTGCTAGGCTAAAACACACGGTCTGCCCTGCACCAAATCCCTCCAAAGGTACTCAGAGGCAGGGGAAGGATGAAGCAACTTACCCCCTTTCATGGTCCATTCCCTTTTCCTTGGAAAAAGGTGGCATCCAACCTGTGAACCAGTGAGCATTACTTTGCATGATGTGCCTTCTCTGTCTTATGTAAAATTACCTGTTCCTTCTCTAGATGTACATAATATGGTCATAGTTTAGATGTTCTATTCATATTACTGTTTTGCTCTGTGCAGGATCAGAATGACCAATAAATAAGAATTATATCAAAGCCTGTATTACTTTTGCTTTATGGGATTCTTTCATCATGGAAAAAGATGATTACAAAGGAAATGATCCCCAGATCAGATATTTACAGTTTAAGAAGTCAAACTTGCAATTAGAAATTATACACCCAGGAGAGAGGTGAATGTGAACTTTTTTGAGAATTTGTTTTCTCAGTATGCTGGCATGTAACCAACCAAACTCAAGCAGCAGCATCCTGTGCTGCAGCCAGAGCAGCCAGTGTGCACCCAGGGCAGGGCACTTTGAGCACTGCCAGATAACCACAGAGCACTTGGGTGAATCCAAATCCCTCGAGGTAGTACTCTTATCTCCTCCTTTGAGAAGTGTGTGCCAGCCACTGTTTCCATGTCACAGATTCCCCATGAGGAACTCGGTGCCACAGGCTATGTTAAGCATCATTAGGTTTTTTTTAAAAATAATTGTCCAGTCCTTTTGTTTTTTTGACATCTAAATAAAAGTTTGTGTATTCTTCAGAAGCACAGGTTGAAGCAGGAGAATCCAAGTGTGCCAAAGGGATTTCTGGGGAAGAGTATTTCACTGCCTAGATCAATAGCACCTCTTAAGCTTCAGCATGAGGAACAGCTCCAAACCCATGAAACTCACATTTGCCAATATTTGAGTAACTGAATGTTCTAAGACCTCACTCTCCAAAGGTGATCATGATCTGACCTTGTGGGGTTTAAATAGGAAACACTGCTTTTCTGTGTTCTCTGGAAGAGGAACACCACCACCACCATGGATTTGTTTCACTTTCTTTCACTCAAGGAAGCACAGAAATTCTTACTCATTTCAACAAAATTGAATTATCCTTCTGTTGAGTACAACGGAGTGATCTGAACCTTCCAGAGTACATTTCACAGACTTACACCTATATGTCACCCTACTTTCCAGCTGAAGCTGCCTATTCTCAGGTGGGGAATCCTCTCCCTTCCCACACCTCCAAAACACACCTTCTGCTCCTGCAGGACACGAGGAAGCATCTGGCCCATCCAGGTTTTTGGCCAGTGATTAGCCAAGCCACAATTTTTTGTCATTGTCTACATCTGGCTAGTGACTATTGTTCCCACAGATGCTAATTAACAATAAACTTCATCTAATTTACAGTATTAAATAAAGAAAATATTTGACACATTTTTTAAAATGTCCATAATAAATTCAGTCCTACAGCAGAAATCTTGTCTCCAGATAAGAGACAGCAAAGTCTTTCTCCCAGCCCCAAATGTCTGTTCTATGTTTTATTTAACACAAGCCCCAAGTCTCACTGCAGGACAAACCTTACATGTGTAATGTCACATAACATCAGGAATCACGGATCAGAGGATTTTGGCCAAGTTCCTTTTCCTGTGCTATTCAATCACCTCTCAGCTAAAGAAAACTGACACCTCTGAAAACAATTCAAAAAAAAGAGCATCAGATTAGGCATTGTAACTCAATAAAGTTGAGCAGTGAATAGCTGACACCACTAGAATTTTGCCTATTGCAAGATGTCACAGTTGAATGAATGGATGGGGCTTTCATGCCCCACTGAAGCATGCACGGCCTTCAAACTACTGGCATGTGTCAAGATGCTGCAAAACCTAACATTTATAAAAGATACATCTGGTGTGCATTTATTGGGAGCACAGTGAGGTCTTGTTTAAATTGCACACATGAATTTGATGTGGAGAGCGGGCGGCTTCCCAAGCCTCGCAGTAAAAGCGTGTTTTTAACCTAAACTCCTCCATCTATAATGCAAGCCATGAGGTGTGAAGACCTCTTGCACAGTGCAAAGCCAGAGCATAAATTATGAATCAAGGCACAGGTGAAGTACTGAAGGCCAGGCAGAGGTCTCAATTCAGTCGTGATTTTTCTGAGTTTACATTCTTTCAAATTATATTTATTGGATAAAAAAATATTGGGAGACTTTATATTGCAACCAATTTGAGTGACTTTGCTGGTTTTGACTTGGTTTCACAAACCTTGTTTTTAATTTCTGATTTTATCAGGCCATGATTTTTCTCTCCCCAGAGACATTTGACAAAGCACTTCCGTCCCCAGCAATCCATCTAACATTGCCAAGCACCACGGAGACAGGCATGTCCAAATCATGGCTTTCAATCATCTATTTTGATCAGAGAAAAGCCACACAGGCCTTCATCTGGTTCCCTGCTCCTCATGGCACCGTTTGAAGCATGCCATTCTCCTCAGCTCAATATTGTGTGTGACCTTTCAGGTTCCACCTGTAGTTCCAGCAAAAGCTCAATTTCCACTGGCACGCACTGCAATAACCAGCGCTGACAAAAATGTGTGTTTCCAATTTAAACCCACTCAGTTTCACTTGGCACCTGCACTAACCCTTCTTGGCAGCAGAGATTTGGCAGGAGCAGCAGCAGGGGAGGAGTGGGAGGGAAGGGCAGTGCAGGGCCACCCTAAGGCAATGTGACCATGCTGGCTGTGGCCCTTGTCACCTGTGCTGTGTGCTGGCAGTGCCCAGGCAGTCAGGGCATGGAAAGCCTCGAGTTACAGAGCTGCTTTCTGCCCCCCAAAATAAACACCTGAGCTCTCCCATGTGGCTGACTCACAGATAACAGGAGTTCTGGTGTTACCCCCAGGTAACTGCACAATTGTTAGGCAGATTAGGGAAGTCTAAGTCTTCAGGGGAGATGTGATGAGTGTTTTTGCTCGAAGGACGGAACAGTTTAAACAAATAATGCAGCCTTAACTGCTTCTGATCCCTCCTCAGCAAGCAGGGAGAGGATGCTGATCCAACAAGCTGTGGGCATCCAGTGACACAGGGCACCCTGCCTGTACCACAGCCACCTCAAGACCAGCCAGGAGCCCAGGCATATTTTGGAGGAAAAAGCATCAGGCTCTCCTTCCCGGCTGCCTGCAGCACCACTGTGGGAACAGTGCTTCACACCTTGGCTACAAGGACCTAGAAACACCCACAAAAGTTGCAGCCTTGACCTAGATCCCAGTGACAAAGCAGGAAAAGAAGCAAACCAGAAGAGCAATAGGTGCACTGCTCCTGTCCCTCAGTTCCTGGCAGTGCATCCTCGCGTGTCAGTGACTGCAGCTCTTCCAGAGGTTTAAATATCCCTGTGGCCACAAGAGAGGGTCATTTAAAGCAAACTAGCAGTTGGAGACTTTCCTTCTGGAATGTACAAAACCTCATTGCCCAGTTGAAGCCCAGTGCCAAGCATTTTCCTCCAGTGGGATCCATGGCAGGATCACAGACAAGTGTGATAAACCTGACCCCAGGGAGAAGGAAGCTCCAGCAGGATTTTGCATGAGAAACGAGCCCAACAGAGGAGATGCAGATCTGCCTTTGGGGGTGGCCCAGTGCTAGCACAAAGGATTAAACCAGTCCCAGAGAAGATCATTCTGGTTCAGAACTATGGGGAACAGTGAGCACTGGCCAGAAAAATATGTGGCTGCACTCAGGACCTGCACAGACAGGATTAGTTTGTGTTTGTCACTCAGTCCTGGGATGTGTTTTTCTTGTGTAGCCTGCCTCAGATGTAAAAATTGCTTGTCAAATTTTCTGACGTTGGGGAGAAAAGAAGGGGAAAAAATCAATTACACAAATACTGGTCTGTTGACATTTAAAATGAGACAATGATGAGCATAAAAAAAAAGGTTAAAAAAAAAATCCTGGGCCAGCAACCCAAAAGACCAAAGACAAATCACAAAATAGGATGCAACTAATTAGGCTGAAATGCCAACAATGTTCAGGATATCGTTCAGAGGATCTGTGGTGTCAGACTGCTGCCATGACCCCCAGTACGAATATGCCAAGGGGAAATGTAGAATAGGACTGAACCAGATAAGTTAAATACAAATATTTTAAAATGACATTTTAATTTCTACCTCACCATTTTAACATTTTCAAAATCGTTAAATAAGCATGTCGCCTATTCTCAGAGCAGGCCAAATGTCAGATGTTTGTATGTATTATTCAGCTGAACATTTTAGGTACATAATCCTCCTCATTGCTAAACAGGTGGCACTCCATTAACAGGTTATTTTCTCAAAAGGAGCAGTGAACAGAACACTGCTGACTCCATGCAGTGGTGTATTACTGAATGTGGAGCCAATGCAAAGATGGAACTGAGCTGAGGTCTGTAGGCAGGACAGAACTTTCTGCTGTAAGTACCACTTCTAAAGCACATTTCAAGGCAGAGTACCACAATTTAGTTGAGTTATTCACAGAATTATACACAGCTGGAAAACAAACGTTTGTAGGCAAGTGATTGTTTAAGCTGTACATGACAGAGTACATCTCTACTGTGTCTCAACTAGGAAACTGAGTAGTTTAGGACTTAACAATTAAAAACACCTAACAGACCTAACAGAAAAAGCCTTGCAACCAAATTTAGTAGATTCATTGTAGGCCACACTGTACCTTTCTTTTTCAGAGTTGTATGGTGTGGGTTTGTTGCTGCTTCCTTCCCAATCTTTCAGTGACAATTATTTGAGAGAAGAAGTGGACCCAAAAATAAAAAATCAGTGGAGCAGTACACCATGAGGAGCCCAACCCTTCAACTTTCAGAAGGAATGTGAAACAGGCAGTCACAGAAAGGAAATAATATACAGCCCATAGCATATTCCAAATGTGCTTCCCAAACTTTGCTTTTAGAACTAGTAGTTGTTTATGTTTCATACATGATTTCCAACAGGATTGACTGCCTCTGGGCTTTTGAAGTGCAAGAAGCTGTTAGCATTTCTTTCTGACTGGTGAAAATCTGCAGACAGACTCTACTCTGCTTTATCTGAACACCAGCAAACCCACAACAACACTCCGGGCATTGCTTAGGTTTTTGTTGTTGTTTTTGTTATTGCTTGTCACATCAAATAAAAATCTAAATCCCTGAATTTGATAAAGTTATTTTTCATTTTGTGAACACGAGGTTAACACACAGTGAGTTCTGGAATGAAAATGAAATGCTTTGCCCATCATTCAGGATTGGCTGCAGCTACACTGTGTGAAAGTGAGTTGCAAAAGCAATTCTCGTCTGCTTTTGAAGCACAACCAAGAAGTTACTAATGAACAGGAGAGGTTTTGATTTCTCCTTCTAAGTAAGTCCCCAGTAAATTCATGCTTTGAGCTGCATTTTCCCTGAAATGACAACTCCTCACAGACAAGCCAGCTTTTGTACCCAGGGTGGTACCATGGGGCTGGTATCCCAAACCTCTGAGTTCCTCATAGACACTTGGTATTGTATCAACAGGAAGAGTCCTGCTGCACCATCTGTGGAAAATCTGCCAACTTTACTGAGACTGCCTTTACCTCCTCTTATTCAGTCCTTTCTCATTCTTGGGCTTGAAAGAACTTGACTCAAACATCCACAGAAGGCAAGTTGCAACCATACTCTCAAATATCCTGAGATAAAAACTAAGGAAAGCAGGTGAACTTTACCTGAAAGACTTCATAGCTCCCCACTCCTTCAGCAAAGATTCTTTTTATAAAGTCTTCAATTGACTCAATCTGGACCTACGACAAAAAGTTCATTTTCATAGCTATCATGTTAACAGGTGAATTTCAACACATCTACTGGAAAATCAAAGGAATGACTACAAGATGTGCTATGCTTAATCTGGCAGTGAGGATCCCTTTACTACCACACTTCACAGCTGGTACCACCCTGCTGGCTGCAGCAGCTAGCACAGATCTAACAGCAACTGTTAAAATCACACCCTCATTGTTTTGTATCAAGATAATTTGTAGTTTTCTCATCAGTTGTGGATTGAATGTATAAATATTGTACCCACAGTGTCTATGGTTTGTCTGTATAAGGTATCAAAATGCTTTTAATATAGAAGAGTGAATAGCAGATTATACTGCAGAGCCATTCAATGGAAAATTCCAGCTGAATTATAGTCATGCACCTGCAACTACATTAAAAAGCTTCTATGAGAAGCTTCCCCCATGTCTGATGGAGGCAATGCCAGCCAGCTCCAGGACAGATCCATGGCTGGCCAAGGCTGAGCTGATCAGCCACAGTGGCAGCACCTCTGGGATAGCAGCCAAGGGGGGGAAACACCCTGTGCAATAGCAGCTGAGAGAGGAGAGAGTAAGAGAAAGCAGCAGCTCTCCAGACACGGAGATCAGAGATGAGGGAGGGACAGCAGCTGCTCCAGGTGCCAGAGCTGCTCCAGGTGCCAGAGCAGAGGCTCCCTTGCAGCCCCTGGTGCAGCCCATGGTGAGGCAGCTGTGCCCCTGCAGCCCAGGGCAGTCCATGGGGACAGAGATCCACCCACAGCCCATGGAGGAATTCCTCCATGCAGGAGCTGGGGAAGAGTCAGGAGCCCTCACCCTGAGAAGGATGGAGCAGCAGAACCCAGCCAGGGACACCTCAGCCCTTCCATGTCCTTTTGTCCCCCTAAGTTACAGACAAAACCTACCTTCATTTTACTCCCATCTGCCCCAAAGCCAAGAGGTGCTTTCTGCAGCAGCCTCTCCCTGGAGCAGAGGGAGGGGGACAAAGGCAGGCATAGCTGTGCCAGTGGGTCACACAGCCCAACAGGGCCATCAGGTGCAGGAGGGGCTGCAGCCAGGCCCAGGGGAGCAGGGCAGAAGAGCAGGGGCTGTTCAGGTTTGTAAAAAAGGGAGGCCCCAGCACCTCTCAGCAGCCCAGTCTGACCCCTTACCAGATCACACCACAGCTACCACAGGAGGTTGGGCAGCCCTCCTCCCTCCCAACAGGATCCCAAAGAGCTCTCAGGTAATACTTGGCTGAGCAGTACAAAAATACTTGGTGAGATCACAATTATTATTACCTTTTTCAACATCTAATGTGAAAGGTTCAAACCATAGCACCCATCAATTATTACTGTACCTTCTTCTTGCTTGTTTCTCCTTAATATGTTGATTTCTTAACCTATGAAAAAAGATAATATACCTACTTTTTTGGCAGTAATTTGAAGATCTAGAGCCCAAGAAAAGCTGTTTAACAAAAAGGAATTATTAGCTAAGATTTTTAGAAGATCCAAAATATCACCGGAATTTCAAAAGACATCAACATTTAACATTTGCACTAACCAATTCATTATTGCATTCAAGGAAACACATTTTGCTTTCTCTATATTTGAGAAAATGAAATGTTCATTCAGTGGGGGAAAACATCCAAAACAATACTGGATCATTTCAATCTTTATGCCTGATAAGCATGAAGATGCTCCTCAGATCAACCCATCAAACAGAACCTGCATCACCCAAGGAATTTGGATATTGTTAAATTTTATTTTATAGTACAGTGTTGGGCACTTTATGGTCACGTGGAATTCACCAAAAACTTCTACTGATGCCACAAACTTTGGAAGGAAAAAGAAAAAACAAACCACACCATACATCACAGCTCACTTAATACATCTAGACAGTGCACTACTAACAGTAGTCTAAGGTCAGAATTACAGTTCTCAAGATGACTTTGAACAGTAGTCCAGAAGGTGCAAAAGCATGGAATAAATTTGGCTCTAGTTTTGTTAAAAGGTCAGTAAATAAATTTTCAAAACTGTAAGGACAATGCTGGTTGTTTGGTGTGTGAGTTTTTTAAATCTCAAAATTATCAATAAAATCTCAATGTATCCTGTACTTTATGCCTCTCTTTTAAGTATTAAAGACTCACAATAAGGGACATTATTGGGAATGGTTTTCATGGATCACCAAAAAAATGCTATGAAAAAACCCTAGAAGCATCAAGATTACATGGTGTTGCTTTGTTCCTTGTCGAGGCATTTCTCATCATATCTGGCACAGATTTAAAATTAACAAACACAAACTGACAAACATCTAAGCATTCTAAATTGCTCTTCCTCCTCAAAAATCATGAAGTAACAGATGTGATGTGCTTGTGTGCAAGCTGCACCAAGATTAGCTCTTCCACAGTGCTTTATTGCCTCATTCAAGTATATTAATTTAAAGAAGGTCTCAAGGAAAATCCAAAGGTTAAAAGAAAATGTACATCAATATACAAAGAAATTAATTTACAAAAACTTAAAAGGATACTGGCAACATAAGTAGATGTTTTAAGTAATGACTTATGATAATTATGGATGTCACAAACTAAATTCTTGTGGTAATACTATGAACTCTCACCTCACTGCTGGTCCTGAAAAGCAGTGCTTAAGACCTCAGCTTTTTACCCATGATTAACAAGTGATCAAACCTTAACTAAATACCATCAATTCTAAGAGTTATCCTTACTTCAATTTTAACAAGTTTTACTTTTAAGCGTTACCTGGAACTACTGGCATGTGAACATTGGCTTAGGCCTTATTATTTCTACAGAATGTGACATCCATAATCACTCCCAGTCACTAGAAATATACATTTGCCTCATTAGAATAGATTTCTTCATGTTTTTATCATACAACTGTATTTCAAAGTTACATGTAATTTTACACATTTCTAAAAAATACAATTTCATGGGTCTGCTCAAAAGCAGATGTGCACTACTAAATTACTTTGAAACAAGGGGTAATATTGCACAAAATTCACTGAAGATTTGAAAGTCAACACATTTCCCCCTTCCAACCAAGTTGCTCCCTTATTTTTAACAGAAAGAATGTTAATTCACACAGAATCATAATAAATGTCAACATACTTGAACTCAACTTATTTTCCAAATGCTAATACTGTTACTGGATTCTAAATACAAGTGTTGTTAGTATTGAGCTAAGTAATGGTACATTTTAATTGAGTACCCTTTACTACAGTACACCTTGGAGTAACTTCCAACTGTGTTACCTGCTTCATACCCCAAGCCAGCAGAGGATGGCAATGGCCCTGCCAGGTACATGGGTTGTGGATGTCCCTCTAGACTGAGGTGGCTGTGGACTCACCAGGAAACTCTACAAGAATAAGTGAAGCAGCTTTCAGAAAGACCTGTCAAGTACTTTCAACTGGCCACTGACTGAAACTGTGGAAGAGATATTGCAAAATGGATCAAGGGAGGTTTTGCACAAACAAACCATATCTTCCCTTTCCATTCCTTTATTTTAACACCCTGAGGACCATGAATTCTAGGCCAGCTGTGGTCCATGCTCCTGGGGTGAAGATGAGGACACGTTCTGGTCAGCTCAGATTCTGCTAACAAGCAAACAACACCTGGCAGAGACAGACATGCCTAATAGCAGCAAAGAAGTTACTGAAGACAAGTCACATCACCATTCATACTGGTTTTGCTGGTGCAGTTATTTCTACATTCATTCTTCTGAGATTTACTGCAATACCATGGGAACAGACAGCCTTCACCATCCTGAGCTTTGCAAAACGAAAGCTGTTCAAGTTTATTAGCCACATTTGTTTAGCCTGAAATTTCAGGCTGTTGGGAATAATACACTGGCTAGAGTCTCACAGCACCTGGACTAGAGGCTGGTGCCAAGGGAGGAGATGCTAACTCCTTGGAAATAAAGCTCCTCTTGAGCTTTCCCTGAGGAGTCAGGGAGGTCCATGGTTAGGGGTTCTTCCTTCAGGACAGGGTATGGTCAGGATCACACAGGGGGCATTTGCAAAAGGGCCTCATGCTGGCACTTGATTATTGCATGAAATGTTCCTTTGATTACTTACATGCATAGAGAAAGTATTTTAGATGCTCCTAGCAATTCTATTAGACAGCTGCACCAACAAAACGTTGTTCTGTAGAACTGAGTATCATTGACTGCAGGTGGATAAGGAGAAGCTGTTTTAAACACCTGGATTAACTGTTCTTTTGCCTAGACTTTACATTGGTTACAAGAACACGAGGTCGTAAACTAGCTCATCCTAAAACCTGAGAAGACATCTAAAACAGAATTTTAAGGTCTAAAACACTCTTCTAATAGATTGGGTGGGATTTTCAGAAGCACCCAGCACTTGTCTAAAACGCTGCCTGAAGTCTGTGTTACAATGCCTGAGAGGGGACTTCAGCCAGTGCTGAGAGTTTCTGATGATCCCACCCCAACAGCAGCAGCACCACTGAAATGCTAAATGACAAGGAAGGGTTCAGTCGACAACTTCTATGACAACTTCTACAACTACATTTTTTCTTCAGAACGAGTCTATTTTTCAGAACTACATGATGCCCAAAAATGTGAGATGGAAGAGCAAACCACTGCCTATTCTACACAGACTGCCCTCTGCATGCATAGAGGGTGGGTAGGGATCACCTCTGCATCCACAGCCCTTCCCTGATATCTGCAGTTTTCCTCGTTACATCTCTACACACGGGAATGGGAAGGCTCTGACTGGGACAGCGTATTATCCATTCTGCAAATCCCACAGGGACTTAACTCCACAGGCAGTATCACTTTTACTTACATGACTGAGCTGGAACCACTGTAACTGAGCTAGAACTGAAATCTGGAATTCTTCCAAGTTGCTATCTCTCCTGAGGACTTCCAGGCTCTCCTCACCACACTGCACTGGAACAACCCAGGAATCCCTTTGTCTTTGCACTGCCCTTACTTTTTCTTCCCAAACCAGATGAGTGATACGGCTCATTTTAGGCAGACATCTATGCAAAATAAATTCCAAAACATTAATCTCAAGTCCTGGTTTGACTTTCTACATCAGAAATTTGTTCCTATGTGTAAGTAACAGACCACAAAGCTTAATCAAATAACCTGGTATCTCCCTTAAACAGGAGAAACAGGAGGATTTTTGAGATCCTGAAGAAAAGACATGCCTCTGAAGAAGACCACAGGAGCTCTGACTGAGCAGAATTCAGTTCTCACCAGTAGCTGGTGATCAATGTGGATGATTTTCAAAGACACTAGAAGGATTTCCACAATTAAAAAGCATACAAGTATAAAACTTGCAAAGTACTGGACCTGGAAAATTTATCTTAATATAGAACCCACTGTGGTAATAAAAATACTGCATATGTAGCCAATAAACAATTTTATATTATCACAAGGACAGAGAACGAGAGTGTTGAACCAGAAATTTCAGTTTGGACTCTTATCTATTTGGTAACTGGCAATTCTATTCAAATAAGGCACAAATATTAGCCTTTTTAAAAGATCACTGATAGTAAGTGGAAAAGATCCTGTATATTACAGAGTAAAAAATGTACCTACAGTTAAAATCAACATATATATAAGACAAAGCTATTTCTGAACCCATACAAGGTTCAAAACCAAAAAAGACATATTATTTAATGATTGTAAACAAACTATGAGCTTTGTAAATAGTAAGGAAACAATGCAGCATAAGCACAGAAACATTTTGACTGAAATTAAAATAATTCTAAATTGAATATTACCATGTTCTATTTAATCTGTTTACTTCTTTTCAGCCTGCATTTTCACTCCATGAAGCAGTGAATTATTACTACAATGCCTCAATTTTGAAAGATTCCACTATCAAACTTTCAATGTTATGATCCTTATAAAAACTTAAGAATATTGGCAGTTTCACATGGCTTCCATATTTATTCCACAAAGCTGAAAATGGAACAACCTATGTGATTATTTGTTCAGTATCTAACCCTCATATGAAGCCAGTAAGATTTATGCCTGTATTAGACAGTAATTTTTGAAAACCATTTTCTGGCAGCATTCCTGGACTTAGGTGTTTGATGATTTTGAAAGTAATAATGGCCATAATTTCTGGGTTTTTTTCTATTTTCCTCCTTAAACATTGATACTGTTTACTAACTTTAATAAATGAAGGAAACAAAGCAACTTAGATTGAACCCTGGATAGAAACATCATGTGAAGTGCAGAGGAAAGGAAAATTTAAACTTTGAAATTCTCACCACAAAATGCAAGGAGATGAATGAGGAGTGAGAAGTGCTACAAGAACAAAAATCTGTGTATTGCCTATTGCAGCACTATGCTTGGGCAATGATTACTACCCACAAGGGAGAAGAAGGCCCTCAAGTGATTCATGCCAGCTTTAAACAAGGAACCATCAAGTTGCTCTGGAACTTTTTCATCTGAACAGCACATGAGCCACTTGGCCTGACCCACTTGAAACACTAAGAGTGAAGATTTTAATTATTTTTACCTTTGATTTCTTATAGTGCAAAATATTTTGCCAAGTAACATTTTTTGTTATTACAAAAGTTCACAACATATCATGTTGAGGCACAAGAGGAAACCAAAGGATAAGCAAATAGTTTGGATTACAGACTTCTGGATGTACAGCTGCTAACTCTGGAACACTGAGATTCTCCAGCAATGCAGATGCCCTCCAAAATGTTCGTGCTTGATCAGACACAGATATTTCTGCAAGATTTGAACTTTTACTATGTTTTAGCTTGTTGCACTGATTAAAAAATTAATTCTGGAGGCTCATCCTCAGTGGCAAGTACTGGCCCAGCCCTTCTCATTCTGGAAAAAGATGAAATTTTGCCCTAAGCCCAGGTCTCACTCTACTGAGCCTCTCTGGTGAGGTTCCAAACAGTGCCTCTGCCATAACATGGAGCAATTCCTTTAGGTCAGCTACCTTGTAAGAAAGCAGCCAAAAATCCCCTTTCCATTTGTGTCAGCTAGAAGGAAAATGAATTCATAAATCTCAGTGAGGCAACTGATATGAAACTCTGCTACAAACTACTCTTCAGGTACTAAAGCCCAGTCTGATCCAAATACCAACCCCAGGAATGTGCTCACTCAGGCCTAGGCTGAGATTAACAGAAATCATTCATGACAAAGAGAGAAAGAAAAAAGGTTCCATGACTTTCTTCTCAGGCAGAGCTCCTTTTATACCCATGTGCTATTTCTACCAACTTTACCACAAATATCCCTAAAAGCTGACAATTCCAATCTGCTGAAGCTGATTAACTGTCTCCTCTGTCCTAAGCTGTTGGGGAGACAAGGTATGTATGGTGAGGTGGAAAAAGAAAAGACAAGAAAATTTTAAAAATTAAAGAGCTGCTCCACAGAGCATTAAAAATGTTCAGACTTTAAAAATCCAAATTATTGTCAGGAACACTGCCAGAAGGAGGACAAGTTCTTGTTCTAAATACATTACACATCAGGACCATTTAGTCTTCTTCACTGAATTTAGAAGGAAGTTTTCAGTTGTCCAACTTGGCTAAAATGAGAGTTAGATATATGCGGTCTCAAACTGAATCTTTAAATTTAGCTTTCTAGTGTGACAAATCAGGCACAAATTAGTTTTCCAACTATAAAACTGCAGAAAATAAAAAAATAATAGAAATCCATCAATTCCACTTATATTTTCCTTTCTGAGAATTTTTAGGTGAATTAGTCTACCTAGGGAAACTGATAATGTGTCTTTAAAGTGTCTTAGTTGTAAACAGAAGTCAATAAACGTCACATTATAATTCAGCACTTCATGTACTTTATAGAAGAGAGAAAACCACGTGCTACCTTTTTGAAGTCTGGAAGACAGAGCCACAGTTTTAGTCTGGAGTAAGTTCCAAGTTATAGTCACAAGAAATTCCTTAATCTATAAAAAGTCTCCTTTCCTTCCCCCACCTTTGCTGAAGCAAATTCCTGCCATGGAAAATCATTATTGCTGTTTTGTAGATTTGCATTCATCTTCTAAGACAGTTAAAACCCCTTCTCAAAAGATTAAGGCAATTATTTTTCATTACAAATATTAACATTTGTACATTTCAGACAAATCAGATTTCTTGGTTCATTTCATGCTAATGGGATTAACATAGTACCTTCAAAACCTGGCTAGCTTTAGGTGACACCCTTGCTGCTTAGAGGAAGCAAATGCTAGGAAGCACCATACACTTGCTGTATTTTTAACATAGAGACTAACTAGTACCTGATTTGAGAGTGCATTCATACATTTAGTTCCTTTTTGTGGACCTAACTACAGCCAACAAACGAACTGAGTAAACATAGAAGCGGATGTCCAATGGCAGAAAATGCATACTCAACTGAAGAGAATTATTTTTATAACTGAAGATCTCTTATTCCTTTTCATTTTTTGGTTATCATCTTATAATGAGTTACATGGAGTCCTGAGTAGTCTCCCTTTAACATCTGATGGGAGTTAGGTTTCTCTTTTCATACTTTTCTTACGTTTTATTTCCACTGCTACTGCTGGATAAGCTACCCTTTGAAATATTTAAACCATAGTGAAAAGCAGAATTCAGTTTACATAATGACACCACTTCTTGAAGAAGTCCACCTTCTTCTGGACTTTCATCTCCTTCCTTCCCACCTTTCTCCCAAGGGACCAAAATGGATGGCTGTTGAGCAAGACCTGCTGGGAGCTGATCTTCTGAGGTATTGCTTAGTGTTTCATTAGGCTTGGCATCCTGACAGGAAGAAAAGCCTGCTTTGAAACTTTCTAGGGAAGTAAACTGGGCACTTGGTCGTACTGGAGACAGGGATGTCAAACTAGTGGTGTCCATCTTGTCACTAGTAAAGGTTTTGCCACTCTTTTCTTCTTCCATCCTTGAGAGAGATTCTCTCTGGCCACCAGAAGAAACTTGCTTCCTTGGTGATGGGGGGAGCTGCTTCCCATGGAGGGCACTGTCATCCTGGCCGAGGTTCCACTCTGCCTGGTCATTAGCACTGCTGCAGAGCAGGGTGAGGTTGCTCTCACTAGGTGCATTTGACTTGTTCTGAAAGAAAAAAACATGTGTTCATAGTTAATGTCACAAGAAACATCTCTACACTGGTATTTTTGAAACACAAGTACTGGAAGGGATTTCATATGCTCCTAAATCATGGATTCCCTTTGGGCCTCAGTGTTACAAAACAACTATCCCAGGCACAATGCAAGGCCAAGCTTTTACATTTCCTCACAGAACACTGTCTCTCAGCCTAAGGACTGCCTCTGGTACCACTAAGAGGAAGGATTTCTGTCTCCTCTTCCATTCAGTCTTGGCACAAGCAGTTTTGACAGTGAACAAAGACACACTTTTCTCGTTTGTACCCATAATATGAGAGGGAGGGGGACTAAAACTAAAACCAGATGGTATTTCCTCTTTGCTTCAGTAATTAATTATACCAATTTTCAATATTAAAGTTTTTTGGTCAAACAAAACCAGGCATTTTATTAATCTAACCCCTGTGTGACACTCATAATATAAAATTTTACAAGCTTTATAAATATTTGCATCAGTATTTGCTGCTCCAGTAACAAATCTTCTACTATAGGATCTCTTTCAGCAAAAGTAAGTGTTGGACAGCTGACATGTGCTGGAATTCAAAAACACTAAGCTTTTTGGGCTAATACCACAGCAGTGACTTGGTGAAAGTTTTAAAACTGTAGGCAAGCAGTGTGTTTACACTAAAGGACCAGTGCAACTCTACCTAAAATGGGAACAAGGAGCCCTCTTAGAAAACTCTGGAGTACTATTCTAGCAGTGTTTCAGGTGCAATTACCACCTGGATTCCATGACTTAAATCAAGAAGGAAATATCATCGTATCACTATGACTAGCCTAAGTCTACAAGGTGAAAAATGCCTTTTAAACCGCATTAAAAAATCCCAAACCAGCTCAAGGCATATCAGATTTAACAGAAAAAAATACATAGTATTAAATTATTTGATTAAGTAAATTATTATACTGTTCACAGCTCTCTATGTGGTTACTGCTTTAAGGGAAAAATACTGTTCCATGATGACTTAGCAACCTGGACAATTTCTCGGCTGGTAAAAAACCATCAAGCAGTGGCCAGCATGAGTGCACTACTATACAGCCCTAGGAAGACACATCAGCAATTCTAAGGACTGTGCTGCAGTGTCTGAGCTGCATGTTGTTCATTCCACAAGTGCAGGATTCCACTGTAAATGGACTTGGGTTGGTTTTCAAATGAAAGGAGAAGAATAACCTCAGTCTTGTAATCAATGTCATCCATTGATCTGAAGAAATCCAGGCTCTTTGCTCCTGAGAGTTTTCCTTGATCTGAACTGTGTGTGCTCAGCGTGTCCAGAATCTCTCCAAGCAAGTCCATTTCTCCTTGATGCTGAGTTATTCCAGTTTCCCCAGAACCATCACTATCATAAAAGTAAGCAGAAGCTTCCTCACTGTCTTCTGATGATAACCTGGAAACAAAACTTTTCCATCAGACAGGAACATAAAAGCCATTTTATTATAACCACTATTCAAAGGACATAGGGGAATGCATTTCAAGAGCTTTGAATGGGAACATAAACCTGGAGTCTCTTTCTACTCAAGAATTTTCCTGAACACAGATAGATGGCATTGATGGAGATGCAGCTACCATTATCTGCCTCCTGGCCTAGCCAAACTTTTTGTTCTAGTGACAAGACTGCTACTGCAACTCTTCCTCCATCACATGGGCAGATTTACTGAAGTACTGCCTATCTGCAAGGACAACTGGTGCTTTTGTCTCTTACTTCTTTTCTTGTTCATTGCAACATCCTTAGCTCAGACCCCCATTCTATCATGGCCTTTTTCTATCTCTATCTGTACTGCTACAAAGGCTCTTTTCCATGGCTCACTGTTTTCATTGTATCCTTTAAACATTTCACTAGCTTAGTCTTCCCTACTATATCACAGCTTAAGCTGCTTGATTTTGCTTTCAATGTCCTTTGTAGTTTATATCCAAATGTTCATTATCAAAAATCAACTCCTCAATTCAGAAAATGCCTCAATGCAGATTAAGCCTCAACTTACATTTTTCCTTTAGTCTCATATAGGAAGACCTCAATATAAAACCTCCAAGACACTATATGTCTTTCAGACCCTTCAAAAAGTGTCCCATTGTCATGGCCACAACACAAGCCTTAAAGAATAGACTGGCTGAGATCACTCCCCACCATGTTGATGAATATTTTGCTGTTTCTTTGTGTATGTAGTCCTTTTATCTGGAGGCTGTGAAGACTGAGGATTATGTCAAGCTCTTCTGGACACTAGAAATAATGAAAAGATATAATAGCCTGTCCCTCTTTTCAAAGCAGATTTAAATCCTAAACTACTTGACATCATCTAGATCAAGAACTGAGCTAGCAGCATGGACAGAAGAAAAATGTGTCACTTGAAGTCCACTTTGCTGAATTACACTTGTTTCCCTCTCTCCTATACATACATAACCCATCCAAACAGGCTTCTTACTTGCTTGTTCTCTCAATTTCATCATCATCATCTTCATCCAAGGCGAAATCCTGGTTACTGAGGCGCTGGTTGAAACGAGTCTGGAGGAAGGACAATTAACATTATAATTTTGTTTATTTTTTCTATTTCAGCATTACTTATGTGGAGACCAGCTGCCACTTTACTCATTAGGGATTTTGAGCTCTTGCTGAGAAAAACTACATATTGATCAAGTCTTGTAAAGGCTGTTCCAAGTCTTCAAGCACCACCAATTAAAGGGAACCATTTCTCTTCATGGCCTATGGAGGGCCTCCTTATTTATGCAAAGCCTGGTGTGCCTTATTATTTATGCAAAGCATTGATTAGCAGAACACTGGATATTGGAGGAAAAGCATCACTCAAGTCTACCAGCTACCCTTTCTTGAAAGCACATCACAGAAAGCAGTGTGGTTTAGTACTTTCTGGTAGAAATATCTGCCAAGCTTCAGTTCACGTGGTCTATTGAGCATGAAGAAAAATTGACTTTTGAAGTGGCAAATACAAAGAAAGTTGGGAGTCTCTTTATAAAGCTATATTGATGTTATGGTGCTGTACAGGATTGCAGAGTAAGTAATACCCAGTTCAGGAACTTTGCACTATCCTCTGCAAAAATGCAGGATCGTGCATTTGTGCAGGATAATTTATAGCAGATTACAATTAATTCCAACCCAGTGCACACTCAGAGCACCCCAAGAGGACTTTGCATGGTGGAACTGGTGTGCTGTAAATTCACACGTTTCTGTTCAGAATACTCACCTATTACATCATATTATTAGTCAGCAAACAAAAATAGTCTAAAAAAATTCCACAATAATTGGAAAAATGTCTCTATCCTGACCAGAACATTTAAATCAGGAATTTTAATCACTTGTACATCACAAATAACTGTCTTCAGGGCTATACAACACTCATACTTGTTTTGTATCAAAACCTTTTTGTATAGGAGGTTTGACTATACTGGCAACCAATGCACTGAATATTGTGAACCCTGGATAGCCACTAAGAATTTAAAGACACATGGATGGAATTTGTACAGAGAGAAAACAGCATAAGCTAACTTGGAGGAAAATCATATGCAAGAAAGAAGTGCTACTGCCCACATCTCATCATGCAGTTCACCAAATGCCTAAACCTGCAACCAGCCCCTGATGGGGAAGAAATATGGCCTTAATTTCAGACTACAAGGAGCTTGAAAATCTTGTACTGTGAGGATTTCAGTATGTTACCTATTACAGATTTTGTCAAGTGTTCTACAAATACCAGGACGCTCTCTGTAACTCCTCCCCCCCCCTTATTTACAGGAATGTCTCAGTACTCACTCTTTAGAGACTGAGACATTTTTTCTTGCTCAACAAGAGAGAATTTAATTAAAGCAGCAAGTTTTGATAACACTTTCCACAGTTCTTTGCCCTCTAAGAGGAAACATATGGTTCTTTATGTGTTAAACCAAGTTAATAGTTGATGGAAAATGAGAGAATTATTAGAGTATTACAACCCATCAAACAACCCTACCTAAGATTCATTCTGAACAAAAGGCATAGGATGGAATACAGAGAAACAAGCTATTTCTAACTCTTTCATATTTTTGTGAGTTCATAGTGTTGATTGCTTTCAACAGTGATGGAACATTGTCCTGCTTGTAAGTACAGGGAGGTGAATCACTCTGTTAACAGATACTGCTGATTGGCTATTTTACTGAACCCTGTCACAAGTACAGTCACTGGTTTTGGTTTAAAAGTTGCAGCTTTAAGTACTTATCTTCACTGGGAAAATTTAAATACTTTAATTTGGTAACACTAGAAAGTAACCACTTCCCCAAGAAAATTCTGACATGACATTCATTGTAATTCAAGCTCTAACCCGGAACTGGCTCCTGGAGGGCAAAATCCTGTCTGCCTCTCTCACTTTGAATTTGCATCAAAATTAGATGTTGCCATCACATTTATTCCTACTAACATAAATATGAGATTCTGCATGGAAGAAGATTCTTTAAAATGTTGAGAAGTTGCAGAAAACAAAATGGAAACTGACACTCATTCATCTGTAGAGGAGTTAACTCTGCCAATGGAATAAAATTCTACAAGGTAGCACTTGCTGATTTGTTGAAATAATAAATAATATTTCAAAGATGATAGATATCAAGCTTCAAGAAAAAAAGGGGAAAAAGGAAGAAACGTTGCGTCTTTGAGAAACAGGAGCTGAATAAAATTAAGTAGAATCAGCAAACAACATAGGCATTGCAGTGGCCTCTCAGAACAACTATGATCAGTAATATGGAAGTGTGTTAGTGAAAGGACAAATAATCACATAAAGGAATGTAACAAGACAAGTTAATAAACCTAAAACCTCCCTCCAAAACAAGAACTCCTAGCTTCTGATGGTCAAACTCTTTGAGAAAACATTTTTGTTACTAATTTAAATGATTAGGGGTATATTATAAAATTATACAGGGAGACTTTCAACAACTGAACCAAATAAAATGGGATTTACATACAAAGAAAAAGATATGGGGGAAGGGAAGGAAAGAAAAATCTCTGGCTGTAAATAACAACCTTCTCCAGCATTTACAGCTCTGCAAGCTAACCACGGAGACAACAAGCAACACATGTTTTTGAATAGTTGACTTTCCTTTAGGAGCTGTAATAAAAATGACTGCAAGGGAGGGGTATGTCCAGACTATTTTGCAAAGAAAGAAAAAGAAAGAAAGAAACCCTTAATAAATTTCAAAAGGAGAGCCATAAAACTTTTTCAATGCTCTACTAGGCAAAGTGACAGAGTATGTGCACCTGCAAAAGCTGTCAGAGTCATTTAAGAAGTCCTTCCATTACTGACGTATCCTGCTGTTTGCAGTTATTTAAGCTTTTAATTTCTGTCTTTTCTGCATTTTGAAGTGTGTAACCTTTTTTATACCCTTTTATGAAAAAAGGAGAGACTTCTGCTTCCTTCCTGATTAGCATTCTAATAACAACCAGACCATTTAAATTTATTACCGCAAGAAATTATATGGCAACGGTCCTTTCTTGCTGCACCAGAACTTTATAAAGTCTTAATAGACTGCTGTCATGTTTATTTCTATAAAATAAAGGAACAAACTTCTTTAAATTACCGAGTTGTTTTGCTTCTTCCAAACAGTTCTGCTTAATATCTAAGCAGAACTTTCTAAGTTTTGCTTAGATATTAAATCTATTACTTAATGTATTTACTTTATATCATAACAAGAACAGGGATTCAGCTTTTGCTGTTTTAAATTTCTCTCATCTTCCTGCACATGGCATCTCTCATCTCTCATTTTGCTTGGAATGTAAGAGCTGAGCACACTTAAACACAAGCTCATGTTCTCCACAAGCTGGTGTGATGCTATATATCCTTTTTGTATTCACCACATCCATCCTCTCTGGTTGCTGCCCTGCTTCAAAATCTCCTTCTGCAAGTAGTCTGCAGCCTATACAGACCTGACCCAATGCTGATCACTGAAATAAGGGAAACAAACTGACAGTATAAGTACAATAGAACCAAATAAAGGGAGAGGCAATTCTTAAACTGTTCTCTTCTGCTTGCTGGTATCCTCACAAAATGTATTACTTTGGAATAAAAATGCCAAAATTCATGAATGCTAAAGGACTTAAATGTAAGATGGTTCTAGTCTTGATTGGGTATGAAAGTCAATCTTTGAAATGTCAGCTTTTTATATAATGCTAGACCTTTCAGATGTCCAGCTTTTGGTAATGAGTGTGTATTGATTGATACTAAGGCAGGAAGTTTAACAAGGCTGCTGCTATTAATTACACTCAAAGTGAAAAACAAATAATCTTTTGATAAATGGCAGCACGAATATAATTTCACATTTACTGGCTACTCAATACATCAACACATATAAAGTTTCAAAAAAAAAAAAAGAAATATATATACCATGGTTTAAATCTGTGAAGTGCTGCTTCCTTTTTCTTAAAAACGTAGAGATTATTCATTCAGCATGAGAAAAATAATAAATACAACCCCACTGTTATTTATGATTCAGTATTTTATTTTACCCATCCTCCTCTACAACCAAATCACAGAAATAATTATGGCTCCATCCAGCAGGGAAGCAAAAGATCTCTCAATCAGACTTTCCAGTAAAGCACAACTTGTCGCCTTCCTTTCCGGTTAAACACTGTGACCTAAAGCCATGACTCACAGGAAGGTCCTCCTCATTACACTCCCCCTGAGCTGAGACTGATGAAAAAAGAGGGAAAGCAGAGACAGAAAAGTACAGATTCTAATCAAGAATGCTCTGATATGAGAAAACTGTCCTGGATATAAATTAAATAGATACCACCAGAAATACGTGTATGGGCACAGTGCTTTGAGATGCCAAGTACACTTGAATGCCACAGAGATCTCCAGTGCCTCTTGTACAGTTATAGGAAACCCTAATATCTCTGCTGAGGTAGGATTTATTATAAATACAGATGATACATTTGTTGAGATACTTAGTCACAGATAGCACATGTAATTACTTTTGTTCTGAATTACTGTGGTGAAAAATGAACAAGCTCTCAGCTCCCTACCATTTATGCTTGCCACACTCCTGAACACAGGTATCATGTGAGAATTCTGTAATGCTGCTTTTCCTTTTGAACAATTAATCATGCTTCTGCAAATATTTTTTCAGAATAGTTCTGTTTTGCTCCAAAACAAGAAGCAACCTTCCACTTTCCCTGAGGAATTGCAGCTCCTGTTTTCCTCAGGCAGCCCGAGGCCCCACACTGCCCAGAGTGAGGCACCACCTCCCCACAGCCAGATCCTGCTTTTCTCAATGGCACCGAGGCTATTCTTGGCACCCCCTCCCGTTTTCAGCTGATGATGCACGGTGGCACTGTGCCACACACCATTCTAGCTGCAAGGAGTGCACCATCCCAAGGCAGCCTGCCTCCACTTTCATTGGCAACAAGCACAAGTGTTAGTCTTTTCAAACAGGACGTGGAGATTTGCAGTGCCATTTGCAACAGCTAAAGCCAGCAGCTCATTTTTTTGTGCATGATTGGACAAATCAGATTCACCAGGCAGAATTCGCAGTTAGAAGAATGGAGAAATATATCTCTTATTAATATATCACTTATTTTCCCTTTTCTGATGGTGATAATGTCCTAATGTACACTCAATGATCAGATGGAAGGAATATTAGAGAATGGAGGGCTGAGAGGGTCACAGTGGACAGAAGAGCAGGAAGATAAGGGAGAATGTGTGTCAGAAAAGAAAAACTAATCAGTGTCCAATCAGTGTCCAAAGCCATCCAAATGTTTATATGAACAAAACCAGAAAAAGGAACATGCACTTGAGGTAACAAGAAAGTCAAGAGATGTGGAAGTAACTCAGGTGCACAGAGTGGGACTTTAGTGAACCAGGACAGTTGTAAATCCAGTTTATTTGGCTGAAATGTGCTATTTGATACAATTCCTAAGCAGATAAAAGAGACTACTGGTTAAACTGATCTTTTGGGAAAAATGTACATCATACCCTTACATCAGCAGAAGTGTCTCATGCTACAATCACAGCTGAGAGCTCCAGCTGCTGATCATATGTGACTTTCTCAGAGGAAAACCTATCAAAAATACCTACATTAAAATGTACAATGTGGATGTGATGGTAAAAACAAACACCCTACACCTCCAGACCTCAGCAGCACCAGCCCTGTCCATCAGACAATGGACTGTGGAAGATCCTACTTGAGGGAAGTGCAATAGGAAGATGGAAAACAGACTAATCACATTTGCAAGGAAAAAAAGACTGTGCCTTGAAAATACTGACTGCAAGCACATTTCCACACTGCCTAGGGATTCCAAACAGAAGAATTACCAAGGAGGAGTCCCTCTTCCAGTTTGACACCAGTAGGAGTCTTCAGCTCAACAAATAAGGTCTTTCTCTAAAAGGTGCTGTGGAATTTGGCTGGCACTTGGAGTTGGATGTTACTGATTTCAGCTATTTTTGGGCCCAAATTAGACAATTAGAAGCAAGACAGAGGCATCATCAGGATGCAGTCAGGATTCCAGGTGGGCTGAGCTGCCCTTCAGTCATGCTTCTCTCTCCATTTTCTGCAGCAAGAGCCTAAGGCAGCACTGCTGCTAACTGCAGCATTTCAGCAGTATCTAAAATTAGACAGGCTGAATCTGGACTCACATTTCAGAGATGCTGAGATCCCTGCAGGAAAGGATTTTCCTGTTTCTTCTTTTTCTCCCTCCTTTTCCCTCCAGACAAACCTTTTTCATTAATTGAACTTCTTTATTCTTTTTTTTTTTTTTTTTTTTGTCATTCTTAGATACAGGAATATAGAGAGGAAGACAACATAGGGGAACATAGAGTACTAGAGCTGAAGTTTTAGATGTAAAGTGGTGCTCTTCAAACCTTCAAGCCAGAAGGCAAAAGCAACATTGAAGTCAGCACACAGGTTCCAACTGTGGCTATTGGCTCTCCTGGCTCCCTGATTTAGTGGAGCAAAACTATGACTCTGTGGAAGACAGAAGATACACAGCAAAAGA
Organism: Serinus canaria; assembly: GCF_022539315.1. Classification (NCBI taxonomy): domain Eukaryota; kingdom Metazoa; phylum Chordata; class Aves; order Passeriformes; family Fringillidae; genus Serinus; species Serinus canaria. Next base: position 21,958,774 of record NC_066322.1, on the reverse strand, counting down.
AAGTAAAAGATACCACTGCTACATTAAGATGTTGATAAACTCTCCTGATGAAAAAAAGGAATCTGGTTATTTCAATTAAATTCTGAGGACAGAAAGGTTCACCCAGTTTTGAGATAGTCTGCAAGACAGCATTTCTCTCTGAGATCCTTCAGAGAAAGGAAACAGTGCTCCACATACCAGTGTGGTTTATTTGTTTGCAGAAGAAAGATCCTCTGAAAGACTGCATTTCTATTTAATATAAAACTTAAAGAGGGGGGCTACAATAGCCAGGAAAAGCATCTGCAAACTTTTTGCTTGTATAAATTTTTTTTTAGTAGGATAAATCAGAGGTAGACATGCTGATGACTGCCCTGAAAAACCAAGCATTCCACAGGGTGACAAAAAATTCCAGAGCTGCTTCCTGACCATTAGCCCATTATTATTTTTTTTTAAATTAAATTAAATTGGAATCAAGGTAATTAGTGAAGAGATTTCTCAAGTGATTTTTACAGCAAAACTCCAAGAACAGCAGCCACAAGGCTGACAGTGGTTTATGGGTGCAGAACAAACAGCACAGCTCTGGTGAGGACAGTCACTGTCCCTGTTCAGTGGGAAGCAGGGACAGGTTTCAGCAATCTTGTAATTCTACCTCTGCTTGGGAGCTTCTATTCCCTATTCCTGAAAATAGTACCAGGCATGATACATAAAAGCATGTAAAGGCTTAATTTCCACAAAGCCCAGGGACAATTTCACTTCACACAAATAAAGGAAGTAGCCCTTGATTTTAGGAGGTCTTCACTGAGCAGGCAAGGCTTGCACAGGCACAGGATCCCCGGTGCTCTGCCAGTTTGGAAAGGAACAGGAGCCACAAGAGGGCACTCTCGTAATCTGTAATTTGAATTTTGACTGCCTAGCTTTTTCATTTTTAATTAAAAGGAAATCTGACTGTTTTGCAGAATGAAGAGATCTTACTTGACACAATAAGACAAAAGATTTTTCTCCAAACTAAAGGAAGCTAATGATATCGACAATATTTTCACATTACACCACATTAGCTAAAGAAACTGAATTTACTGATCAACCAATGAAACTGTATTTTACAGCAGCAAAATTTGATTTACATTAAAAACTAGCTCGTACTGTTTATGACATCTTTCAGTTTTTAATATTTCAGTCAATGAGGGTAGAAAAAACTTCCAGCAACAGAACCAGGGTTAAATGTGGTTAGTAGTCATAGATGTGATCTCAAGCACATTGTCTGAATACAAACACAGGTAAATGTACTTAATCAGATTTATGTTTCTGAAATCACTGTGGGACTGACTGTGGATATTTTTTCTAAAAGACATTCAGTCATCTTATACAGAATATGTACATTCAGCACTGCATTATCACAATCTCCTCTCTTATTTTCCAGGAAAAAGAAAGAAGTCTTCAGAATAGCCCTCTCTTCAGAATAGCCACTCTCATCCCCTTTTCAGGTTAGGAGGGTAATCAGTTACTAGAAGTCCTTTGTAGCTAATGATTATGTCATTTATTTTACTGGCCATTGTAGGGATATTGATAAATGGGGCACTCCTGAAGGTAAGGTTATTCTGAACACATCTTCCTGCCTGACACTTGCTGTGTTTGTTGAACAGATGCCAAGCACACCTACTGCAAGCTGAATTATATATTGTAATGTTTCTAGGACATACTTCAATAAAAGTGAAAAGGCTCCATTTGCAATACACTTTAAAAAAGGAAAGAAAGAAAAAAAGTATAGAAAATTCTCTTCTGTTTGAGAACACCAAGAAAAAAGTTTTGTCTAACTTGATTTTTATTAGAAGTGTTTTAAAAACCTTCTTAGACACTGTATTTGGATTCTGCAAAGTCATGGTGAGACTTCACTTGGTATCTTCAATATAGGAACATTTAAAGCAATGCTGAGACACAGTGATTGGTAAATCCACTCCTAGAATCCACATGCCTATTTCCATTACAGATGGAAAGTAGTAGGTGCCTAAAGGTACAGGTAGAGCATACATTTTCTGAGAGACAAGGGGTATTGCTAATTTAATAACTGCAAAGGGAACTGGTAGTTCTTATTTGGTATTCTGCTAATCTTCCAGAGTGTTTTATTTGCCATGAGATACATTAGAATTGTTGAGATCCTGACATGGTCCATTTTCAGTAAGCTACCCCAACACCTAATATAATAGTAAAATTACAAAGATCAAACAGATCTTCCTGGCATTCAAAGCAGGATCATAATAAACATGCTCTCTTTTAATTTATATACTAATTTGGAACAATTTTACAAAGTTCCTATTGCATTCAGGTCCCTGTATACACAGAAATCTGCATTACCTGGGAGCATGCAATGGCACAGAATTAAAACAGAATATGCAAACACTGAATGCTCCATAGTCTAAAACATGCCCTGCTGTACCTTGCTCATCAACAGTTAAAGGAACTCAGCGGTATCATTTACAAAATACTGCAAACAGAGCCTAAGCAAACTCATGCTTGCATTAACTTTTATTTCAAAAAATTTAGCTGGTGATTTCTTCTATCTTCTACATTCCTAATTAATGTAAGAGATGAAACATATCTGAGACACATTATTAGCTCTAGGCATGAAACAGTTAACAGCAGTGCACATGCCAAGGTTTTCATAAGGCTTAACAATAAAAAGCTTCAATCCTCCACTTTCACTAGATTTTGTTGTTGTGGTTTTCCCTTGCTTAGGGCAATCCATCTGTTAATGTTGACTTGCAATATAGCTAAGCTCACACATGTCTGAAGAGCCTAGAACAGCGAACCTGAGCAGGAGCAAGCTCAGATGAATTCTGCAGAGAGGGAACGGCTCGTCTGAGCACGGATTAATGGTGCGCACACGCGCACGCACGCGGGCACCAACCAGTGCACTGCCCTCAGCTCCAGCTTTTAGGAAACACTTTCAAAATGCAAATTATAGGAGGGCAAGCTGAGCGCTTCAGTTTGCAATAACACATTTAATTATTTATCCTCTGGTTAGGTTTTGACAGCTATTTTAGATGCTATAATTTTTTTCCTTTTTAAATTTACATCTGATTTTTCTTAAGCCTATTGCCAATCTGGAAAAGAAAAAATACAATAAAGCCACTATGACAGCAGTGATAAAGCTTAGTAAATATTCATTGTTAAAAATGGGTCTGCACTGTGACCAGTGCTGGTATTCTCCCAGGGCCAAACTGGCTGTGTTTTCAATAAAACCAGAGAAGTATCCTTTCCCTTGAGCCCTGTTAGGCTGAGGCTGCAGTTGGAACTGTCATCCTCACACAAAAGCAAAGGGGCTGGGTTTTACAAACGCAAAGCCTAATTGGGAGATCTTCATGGCTGTACCCTTGACATTTATTAAAGCCTCATCAACAAAACAGGAAATAACCGTCCTAATTAGCAGACCCATATACAAACTACTGCTTGCTGGGGTAAAAGGAGACTCACTTCCTATTGTAAAGGAAACTTCCTCTCAGACCCCCAAATCCTGTTATGAATGAATTTTAAAATTATCTTTCTCTGTAAAGCAAACTTTCATATCTAACATAACTTTTCAAAGTATGTTTTACAGCATCTCAGGTAACTCTTAGTATTTAACTGTTTCCAAGAAGTGGAGAAGGAAAAGCTCAATGCATACTTCTGATAGAACATAAAATATGACACCAAATTCTTTGTATTTACAATTTTCTAAATGTTTCAGAGTATGGAAGAGATAGTAATAAAGTACAGAGGTGCCTCTGTTTTGGAAGCAGGATGACCATTAAAAGCAATTGGTCTCTCTTGTTTACTGTTTATCTAGGTTTGGGGTGGGTATTACAGTACACAAATGTAACAACTTAATCAGTATCTGGTCCTTTAAATGTCTATCAAATTGCCTGAACTCCACATTAGCACTAGCCTTATACTGATACAGCCACTGGTGAACTTTAGAGATCTGGGTGAAGAGTTTCATTTGCAGGATAAAGACTACCAGAAAAAGGAATAAATCTGACAACAGCACACTGAATCTCACTTCTTTTAAACATTAGATTCAGTACTAGATCAAACAGGGCTCTCATACATATGCACTGTGAATACTAACATATATTCTTATGCGATGTAAACTTTAAAATCACCACTTATTAATAAAGAATTTATGTTATCTTATTCAAACATTTAGACCAAAAATAAAAACAAGAGTAGCAACAGCAGACTGATTTTTCAGAAGTCCTTTGGTTTGTTTGCTTTTGGGGAGGAAGAAAAAGTGAATTGAATGAGTGAGAGGTGAAGGTGTTCTTGGAGGGCAATCCCCTCGTGCCCCTTCCTGCCCACTGTTCACGTGATGTTTGGGACAAGAGCTGGGGAGAAGACACCTTTGGTTTGGAGCAGGGCAAAACTGTGAGGCCCTCAGTTCCCAGCTTTGTTGGTAAATTGAGCCCACACAAACACGTGTGTGTCCGTGTGCACACACACCCATTAACACACGTGTGTATGCATGCAGGAAACAAAGCCAGGCACACATCTGCACTCCTGCCTTGTTTGCAAAGCTAAAGGACAACTGGTAGAAACAGCAATGATTACAGGATTTGGCACTGTACAGCTGGACAAACACAAAACCACAGAAAAGTTCAATTGTTCTGTCTGAACACGTGCCTTCAAAAGAAATCTTTAATTGTACCAAGGTGAATGATATTCCTTTGTATCCCTAGACTCCTGTACATAACAATAGGCAGCACTACCATATCAGTGAAGCAGAAAGTCTTTGTATTATTTATAACCCTGCTAAAAATAATGACTTAATACTAATGTACAATTTCACTATCATTTAGCAATCATCTGCATCAGTTCTATGTTGCATTTCAGAAACATTGCATTTACTACTGATAAAAACTAATTCAAAATCAAATTGATTAAATAGACAACCCATATTTTTATTATTGCAGTACCAAGAGCAAAAAATAAATGTTGCTAGATCAGTTGGACTGCATTTATATACTTAATTCTCATATTAGGAAGATAGAGGCATTAAAAATCCATATATATTAAAAACATGCAATAACAATATAATATAAAAATAAATACCTATATATTAAAAATATGTACATATGCAGGTAAATATTTGTAGGAGAAACAAGTGTTAGAAAAACTACTTTGTTTGTATTTTTGAATTAAAACTGTCAAAATGAATCCGAAAACATTAAAACACTTGCCAAAGTTGAGACACTACACCTGTTACTTCAAATCTAGACTAGAAAGGATTAGAGAACAAAAGCCAAGACACTGGCACTGCATGAACTAGCTGACTTATTAACAAAATAATAAATCACAACTATCTGAGCAAGGTTAAAGGCAATATGACTGCCAAAACATTTTATTAGAAACACAAAATTAATATGCCTTAAAATAAACGAGATAGGCTTCTCACAAAAATACATTCAGGTTTATTCATAGATCTGTATTAAGCTTTCTCAAAACCAGTATTTAAGAATTAAATCTCAGATCCATACTTACAGATCTCCTGTTCTTTCCCCCTCTCAACAGGGATGAAACACAAACAGCCTTTTTTTTTTCTCCACACAAGCAGTGTAGCAGTATTTCTATAAACATAGCCTTTTAATCACACTATCCAAACAGAGGAAAATCATCTTGGAAACAGATTCACACAGACACTACTGTAAGCAGCAAAAATTTTTCCCTAATGGTATGTGAATGCAAACAGAAGTTTCAGGTGTCTTACCTGTGCCAGTCTCCGTTTTTCTGAGCTTGTTCTTTTGTCAGGATGCGATGTGTAGACAGGAACAGTCTGTACTGCACCAACACTACACGTTCCACACTCTTCCTCACTCTCCTATGCAACGAAACAGATTTAAATTCCTTTATTTATAATCATTATCTGCAAACATACCCTCCATATTATGCATGCAGAATGCATTCAAAATTATCTTGCCACAATCTATTACTGTCATGAAAATACCATCTGTAGCAAGAAAATCAAAATTAACTTTTCAAAACGCCAGATCACCAGCATGGTCATTTCAAAGTTGAATTGTTCAAATGTTTTTGAAATTTTTCTTAAAATAGCATAATAGGTATCCAAAAAATGGTTCCTTCTCTGTACAGAAAAATCTCACATTGAAGCAAAATTCCAAATGGGAAAAGCAGCTGCAGAATGCCTAAACCATCTACTCTGAGTTTGTGAGGTTGCTTTTGCAAAATGAAACTATTCTTTCACCTTGAAACACTGCTACTGCTCATGTATCTTATGGAACTAAAACTGGACAACTGCACCTCCTGAAATCCAGTGTACTGCAAGACTCTCCCTTCTCAAATTCTCAGCTTGAAGCAAAGGCTTTGATTGTGATATCAAAGCAATCAACTTTATGAAAACATACATCCTCTTAATGTATCTTTGAAGACCTCTGTTGTTCTATGATAAAATATGCAAACAATAAAGAGATTATTCAGTGGATGCATAGAATGACAGATAGTTGCCAGAGGGCTCGTTATGAAAAATGTATTGTTGAACAAAGGGCTAAGCATATTTCAAAAGTCATTAAAAACACAAATCTCATGTGATTTGTAAAGTATAAGCTTCAAACTGATACAGGAAGCAGTGTAAGAAAGTAAATAAAGTGTTCTACGTACCTTGTGTTTTAACTTACTCTTCACTTCTTTTATTCCTTGCCTCGCCTGGTTTTTTGCCTGGAGAAATAAAAGGACTTAAATTGCTCTGCAGGACACTGGCTGTAGTCACAGAACATGCCTTATGATGCCAAACTTATTTTGCCTTTTTTTTTAACACCTGGTGATATAGGAATGGGCAAGAATCTTTATCACAAATTTCAAGCACGCACTGCCACTGTATTTTTTATACTCATGCTTTCTCCACAAATTTAAGGATCTTTTTTCAGTACATCCATGCCACTGCTGGGAAAACATACATACTCAAAATTTCTCCATTATTACTAGGGACAGGCGAAAAATGGTCATCTACATAACTCCTTTATTTTAAATGCTCCTTTTGATTTGAAAGAGTATTTTAGCAACAAAGCATGCTGAAAAATGTTAAGATTTTTTAAGATGACTGCAACAGTGTTCCAGTCTGGCAACTTGCAGGGCAACATCAACCTTAAGAGAAATGATTTCATATGCAGATGGAGATTTTGCCCAGTGTTGCTGAACAGCACAGTGCTGCTATTTAGGGGAGAATTCTGTATGCGTTAAAAGAGACAGACAAGAATCACTGTTGCATAGAAAACAGCCAAGAATATTCTTCAATACAGAAAGGAATTATCAGTATGGAATAACATGTTGTTAGGCTAATAAAAATGAGATAGGGGGAGAGAGAGAGAATGGGGGGAGAAAGAAAAAAAAATAAACATGGGGGTATAACATCCAAAACCCAAACAGAAAAAAAGTTGTCTTTCCTACAAAAATATGGGAAAAAATTAGAAAAGTTTTTAAGGTTGTATTGAAAATAGGAGTTTTAAAATACATTCTAGGGCATAAATATATAAAAGCCATCAGAAAAAAAAATTCTTGAATCAAGAGGTCAGAGAGTCTTTTTGATCCTTAAATCATACATCCATAAGCTCAGTAAGAGCACGATGGGGTGCCATGTACCAGATGCTAACCTGAAAGCCACTTTAAACTTCCCAGATCCTGCTCACAGCATTTGGATGAATTTTGGAGCGCTCTGTTCTAACTCTGAGGGATGGTACCCGTGACATTACTCAAAGCTCCCAATCAGTTATGTAGCAATTAAGAAATGCATATTTCAGTCCTCTGGTAGTAGGCTCCATAAAGGACAACAATGTAAGTAATTAAATGGGGTAGAAATATAGATATCATATACATAAAGATCCTCAGAAGTTTACTGTAGTTTCCTTGATAGTAAAGGTTCTTCACTTTGAAGAACCTTTACTATCAAGGGCATAATTATCAAAATTGAAGGCTGAACCACAGTCTAAGATAGTGCAAATGAAGAAGAATAATTTGCAGATGAACCATTTTTTAAATTATAAATGAGTCCATGAATATGAAGTATATTTAATTTATTTACCTGTTTCTTTCCATGACTGATGTGTTTTTAAAGTGATGTAAAATTAAAAATTCTGTTTGAAAACTTTACTTAAAATACTCTAGTACACACTGATTTACTGATTTATTCAGGACTATTTATGATGCATCCAGCTAGTGGAACATTTGGAAAAGCAAAAAGGAAGCCAAAAATCTTTTCCTCTGTATTATAAAAGCAACTTTAAAACACTTCTCAGTTCATTTTTTTCTAATGCTGTTTAACCATACTGCATAATACAGTATAATCTCACATGCATCATGGGGTAGGCAGTCTTTGAAAAACAAGATCTTTTAAGATGAAAAGTGTAAGCATTAAACCCAGTTAAACATGAGCACTCCACTATCATTTTTAAAAAGGAGCAGATGATTTGCTGCACACATTACTGATGCTTTACCACATCTCAATAGTGCAGCACTTACTGCCAAAGTGAAATTACAGCTGTGTATCAAATACCTAAATGATATTCAAATAAGCTTCGAAGTGTGTATGAGGACTGAAAGAAAACCAGCACACTGATGCTTTGATAAAGTCTATTTTTATGTACAAGCTATCTAGGATACCCTGAAACAACTCTAAGTCCTACTGCTATATGAGAAAACAAATGAAGTTCAACGCTTTCTACAGGGTGGAGTACTTTTTTGCTATTTATTTATAAAATGCTTAGGTTTTTCAGTATCCAGAGAGAATGAGAGGTTGTCAGAAACTGCAGTATTCTGATGTATTATTTATTTTAAATAGATGATCTTACAAATTTATATGCTGTTTTCACAGCCGGAGTGGCTTTGGTCATTGCTGTGTTGATCAGGGCACCGCCTTTCTGAAATACACAACAAATGTATTTTAGTAACATTTTAACACAAGGCAAACCTTAAGACAACAGCAAGGAAAAATAAACAGTGTGCTGTGAAGAAGTAAGAACCCTCCTTTGAAATGAGTAAGAGCAAGCACAGCTGTGTTTCCTCCCCAGCCTGCTGTCTGCAGCTACACAAGGGTTACAGTACGTCATTCCACAGCTGACACATTTATCAAGGCACTCCAACAGAATGATGGATTTTCAGTCTTCATTCACTGTTACCATTTCAAAATCAATTCAGAAGTTAGGCTATTTTTCATGTGTTCCTATCATATTTATTATGCAACTAAAAAAACTTTGACCTGACGGGAAGAACTATCTCATTTAATCAAACAGGAATTCTCTTTATCTAAAATAATGTATTTTATAAATGCTGCAGAATAACAAGGTTATACCAAGGGTCTCCTGTCAGTCAAATTGCACAAATCCATATTAACAAAATTGCTATTTACTAAAAGGGATAAGCTTTTTATCAAATTGTCACACCTAATTCACAGTCATGGAATGCAGCATGATACAGAGAGCAATGAAATCTTTGACTATATAGAGATAAAAACCTTGTGCATTTTGGCATTTGTTTTGTGTATGGGAATTTTTAAAAATTCTTCAATTAAAAAACTCAAACAGTTTTTGCATATACTTGAGACTTGGTATTTCTTACAGAATGTACTTCCATCTTTCTCACAAACTTTTACCATTACACAGAAGTAAGAAAAAGGATTGAGACCTAAAGGACAAGGTGGCCAGTATAATTAATTAACCAAGTTTGTACCTTCACTGTATGCATCCACTGCTGATAAGATCTTGAATTTCCTGAAAGAGAAATGTCAAATTAGCACAATCAAACATAAATTCAACATTTTAAATGTTGCAACCCTCTTCATTATCAGAATAAGAAATGTACTTAGAGGATTACTTATTCAATTCATTCTTTTCAGATAGACAAGGAATGTAAAGATAAGAGTATGTGTACACTGAGAAAGAAACTCAGGCATCTCTTATTGTTTGTTTTCTGTTTCCTTTGTAAAAGCTTATGTTTTCACCACACAGTTTTTTATTCCAATTAAGGTAAAACAATGGTAAGGTAACATGCTTTTAGAAAGTATAAAAAGAAAAACACTAACTCAAAGTAGAGAATAATGTATTAATTGCATTCAAACACAATGATCCCTCTGGGCAAACCTTCAGACATAACGACACGGATTTCAGAAGGTACCATGCCAAAGTACGAACATGAGAAAAGTCTAAGGGTTATGTCACAACTGTATATTCCTGTGAAGAAAAAATCCTTTTAAATTGTTAACTGTATCTACTTTCTTTCAGAAAGAAAAACCTCTAAAGTCAAGTGAGAGCTACAGACTTCTGTGGGACCACCAAGGACTAAACTGGCCACAAAGGAGCACGTTAAATTCTACTTGATGAAGAAGTCAATACTACTTCCCAAAGGCGCTTCAGCTGAACAAGAGTAGGTCCATGATCCCTGAGACAGTTTTAGAGTACATCAGTCACTGGAATACTCCAGTACTGAGAGCTGCTACTGGCCCCATTCACGACATTCACTTTGACAAGAGCGTTTCAGTTTCAAACAGAGTCTGACCACGTTGAAAGGACCATAGTGATATAACTTTACAGACTTCTAACAGCTTGAAAAACTCCTCAAGTGTTACACTAATCCACTAACTAAGGCATGGCTAGAATTAGTCCAATGGCTAATGAAAGCCAAAACACACTAGGAGTGTGTTTTGGCCTAGAACATTTCTGAGAGCTAACTGGATCATTGGAAAAGGAATTCCCAGTTTTCAAGATGAGGTGAAGAAACATGAACTCTTTAGGCTCATATCAGGTACTTAAAGCCATTCCACTCAAGTTTTACAAGCAATTTTGAGACAGCCACACTCTCAGGAATGATGACACAAGTGAAAGCAGTGCTTGCTTAGAGAGAAGAGACCCTCATGATCATTTTGATTCTATTAAGAATGGCAAAGAGCAACCTAAAGCAGAACAACTCATTTTTCACTTCTTTGATCTGGCTCTCTAGAACTGTCAGGGAAGGAAGCACATAAATTACATGTACAAGGTGAAATCTAACCACTGCTGGGGTGTTAAGGATATTGCATGAACCATAAATGCTTTCTTTAACATGGTATTTCATCGCTTCAATTCTTGTCAACAATGTTCATGTATCACCTGTCTTGAGTTGTCCTTAATAGTGACTCTTTCCACAGCTGAGCTTTCTCTGTCACAACCTGACTTAAACAATTAATAGAAACAATAAATGGGATCACAGCAAATGACCAAGTTTAATGTTCATCTTGTTATGCAGTGACACTTCAAGGACGACAATCAGAAACCAGATAAATACTCTGGTTACTACAGACAGCCATGCTAACACTGCATGCCCTCAGCTAGAGTTGAACCTTCTGAAGCCCTAGCAAAAAAATCTGATTCCTTAAAAAAATTATCATTACAAGGGAGTTTCAAATGTTTTTTTTTTTTCAGTTTTCCTTCTATTAACATCATTGATATTAGACCAATAAAAAAAAAAAAGCCTGCTGTCGTAAAATTAATGTAATTAAAAATTAACATATTCTGCAAGAAATCTGAGTGCTAAACCAATTCATCACTATAGTCTTGTATTGAAAAGCACTTGAGAACTCATACTTCTATAGAAAAAATGTAATAGAAAATAAAATTTCCATTATAAAGTGCAAACTATAATGAAGATGTTCCACAAATTTATTTTCAGATGTAGACATACAAATAAGTTTTGACAACTTTTTTGTCATTGTTTTTTAAAGAAAATCATAAAAAAAAGAAGATTAAGATTTGTTCTTCAATTTTCTTTTCTAGTTTAGTTAAACTTGCATATGTGGACAAATGTAATTTAGAAAGAGATTACTTAAAGAAACACTTTCTATTTGAATTTGATTCATTAGTTTTTAAATTATACTGTCTATGCTAAGAATGTGTTCACCTGTCCTTTTAACAGCTTGGAGCTAACAGTAACTTTCTGTGACTTCTCTGAAATCTGGGTTTCACCTGTTTTTTCCAAACCCTGGGCTTCCTGCTGAAGCTGATGGGAGTTAAGTCCGCAAAGAGATCATAGTTCTACCCCATTAGCCTCACAAAATGTCACCTTCAATTGCACACATATTGTTAGCCCTGCACTTCATAACAATAATGAGACAGCAGTTATGTAAATACTGAGTATGTGCCCTAAGCAATTTGTCCACAGCCTGGCACTATCAGCTTGTCTGACTAGAAAAGCACACAGGCAGTGCAAGGCAGCCCAGCACCGCCAGCAGAGCCGAGCGGTCCCTCCTGAGCAGAGCCAGGTGAGACACAGTTCACAGCCTGCCAGAGCACAGCCAAGAAACAAGCTTTATCTAACTTCCACTGCAGTTTTATTGCAGCCTCCTGACCCCTAACTGCAGTCAGCAAACGAGCTCTGAATACTGACATCACCTATCTGAATAATGGATGCTCCAAGTCTCAAATCTGCCTGCAGAGCGGCGTAACTTACCCAAAAATGGCAGGGAAGAAGTAAATCTCTGTACAACTAACCACAATTTGATCAAAGAACAAAACCCCAGATTATGTGCTAGATCCTAGCACAAGACACAGAAGGCAGAAGGCAGTGAAAATCTTGAACAAAAGAAATTATGCACTTTGAGAATAAAAAAATTAATTTTTTATGAGGTGCAAATGGCTCTGCAGCACTTGATAGTTTCTCTGTGGGGGCCAAATCCTCTCCTCAATGTGTCTCATTCAAAAACAGCCTTGCAAAGGAAGTCCATCCAAAGCTGCCATCTGCACCTCAGTGGAGCTGCTCAAATCACATAACCTCCATCTATTGAGGAAGCTTCTACACAACTTTCAAGATTCACCATAAGATAGTATTTGTACAGTCATGCATATATTGATCCCATCTTTTGATACCATCTCTTACACCTGGGCTGGTTTTGACTGCAGTAGAGTGAGCAGCTGTGGGGTGCTGGATTTCAAATATGACAATAGCTAAAATAGCAATTCACCTGTCCTAAATGTTTAACACGAAACCACTCCATAATCCTGTAAAAATCAAGACTGGATTCAAGATGCACTCCTCCACATGGGTTAGCTGATGTCAAAAGCGTCATAACAATTGTCAGAGAACACAACTGAGGCAAACAACACAAGGAATAATATTTTTGTTTACAAAGAAGATAAATTTCCATGTCCCTTCTCAGATCATATATAAAAGTAAAAAAAAACTTCTGCTTTTTTTTTTAGAGTAACACATTCATTGGAGAAAGCAGATTTCCCTTAACATTCAGGACATCACCATGATTTCTACACTGCAGGAATAAGGAGATGTGAAAAGAAAATGAAGCATTTCTAGAAAACATAATTATCTAGAAGTTAAGCAGCACAAATGTCAAAATTACTCTGAAAATACAGTTTACACAGAATTCATCATATATGTAAATACACAGTTTAAAATGTAAACACTATAGCAATATCTCATCCTATACTGAAGTATAAATATTACTTTACAGGATTAAACACACATTCCTAATATTACACATACATCTAATATCACATATTTAATACACTGGTGTAACTAGATACATGATAATGTGTATCCCAGCAGTGATTTGTTAAAGGCTAAAACCTTTCCAAGAATGAAGGGAAACAATAGAACAGAAAAAAGATCAATGACGTCTAAAACTTACAAAACATCATGAGGACATCATGTCAAACAGTTCCCAAAGAAGTGTCAATGAGTACTCCCAAATTAATTCTGTACCTCCACAAAAGCCTCCTGCTGTGATTTCTTCTTCAAAAACATCAGAGAATCCTCTTCCTGCATTTAATTTTGATAGCCGACCATCAATAAACTGGAGATGAAAAAAAAGGGTCACACACACTTTGTTGTCTCTTCTATTGCTTTACAGTGTTAGAGTTTTAAATGTGTCCATTGTAATGGAATCTGTATGTTCAAGACCATATATGTCTTAAGGATAATACACTGCTCCCAGATGGACTTTACATCTTTACACAAGAGCAGGTGTAACTATGAGCAGCAGGAATATAGAGAATAGACCAAGAAAATTATTTCTATTTCCTGTATTTTTCTAATGGCAAGAAAAGAATTTATTTCCTTAATTAATAGTAACTCTGGATTTGTTATCATAACCATATAAAGGTCACCAAGCCATTCCCTGATGTCCTTCTGTCAAATCACGGGTCTTTTTAAGCACTAACCCTTATTTAGGTGCATCTATGGATACATATTGAAACAGCTGTCCTTATGCAGAGGTTACAGCTGCAAGACCACATGAATTTGCAGCTACAAATAAGAGCACATACATAGATGGAACGATCCAAATGTGTCAGAGAAAACAAAATTAGAAAATTAATGATTAAACCACTCAGAAGGGATGAATACATTCTTTTCAAGAATTATCTGGCTTCAAGGAAGTAGAACAAGCACATTCCTATAGATTTAAAATTCTTTCAAGAAGCAAGCTGTCCCTTTTTGTTTTGGAAAGGCTAACTTAAGTCTGACAGATAAAGTGAGAAAGCAATTTTCCAATTACACACTACATCTTCTAGCAAGAATTATGAGTTATTCACTGGTACTAAACAGTCCATAGGAATGAACCAGAATTCATTATTTGGCTGCATCATTTTTTACAACTGATTATCCAAACAGTGTCAGTGACAATCTGATGCTTGCCAATGAACAGACTAGTGACATGAAAAAATAACTTTCTCAGAGTACAAAAATTTCAGAAGCAAGAATAAGGTAAGCATGAAGATATTTCTCTCTTCCTTGTCTAAATTCCTTTTTATTTTTTCATTTTGCTCCAAGCTGGCCTTTTTCCAAATAGGCTGGTTCATGGTCAGACCACTGTGGGATCACTGGATTATTTCACAGTAAGAAAATGAGATAAGAGCAACTTAAGCTACTGCTGAGGAAAAAAAAAAAAAAACAACCCAAAAACTACAACCTCCACTCCCATCCCTTCCTTTGAACTGTACCACATTATCTCTTTGGGGAAAGTTATGAATTCATTCCATACTATAAACTAGCATAAGATTTATGGACATACTCATCATCTGGGAAAATCCTATCAACAGAAGGCTGAGACACTGACTGAATATGAGAGGGTCACACCAATTGAGTATTTAATGTAAATACTGACAAAGAGAACTGTTAGCAAAAAGATACTGGAGACATTATTTAAAATAAATGATAAGTGTTAGTAGTGGTGGTAGTAGCAGTTGTTACTTTTGAGTAATTTATTGTTAATGGTTGCACTTAAACTGCTACATGAAAAGAATAGCATGTGGAATTACACATAAAATTTATGGGTTTTCTCTTTCCATTTTTCAAACCCACACCCTTCAAACCCACAGACTGAAAAATCTGGGCCTGCTCTTCCAAGAAATATATTCACTCTGAGATCCAAAGAACCCTTGGGTGACTACCAATGAAAAACTAGCAATTTTGTTACCCTTGGATTTTAAGGTGACTAAAGACATTATCCTCAACTGATTTTGAGTTCTAAAACCAAAAGAGAGACTACATATATTCAGAATATCCAAGTAATTTTATCAATTTTAAAACCAAAAGGTTTTTAGAAGCAAACATCTTAAATGTGATATCCACAAAATAACAGCTCATATCTCACAAGACGAGAGCTTAGCTCATGAAGATGGTAAATGAAATTTGAATTACTAACAATTTTCAAAGGCTTCTGATTTCTGCATTCATTAATTATTTTTCTAAGTAACACTTTCTAACATGTTAGGAAAAATCCCAATAAACATTGTAGATTACCTTGCTGACACAAGTACACTATTTAGAGAGATAGTCTCACATTAGGCTTCAGGCTAGTTCTAAGAATGAATCCATATTTTCCCTGGACACTCATGAGAACTATTTGACACACTAGATGCAATTATAATTACTTATGTTTACAGCTTGATACAAAGGTTGGTTATCTTCCATGATACCCAAATTAAAGGGACAAAGGAAGGATTTCATAGAACAGCACAAATAAAGCTCACTTGTCAATTATGGCCAAACGGGTGTATTTAAAGTACCAATTTTCTGCCTGGTCCAGGTTTAAGGCTGCCCCTAAGAACTATTTTCTATTTAAAAGACTTTCAGAGCAGAATAAAATACAGTGTGGTCTCTCTGAATACAGACAATTTTGAAAACAGCTCATTTGTCAGTGGGAAAACTGGAGAAGATGCAGCTGGGCTGAGGATTAACTGAATAAGTAGGAGTAATCTTTGCAACAAGAACCAGAGGAATAAAAAAACCCCTACTACAACTATTAAACTACACACATCATCAAAATTGTTACTATTTCCTAATCCTCTATTATTTCCTTTAATTGAAATACAATTAAAACAAGCTATAAACAAATTGTAAACTGATTCTGTTTAATTGAACACATTAAAGTGTAATGGGTAAGTACAGAGCCAGCCCATTCATGGCAGCTGAGGGTTTTGTTTCAATACTGCCAGTGTGACAACATTCTAGAAACATTGCTTGTAAGCAGCTTTTTATTAAGAAAATTTCATGCTACCTTATTGCACAGAGATATCCAAAATGTAAACCACACTTCAATGAGTTACTTCTTCCCATTTCAATCCAATCAACCAGACTTCAAAAGGTTTCAGATTTCTTTTAGCTTATTTTATATAACCACAGTAAAATTGAAGGAGCCACATTTTGTGATGGTGTTTTCAGGGGACTTCTATAAAACACCATCCTCACACAAATCTTTACAATAGACACTAACCTCTGATTAACACCAAATGCTTTTTAAAAATTAGAAGATTCTACATACAATAGATTTCCCTAATCTGTCATGGCTGTATATCTTCAAAGAAGTCCCCCTGATTATTTAAACATGAACTCTTGTGTATCAATTATTCCAGACATTTACAGGCAAACATATATTTTCATGAATCTTCTGATTTCATTCACATTTTCCTTGATTTTCACAGAAGTCTAGGGGTAAGTTTAACACCCTTTTCATGCAATAGGGTCAACTGATGTAAAGAGAAAAGAGTTACAGAATAAAATCAAAGAAAAAATCCATTTCAAAGACTGTAATCAAACTATAACTGAGCTGTGCCCAGATATTCAACAATTTGTCCTCTATTAATTCAAATTCTGCATTAAGAGATCAGCTAGAATACTGTTCAGGCCACCCCAATAGCTCAGGTTTGTGACATTCTCTGTGTGCATATTTCAAAAAGCCCAGCAAACAAACCTGCAGTTGCAAGATGAATCCAGTTTTTAAATAAAGACCAGTGAATTCCAATTTAAGTTAAGCACTCTGCTGTTCAGGCTCTTTGGGCATGAGCCAAGAGAGCTGAAAATGAAGTTCAACCATCAAGCTGGGAGATCCCTGATTTTTCTTGTTTAGTTGGGTTTCTGACTGGCTCTGAAGAGATGCTGCACTGGCTCTGCACCCTGGGGATATTTTTTTGTTCAGTTTCACCACCACTCCTTTGAACCATAACTGCAGATATAAAAATACAACAAATCTGGCTTGACTGTACCCAAAGTGCTTGTATTTAGTTTTCATCCCAGACTTTTGTAGGCTGACAGAAAGGAGAATGTAGTTAAATACAGATCTGTTTTAACAGAAAATCCTTAAATATGGGCCATTTACACCCTTTATACCTGTTTAAACAGTTGAAGATTAACAGCTGTTTCCAGGAACTGCTTAGTTGTACTGGAACGATGCTTCACAAAACTATTCTCACAGAAAGTTATAGGCTCTCCCTAAAAAATTGAAACAGAAAAATTTAGCATGGTGAGCATTCATATACACTGTAATTCTGTCCAAAAATATCTGTCTGCACCAAATTAATTTTATATTTATTCTACCATGACATGAGAAGATTGATAAATACATTGCTGATTTAACAGGAAATTACTGAAACACACGTCTATTTTATTTTTACACAAAACAAAGGCTACAAACTGAAACATGTTTATGAAAAAGGTTTGAACATTAACACTTAATAAAACATATTTTCCCACATGGGAAAAGTGCAGATGATGAAAGAAGATAAACAAGTATTCATTGAATAGTCAGAGCTTGTGGCAAAAAACTGAAAACAACACTCATTGAAAGAAAGAGATGTTAACCAGAATCTTTATAAACAAGCAAATTCTTTCCTCTGTTATCCCCTAATTTCATTTAAAATTTGCTGTCTTCAGTGTGCATAGACCATTGGATGTTCCAGAGGAGCATTTATCCAATCTTCTTATTCTCCTCCATACTTTGTGATAAATACTTGAAGCTGTTGGGCATAACTGGACCAGTAATTATGAACTTTGTGTGGCAATGAAGGTACACAGTCAGATTTCACTGCAAAGCTGAGAGGCCTCTCACCCAAGATTACAAAACCAAAATGATTACCAGGCTAGCAACAATTACCAAAGATCTCAAAGACACAAAACTTGGAATGCCACAACACGCCCCACCCAAATCTACCATTTGAAATTTTACTACCCAGAAGCTACATCTCCAATGCAGTCCCACAAGAGAATAAGATACCTCAGCCACTCAGGAAAGATCAAAGGCAGCTGCTACACTGATCTTCACAACAGCTCCAGCCATTTTAATGACAAATTTAATGGTCATGATCACCCCAGCTTTGTGCTCCTAGCCCTGTTTGGTTCCAATGGCACATGGCACCTCTGCATTTGCCCATCATTCCAGCTGACTGTAGGGAGCTGCTTCCAGACTGCCAGCAAGCACTTTCTCCAGGACACTTAGCTGAGTTTGCTGGAGCAGCTCTAAGTTATTTTTAACTGTTCCTTACACCTTGTTTTTAAATGGTTCAAGCGTCACCTAAGGGAATGTTGCAGTAAAACCACTGTGATGTCATTTTAAAATCTATTCTTATACTATCAAAAACTTCCCTTTTCCAAGTCCTTTTTTTTCTTTCCAACTCAGCAAAGTATTTAAGTATAAAAACAAGTCTTGCATCCTTACTTCTTTATTGAAACTCTGATTTTAGAAAAGTTCTCTCACTGGAAGTACTAGAGCCTTAGATTTGAACAATCCTTGCCCTGTCCCAGGGTAGCTGAGTGCTCTGAATCACAAACCCAGCTCAGTACAATACACAACACTGTGTCCATCAAACCTTCACAAGCACCTAAGTTATTCCCCCTACTCATCCCAAAATAGCTGGTGAACACTGCACACATGCAGGGTATGCTGGATCTGCCAAAGAGCCTGAAATATTCATGGTACTTTAAATGGCACTGCCTTCCTGACCCACTTTGCATTAGCTATTCTTGAGCTCCTAAAGACTCTTGTCTTAAGAAGATGACCCCAAGCTACTTAGCAAATCAAAGTGCATCAAAACAAATGGAACAGTCACATGGTGGTATAAGACACAGTGCTCCTGAGGGCAGACTCTTCTCAGTTCTGTTGCTCTTCCAAGAAATTTCAAGACAGCAAATTAAAAGAACCCTCTATATATACATACACACGCACACACACATATATCACATTTATTTAATTATTTGTTGTTGTTGTTACACAAAGAGAGCACTTCTGGAAACACAGAGGCTTTGTAGGAGTGCAGCTCTGATTAGATGGCAGCTCATGATATACTAGGAAATATTAAATTTAGGAATAAAGAGAAAATATTTTCAAAATAAACTATTTAATAAAATAAAACCTAAGCTATGCTTCCCTGTGCCAGTCTCCCAATTCTCCTGGGATAAATGAAAAAGGAGAGGTTATCTCCCGAGAGGAGAGAAAACAGGCAGGCTGGCTCTGCCCTTTCACACCAGCCAGGGAAAAGAGAGCAGCCAGCCAGCTCTCCTGATGGCACTTCTCGTGGTGGAGCCTTCTAAGAGAACACCAGGAAATGAGAGTTCAACACTCCTTTTTAGTGCATGGCTGTAATATTTTCCCAAATACTTTCCTTTAATCACTGAATGTTTCAGATACCTAGTAAGAATGCATACACTGGTGCATCCGTTCTCTTATCAGTACAGTTCAGACACAGAATAACCAAAGCTATTTCTTTGCTGAAAATCATTTAATTCTAGAAGGAGTTCACATCCAAAGGTCATAACTTATTATTTCAACCTGCTGACTGTGAGACTGATTTAAAAATTTGAGTAGGTTTAAAGCTCCTACCTGTTCAGCACATGAAAATGAGAAAATCTGTTGAAACCTGCAGGAATTCCACATGGAAGCTTTCTCAGGGTATCTGCGGTAACTTTAATGAAATTGCATTAAATAACACAATTAACTCCTAGCTCTTTTATTTGCTCAAGGTTCTCACCAACAAAATTGTTTTCCAAATCTTTAAGATTATTACTGCAAACACAAAGCCTTTTGAAGTGCTATTTAATGAGTGAATTATTGAATTACTATAAACAAAACCAGCTCTCAGTGTTTTCATACATAAAGCTTGTACCATTCCTGTTTCAGCAAATACAGCTGACTACCTTTAGAAACAGAGTTTTGGAGAATTCTGCACTGATATTTAACTGCTCAGCCATCAGCTGGCCCCTGTTGTATTGATCTACAATGTTCTTTCAAAACAAGTTCGATCTAAGCCCAGTGGGGACTCTGTACTGAAAAGTAGACAGCTAATACTCACACCAAACAATCTATGCCCAAACATGATATCTGCCCTTCTAACAACAGTTGCTATAGAATTTTCTTCCCCTTTCATAGCTTGCCACACACAGCAGGAATTTCTGAGTCTAAGCTACATTCACATTTTAAGCAAGCTATTTATACAGACCTCAATGGAACATGAAAACTGAGCTAAACCAGAGCGATCATTTTAAAAGGAATGAAAACCCCTAGATTAGAAGGTGTGTTTGTGCTTTCTAAATCTAGTGATATTTAACTTGAACAAGAAGTAAAAATACTTTTTTATTGCAGAAAACATTGCCTCACTCTAGCATGACTCATCACAACTATTGGTTCTATTGCAACAATTAATATAATTTCATTTTGGTATTAAAATTCCTCTTCTTAAAAATTTCTGTCATGACATTCAGGCATAATGGCCAAGTGGTAATAGAGCATGTTCTGTGATTCTTCTCAGGAAGGTACCATTTACAAAGAAACTTTTCAAAAATTTGTAAATTTCTTGCAATCAGCCAAAAAAATCCAAGATTCAAATATACTGATATTTCTTACAGTTAAACTATACCTAAAACCAACTCCTATTAACACAATATCTACATTCAAAAAAGAACCAATAACAGTCCTTGACACAGTATGTTGAAACCCAGTATGGTTTTCAACATGTAAACCAGAATTCTTATGGAAGCCAAATAAATAGTTATAACAGGTATTACAAAGGGTGGCTCTGGATTTAAACACCAATTATGTTCTGCCATTTCATTACTGTATGCTGCTGTACTTTTTGTACCCAGCTCTTGGGGGTAAGGTAAACAAGTTGCAAGAGATATCTGCAATTTTGAAACTCAATTATAATCATTTACTATCGCCTCATCCTGAAATAATTCAGGTGCAGTCTGAATCTCAATTTTTTTCCAATATAAATTTTATTTATTTTTTGTATTATTCTGATTCATAGTACATTGAAGACAACATCTGTTGGACAGCTGATGGCACTGCTTGTCAGTACTGGCCCAAAGCATCCAGGTAACCATCAATTAAAGAGAGGTCTGACAGGCTGTGCCATCTTCACCATGAAGGTTATCCTGGTGTATTCCCCCCCTGAACTCCTGGGGCTGAGCATTCCAGAGCAAGCCAGCAGCCTTTGCTCTTCATTTCATTTCTGATGAGTGATGTTACAGCCATCAAAACCTGAAACAAAGCTGTTCTGGGTTTATTTCTTTTAACATCCAGAGCTTCAAGGCCTTTATCCCCAAAAGAGGGGAAATTATTCTCTATCACAGTAAATATTGTTATATTCAATATTTTTCTACTCCTTCTCCTTTCTCTTATCTACCACTCCCTCTCCAGGCATAGACTGGGACAGACAACAGAATTATTTTACAGAATTCTTTATGTCACATATTATTTTACTAACTGACCATATTGCACATGATTTATGAAAAACATGTACAAGTCTTGGCCTTCATCTGCCCATGTAGATGCAGGAAGAAGTGTAAAATAAAATAGCAGGGAAAAACAACATCACACATACCCTGATAACAAAATGACACAAACTTCACAACCACCCTATTTGTGTCTATGCCCCACCCATGCCTTCAATTCTGAAACATAGAACATGCAGTATTAGCCAGGAGAAAACCCCAAAAGCTGGACTACCCAAAGAAATTAGGAGCAACACAGGGTTCAAGGCCAAGTTGTGAGCACCCAAAGTAAACAATGTCTCAAAATGGATTGCAGCCCTCTATGTGAAGGAGACCATATACAAAACCATTTTAATTCACCATTCCACTGCTCATACTTTTTTTTCTGGATTATTTTTAGGTCATTTATCAAATGACACTGAAGAAATTCTTTCAATCATCCCCACAAACCATGTGTGAAGTGGATTCCTTCTGGATCAAACTAAAGCAGAGTTCCAGCTAGTCATGAGTATTCAGCATTCAACACCAGACTAGAAACAGAACCCCAGTCAAGGCAGAAATGCACACTGTGTGAATGTCAGGTCCTTAGCACTAGCTGGGCTGCTTTGCTCTACACCTCCACTCCTATCACACAATATTTGCTAATGTAAAGTGTAGCATATTAAAAAGTACTCTTACCAGTTATATCAATGTGACAGGTTAATTTAGTAACGATTAAATCAGAAAAAATCAGCTATTTCTTCTTTTCTTTTACTGGATTAAGTGTTTCATTATCATTTAATATGCACAAAAAATTATTATAAACTTTCTCTATTACATGTCATATTTCCTGTCTGTATTGGAGTAGTCAGATTTTCCATATGGTCCTTTGGAGGCCCACGAACTCTCTGCAAGACCCCTGAAGATTCCCATTTTGCCTTTCACCAATCATTTTTTTCAATAATTGCTAGACGTTTGTCCAAGACATATTGCTATACCGGGGAGAATCTGTCCTGTGCTGCAAACAAACAGTTGCACAGAATGAGTGTTCAGTGTGATGAACAGCGTTTGGAGTGAAGTGTTGGATGAGTACAGACACTATTAAAGCTGTTCTTTACTCAAAGTGAATATTAATGACAGTTGTTTCATGTTTCAAGTTGAAATCATACAGGACACACTGTTGCAAGGAAAATCGTTCACTTAGACATGTTTTTCAACTTTCAAGCAATTGATAGCTGTCCAAATACATTATTTTATTTTTCACCAGGAGGTTTGTGATCCTCAGAACTGTACCCCAAAACACTTCAGTTCTTGATTTTGAAAATATAAATTTATTTATAGCAAAAATATGTCAAATCTATATGGAAAATATTTTCATTTAAGTGTTACCCCTACAAACTTTCTACACAAATACTACTTGAGTTCCTGAAAGAATGCAAATTAAGTCTGTAGCTGTGGTTGAAATTACCTTATTAGACCTGGCACCACAGACTCCAAAACAAAGGGTAGTGTTTTCTTTGCAATAGCAGTTATCCAGCTTTGAGACTCTTGACAAATATTCCTAATACAGCCAAATATGATTTGATTTTTTTCAGCTTTCCAATTCACAAAGGAAAAGGCAAATGCAGAATGAGCTGAATAATCATGTGAAAATCTTCTTAATTTCCACTAATCCAGAGCAAATTCAATTTTTCTTTCTCAACAAAAATTCTGTGAAATACTGAATTAGTTAAGATTATGTGAACATAGCTCAAAATAACAGTTACAAGGGGGTTTATTTATTTTTAAATGTGCTTTGTCTTTGGACAACTTGATATCAATCCAAGATGTGCTAGTATTTGCCAGCAGACTTCTGCCCGCTAAGATATTCTGAAATAACTTGTCTTAAAAAAAAAATAATCAGGCCATAATGGTTTCATAAATATCTTCTCTTATATGCAATCAGTGGAGCCAAAACCAGATAAATCTGCAAAAGAAAATAATGCAGAAAGAAAGACTTCAAAGGTCATTTTGACAAATGTTTGCCAGTTGAAATGATGCACAGTGCACAGTTTCCAATACAGTGCAAATGTAGATCTCAGATATGCCAACAGCTAAACTGAAATAAAATGGCAAACAGTTAAAAGGAGAGCTCATTTCAAAAGAGATGCTAACCAGGTTGCTAAAGAACTTGCACACTCAGTTCCACATTTACCAAAACAAAGGACTGACAGAAGCTTATTTCTGGTCAGACTAGAGCTAAGGACATCAAGCAGACTGACACCCTTCTGTTTGCACATATCCTAAGTGTCCAAAAGACACTTTTTGACTTAACAGCTCTTACTGCAAGCTGCCATGAGTTGGCATGGACTAGTGTCCTCACCTCTAGACTAAGGAGTGAATTACATTCAGGTGATGGCACTGTGGAATAAAGGATGACTATCTGTTTTGTTGAAATGATCTGTTTTATTGAAACAAGCAGTGTGTTGAAATCCAGTGATTTCTAAAGCAGCTACAGCCCTTTTTGTATGGAATGCAAACAGGATTTCCACATTGTAAGAGGGCTGCTAAACACCAACACGTGAACTAAAGCTGTACACAACTGCATGCCTGCACAGGTTACCTGCCCTCTCACAACACTGGCTCTCAGTGGCACAGCTTTGCAGCTGCTCTGCAAAATGCCCATGGTACAAAAGACTGACTGGAAGAGAACCACTTGGGGAGAAGTATTTTAAAGATCCCCCCAGTAAAGCCCTCTTCTGCAAGTAATAACTATCCTATCCTTTCCATCAAGGAATACCATAGAATCCTTTCCATCCTTTCCATCAAGGAATACCATACTCCTTAGAGTGCTCCTAGCACCCCCAAACAAATACCTACCCATGTTCCATACACCTACTAGCTTTACTAACTTGACTCCTCAAGTGAGGATGAATTTCTCCTGTCAAATCTGAATTTATCTGAATCCATCAGATAACCAAACACCCGATCCTCAGAATTCAAGTCACCTGATCTCATCTCGCATTTGATCAAACCAACTACTACCAGTAGTTTGCAAGAAAAGTAATCTGGACTGATGGATGAAATTAATCCCTAAGTTTTTTCTGATAAATTATTTTATCTCAAACTCAGTATGTGCCACCTTCATTATTTAGAAATTAGGAAAGCTCATTATTTAGAAATTATGAAAGCTCATAAAACATTATTCAATGTAATAGCAGCAAAAGGTGAAAAATACAAATTCTAAGGTTCTCATGAGTCGAAATGGGTTTTCATTTTTCCTGTCTTCCAAGTGTAATCAATAAAAATGTATAATAGGAGACATGCATGTTTGACTCTCATCTGGCTTCTGCTAGGAAAGAAGCTTCTGCCCTCCAATACAGCAAAACCTCTGGAAAAATGATGGAGTCTGAAAGGTACAGCCCCTTCAGTCCATCACCACATTAAGAAGTGTGAGCAGCTTCACTAATAAAATCTAATAAACAAAGAACAAAACTGATGCAAATAAGACAATAGCTGACTTTGGATGAGTATTTTTCAGTTCAATTCACCATCGAGAGATGGTGGTATCTTCCAATTCCTTAGCACGGAGTAAGATTTGAAACAGACTATTCCAGACCGGGATAAAACATTTCATGTTTTCCTTGAAAGAATGAGACCATGCTCTTATAAACTCAGGGAAAAAAGCAAGAGGGAAGCCATCTTACTGGTTTGTATCTCAGTGCATCTCTGTAGGATCCGAAGAGCGCTGCCTGTGCCCGAAGGAAGGCCCTGGCCACTCCGTCGCCCGTGGCTGTCGACTGCTTTTTCAGTTTATTTTTCAAGGCCGAGACCTGCGTGACAGAGTGGAACAGTTAAATTAACACCTCAGAAATTGGTACAGCGAGGTATGAACCCAATCAGCAGGCAAACCATAGTGTCTATAGGTCAGCCAAAAACTCATCCTCCTCTTTGATAGCTTATCTTTTTAACTGCAAGGAGCACCTGCTGGTCTGTTAATTGAAATGAAGGCAGGGGATGATGGCAGAGTGCTAATGCAGATTGGTTTATGCTCTCTTTTTTTTCCCAAGGCCTCTTGACATAAATAAGCTTAATTATTTTACAGTAAAATGCATGTGCATCACTTCATTGCAGATTTTTGTTCCAGCATAACATGTATTTGATTGCTTGAATATAGACAGTTGGATCTGTTTTATTTAAGCTATGAAGGTTTATTTTTAAGGACTCTTAATGGTCACTTACTAGTCAGTGCCAAGGAATATCTCTTATTTTAGGTCAAATTCCTATCTTATAGCATTTCTCATGCAACATGGAAGTACCTGCTACCACAGTCAAATAGTTGAGAAAAGTTTTTTGTAAATTCAGTGTAACACTGCCTACAGAATTGTCTAAAGAATTGCCCTTGACTGATTGATGTGAAAGGGAAGAAAAAAAAAATAAAACAGTAATTAGGAAGTGCCTGCAGTTTAGAAGAAAAAAAGACCATTCTGATTATAGTGCTTGACCTTTTAAAGGAGGTTTGCCTTTTTTACTTGGCAAATAACCACCACTGGTTAAACAGAATTAGAGGAAAAAAAAAAGAAAAAAAAGAAGGGGGGGAAGTTTTAATTTATGTATCTGTTACTTCAACATATTTTGGAGGAAAATCATATAATTCTGGAATTATTACAAGATATGTGGATATATACCCAGATATAGTCTATACTCTCCTAATTTCCCTCATGAGGGACACCTTGAAAATAAGTCAACTCTACTTACATAGAATACACATTTCTACATCCCTTTGTATTGCAATGTCCCCAACAGAGCATTATTTAAGTCTTTAAATGAAGTAACACTCTGAGTTACAATTTAAAAGGAATATTATAAATACAAACTTATCACCAAAACAGCTTTCATTCTTTTGGAAATATATGCAAGAATGAGTTTCTTTTTGTTTCTTTATGCAAGCAGTCCTGACTGCTCTTGTAGATGATGATTGTAATTGAAGTGTCAACCTAATTAACAACTAAACTTTGAATAATGCTAATGAGAGCTGAACATGGCATCAGAGAAAAGACCAGCTCTACAGGTGATAAACCTTCACAGTAGTGACATTTTCCAGTGTAAAGTCACAGTTACTGTGATCTGATCAAAGAGAGAGACCCCCATTGGGTCCAATTATAACCATAGTTTGGAAAAAAAATTATTGAGTTATGATGTTCATAATCTATGCAGAAAGGCCTTTACAGTATAGGTCTTTTCCCCATAGCTGTGATCTTTTCAATTTATATCCAAGCTCCACAGATCTAGATAAAAGTTTCGAGCCTGATTCGTTTAGCCCATGGAAAGCACACACCAAGGCTCATTTAGGTTCTCGCCTTACACCTCAAAAGGAAAAAAAAAAGTACAAGTCCAAGTACAAAAACCAGTTAAGAAGTTCAAGGTTGAAAAAATAAATGCATGTCTTGGTTTTGTGGTTTGATTTTTTTCTTTTGTTCTGTATTGTACAATTATTTTACATTTGTTAAAAATAAGATTTCATTGTGGGGAAAATAAATGCACACAAGGAAGACCTGCCCATAGACAGTAGCACAATTTGACTAAAATAAAAGCAATAACATTAATTCAACAAGAAATGTCACTGTTAAAATTTTGTCCCTGTCAAGACAAGCAAAGCATCTTCTAAACACAAGGGAAGGAAAAGGAAGAAAAGTCTCTAAATTCTTTTAAATCTACATTCTTCTAAATTGTAACTTAGAATTTTGGGGAAATTATGGCAGAGGATAGGACAGGTTAAGAGAAGGGAGGGGGTAAAGGTAATGCAGAGCAGAGGGATTACATGACCAAATGGGGAACATGAATGAAAAGGTGTTTCCTAATTTTCTCAGTTCAGGCAGACCCTAAGCACCCTATTGCAAATTTGATTAACAGGATGCTTTAGGCAAAAAAAAAAGTGTTAAAAAGAACAGCAGAAAACAACCAATCTCCTGCTCTGCTGCCATACTGGTGTGTTATGAGCTCAGCATTATTAAGACCCTCCAATGGGCTGGCAGCTTGCAGGCAGGCACTCTAGACAGATAAATATCTTTGTGTGCTGTCCTGGAGGGAGTTTGAGCCTCAGAAAGGCAATGCCAGAGTTCAAAGAAAGCTCCTCCAACTCCTGCTTCTCTCAGGGGGCAATGCTTAAAGGCAAGAAGAGCTCTATCAGATTATTCTGCAGAAGAACCAGGAGCATGGTGCCCTCAAGAAGAAGCCTGCAGAGATCATGTGAGCCACAGCTGTCTGTGAGCACAGCCCTGATGTGCCTGCTGTCCCCAGCAGGACCCTGGCTGGGGAGCCCAAAGTGCCCTTGGGACTGCCATGGCCTCCCCTCCAAGCTGAGGCCAGTGAACACACAAGAACAGGACTGAGCTTAGCCAGGGCTCAGCCCAGCCACTCTTGGGTAGGCTGATTGCAAATTCTCCTAGTTCCACATCTGAATCAAAAACAGAGTGATAATGCAGTTATTACAGCCAGGATAGGTAAGAGACAGGGGGCACTTGGAACAACTTGGAAGGACCTGGTACACAGCAGGATTGTGATTGCTTACATCCATGTACCTCAAACCAAAGAAATGTGAGACCCCTTTGGGTGACATCATTAATAGCACTTGAAATTATTTTAAAATTACACAATTCTGACACCAAGAAAAATAGCAAGCAGCATCTGTATCAAAGTATTTTCCTCGTTTATATTTCATATTTTATATTTTAACCCATTTAACCTAACTATGATTTAGAATGCCAAACCTTTTTTCTTTCTATCTCTCTTGCAGAAATAGCCTTTTACAAAGTTCAAAAACAAAGAACTCCAAGAAACAAACTGCAGGGGTTAGAATGCTGTTATTATTTCTGAAAGACACCAGTGATCTGCTGCAGAAATTGTATTATTAATTTACACTAGAAGAAAGCTGTTTTTATCTTCTCCTAGCAACAGTTTCTCATAGGAAGGTGACTTCATTGGACTGCTAAACTGCCAGTGAAGAGCAATGAGAACTTCAGGAAGGTTTAAATTAGTACAATAGTTTTTCAAAGATACAAACAAGACTGATGTTTAATTAGGTGTATCTAAAATGTAGAAATATGCTGTGTTGGTCATTGAAGCAAAAAGTATCATTTATTTAAATGGTTACCCATACATCCTTTCTAGGTCTCCTAAAATCTAAATATCTGAGAGACTAATATCCACTCTTCAATATCCATGTGAACAGAAGAATCACATATAAATTTAAACACACATAGGAGAATTATGTTTGTATATGCTTGTTATCTGAGAAATACAGAACCATACACCAGAGTTTCAAAGGACTATTAGATCTCTGAAAAAATATATCCAGTTATTTCTCTGGTATTAGCAACACCTTTTATGTTTTAAACAACTTTTTGCTGTTCTCCATCAGATGATACCACTATAAAAGTAAGTAAAACATCACTCTCAAAAAAAAGAAAAGAAGAAAAGAGAGAAAAGGAACAAAACAAAAACCTCAAAACAAACGAGAGTCTGATATTTAAATCACTATTTCTAGTAAAGGGCTTCTGTGTATTTGAATATTATCTATACACAGAGGATTAGGCATCTCAGGGAGACCTCCAGCATTTAATCAAAATTTCGTCATTTAGACAAAAACAACTACATAAATGCAAATGTTTTCAAAGCTAGTTGTACTTTTCAGTCTCATATTCTAGCTTCTAAAACTATATCAAGGTTCAACAGAATCTCAACTCTAAGTACTTGTTCACAATACACAGTCGCTTCATAATACTGCAAGCACTGCTGACTGCTGAGTTTCTAAATATATTTTTGGATATTTTCTGATGGAAAAAACCATCATAAATTATGCTATCTATATTTTGCAAAAAAATATTTTA
Source organism: Serinus canaria (assembly GCF_022539315.1). Taxonomy (NCBI): domain Eukaryota; kingdom Metazoa; phylum Chordata; class Aves; order Passeriformes; family Fringillidae; genus Serinus; species Serinus canaria. The sequence continues at coordinate 21,928,946 of NC_066322.1, read as the reverse complement.
AATTTCTCTGTTATATACTGACCTTAATTTCTTTATAATACCATTAATCACTGTATTTTACAAAATAATTTGCACCCCCAGTAATCGCTGCATAAAGTAACCAATTTTCTACATGAATTACAGCCTACTTCTCAAATGCTACTTTTAGAACAGTAATGTTCATATGCCAAATTTATGGTGTTAAAATCCTCTGACTTTAGCAATCTCAAAACTAAATCTCTGAAGCCCAGTTTAAATTCTGTACTGCATCACAGTGTATAGGTACCAGGCAGTACAAACACTACACATCTTTCAACAGCTCTGTAGCTATTGCAGTTGACAATACTTAACAACCACAGAAGAAGCTAAAAGACTATGAAGTCTGTTGTCTTCTGAAGATCATATTTATAAAAGTTCTGCTCAGTCTATGATTTCAAGTCATTAAGACTTGGTTGCTAGAAGTGATGCTGTCAATTCTGCAAGCTGTTTGGGAAAGTGTTCACATCTGAGCGAAGGAGAAGTCTTTATGTCAGAGTTAAGTGCAAGCAGGTATTGCAGGGTCAGGCCCAAAATTTATAAATTTCAGTCTATGGCCATGTATGTTCTTCTAATGCCTTCTATTATTATAAAGTGGTGATCTCAGTATTATTATATTAGGAAATTTACTCCCAGAGAAGTAGCTCCTTACTTTTCTTTTTTTTAATTAAAAAATAATAGACAAATTCACAGCGAAATGATGAAGTTTAGAAACAAGCTTTCTTGTCAGAAGAGTGAAAAAAGAGGGGCTTTCCCCCTTCCAAGAAAACAAAGGATTCCTGAAAGTCTTGCCCTGATTTATTCTTCCAATTTTAAATACCTTAGGAGTAGCGGAACTGCTACTGGCATGGTAGTATTTCTAACAGTCAATAAATCTAAAATATTATGTGTGAATATTGGAATGAAGCCATTAAGAAGATTACAGCATGCAACGCAGCAGAGGGTCCTCATGAAAAAAGGACTGGTAATTCAGGACAACTGTGACCACTGACCTTTGAACAGTCAAGACCACTGGTCAGTCTGACAGAATAATAAAGTTCACATGCGTGGAAAGTCATCTAGCCTGTACCTATAATTTAAATGCTTAAGTGAATGATTTAAAAATGCCTTTAAATCTCAGTTAATTTATTATACAGTTTATTAGACAATGCCATAGAATAATGTTTCTTTCAATCTTAAATTTATCCTGAAAAAAATTCACGATCAGAGCGTATATACATGGGTAAACCATTAAATACCTATGCTGTGAGGACATCACCAGGCTTATTGATCAAGAAAATAATTACTCTGTTCCCTCTGGACACAAAAAACAATTTTAAAAAACTTGGAAAATACTGCATTTCTTTTGTTAGGCTGTTAAGCAACCTGGAATCAATTTTTGAAAGGGACAGTAAGACTACAACTTCTTTTATATTTTCAGTTCTTCATTCTGTTTTAATGCCTTTCAGAGGTACTCATTATATTTTTTCATCAGAAGTTTTACTACTTTTGTATGTATGCTTATGAGGTTTTTCTATATGAGTTAAAATGCTTCACACATGTATCTCTGACGTTCCCTTTAATGTTTTAAGCCTGACTTACCATTCTGACTCTACACTCCTGTGTCTTATACTTTTCCCCAAGATGTCAGCAGCTGCACTGCCCCTCATGAATGCAAAAGGAGGACAAGCATTTTGTCACCTTATGAACCAAACACAGCATTGTGTCTTTTGTTTCCAGGTTTTCCAACTATAATTGTTTATGCATTCCACCAAAACGTTTAATTTAAGTGCCTTACAGATTGAAGTGAAGTAAGAGATGGGATATTATTCAAATTAAAAGCTTCATTATAAAATCCTCAAGTTCTACAAGTATATTTTGCATAGAACACTGGGGTTTTTTTATTTTATGTTAGATATGGAAAAATATTCTAAGTCTAGTCTGTACACTGGGATAACCTACATTAAGATTTGCAGTAATAACATGCATATACTCTGGGAGAAAATAAACTTCTAGAAGTAGGAAGATACGTATCCCTATTTCCTTCATGCTAGCCTGCTTATTTAGAAATCATTTTGATATGCACCTGTAAAACACATGACAAGTGCCTCTTACTGCACAAAGATCCATTTTGGCTCTTCAAAGGACCTCCAGCTGTAACTCCAGTATCTCCTGGAATATGATGCCTAATTCTCAATTCCACATCCAGCTATTATTTAGCATGCAGGCCTTCATGACATTATAACATCAACCCTATTCACCCAGTGGAAGTCCAGTTAAAGCTCCTGACACACCAGGAAATGACTCTTTCTTTACTTGTTATACTCTCAAATGACAGAGTACAGCCAAAGTTACTGGATATATGTTTGTGCATGTATCCATGCATATGTAAATCACAACACATCACAAAAATATACCAATTTAATAATAAACACACTAATGTAAACCACAGAACATCACAATAATTTTATAGTCTTTTACATTTCTGAACTACAGTTGATACTGAGTCCAAAGGCTGACCAGATGATCTATAAAATGGTTAGATTTATTTTTAGATCATTAAAATCAAAGGGCAGTGTCACAAAAGCTATCATCTAGGGTTGGACTTCTATTGTACTAAATATATACAAATTATCAACAGTAAGAAAAGACACAGTGTGCCACCATAGGATCTTACTTTGATTACAACAGGGGTATTTTACAATTTCAGAAAATGTAACTCTTTGATTTCATATTTTGATGTAAAATTCTTTGTCTTGACAACTATTTGTGACAGCTTGTGCATCTTTAATTGAATAACAGAAACAGTGGTTTCACAATTATATTCTTTTAGAGCTCTACTGGGAAAAACAAGATAAGTGAATTTTGTGACTGTTTAAAATGATATACAGAGTATGTTCTCCTATAGGCAATAAAAAAAGGAAAAAAAAGGCAAAAAAAAAGTGGGGGGGGGGCACCCTCTGCAAGATCAAAGTCCAGAAAGAACTGGCACTTAATTTATCATCCTTTACAGACAAAAGACAGCTTTCGTCATTTCAAAAGGATCAGATGTCTTTTATGACAAACTGGGTTTGCAGTTTAATTTACAAATAGAATTCTAAGTAAGCAGTCTTTGCTCTGCCAAAGCAAATGACAAACAGTATAGGTTTTCATTCACGCAGCCCTCAGCAGGATAGAAGAGATTAAAATAAAACTGAAATAATTTAGAGAAAACAAATAAATGTTTCACAAAGTTGAAGAAGATCAAAGCCTGAATTTTCTGACCCCAACTGTACAAGCATTTCTTATTATATTGACCAGTGCCATCAGATCATTAATTAAAAGGAAAGCGCTGGCAGGTGGCAGGGAAGCAGAAGCCGATAATTGGCCCCCTTCTTCTTTTTGCCTTCAAAAACTCTCTGGTTCTTTTGCAAGACATGCCACTAGGCAGACAGAAATGCCTACTTTGTAATATAATGATTAAGATGAGATGAAGAGACTCTTGCGTTTAAAGCAGCTCTGCCTAATGAATGCAGCTAGCTTTATAATTATGATCCTACTTTTACAATAAGGAATATGATGTTCCATTCAACGTCTCCTCAGCTGTCAAAAAGGTAAAAATCTCAAATATAGGGGTCTGCACTAGGTGCTTTTCACCCCCTTATTCCTTTTACAGCAGTTAGCAAAAAGAGGCAAAAATAATTATGAGTAATTCAAGCACGCATAGAAGAAAGAATGAAATGTCTAAGACTCACCACTTCACCAGGCAGGTTGCTCAGGTCATTAAAAGGGGTTTCTAGAGTGTTTGTGTCAACATTCAGCAAAACCACATCCTCCAGTGATCTATTTTTTACTTTCTGTTAGGAAGAAAAATAAAGAAATTTACTATGGTGTCCTCCTGAAGTACATTTTTCTTATATTGTGCTAAATTACAAATGATGATTTTATACAAAGGGCAGTAATGGCAAAAAAACCAGTTGGAGCATTAGATGTAGGATTTGGGAATTAGATACAGTATTCAGAGTAATTTTTAAAAATACTTCCTATTCTTCAAACACTAAGGTTATATTAATCTCTGAAAGGAGTTTATACAGAATGCACGTGAATATATTGGATAAATATATATTGGAACTACACATACCTCATAACAACATTTCATTTTCTCATATTTGTGAAAATCAGATAGGATTTTAATCATATAATCAGATGAAAACCAGAAAAAGTACACTTATTTGCAGATTTATCTAAGTACCAAGCATGTGATGCCTACTATTAGCACAGAAGAATGGATAAAATGCCTTTTCATCAGTGTACTTGGCTAGCAGCTAAGAATTAAACAATTTGTTCCTTTCAGGAAAAAGGGATAGAATTCTTTTCCATATGGTCCTACAATAATACATAATAATGCAGTGCAGGAAATAATTCCTGAAGGAACTGACTTCTTTTTTCAGGGCAGATCTTTCAGTTCCATTATTTCCTTATTGAATAAGAAAAAGCATCCTAATCAAGATCCTACAACTGATGCATGCAGGTCATAATGACTTGGGAGCACAGAAGGCTGTGCCTGGAGTTGAGAAGTGTAGATATAGAAGGCCTTTTTTTGGATAAACAAAAGTGCTGGTAGCTCAGAGAAGAACCCACCCCATCACCTCAGCAGATGTGAATTGATCCTTAGAAACTGCTTTAGCAGAAGTGCAAATCAAATAATGTTCCCAAATCAATTATCTACTCTGCATGATAATCAGATGGCACATGTAGGCTTCACAGCATAATCAAATGATTATGGTAAAAAAAAGGCAAAACTATTTCTTACCCAGCTATTATGTACCTGTCAGCTGAGTTGTACTGTGTGGCTTAACAATCAAATCTGTAAAAGCCACTCCTTGTATTTTGGCAAAAAATACTGATTTCTAAATTAATAGTTAGAAATGTTATGGGATGGAGGTTAGATTCAAGTTTTCAGAGGGACAGGAACACAAATTATCTGGGAAATCACTATAATGCCCAAATCTGAGTGATGGTGACTCCAAAATAAATTTTACCTGTTCCTGAATAATAAATTTTTCCTCATTATTGGGAAAAATCTGTGGCTAAAGTACTAAAAGGCAGGAAAATAGCTACTATTGTGCTATTAATAAGACAGAGAAAATCTTGATATAAAGCTACATGTCTTCATAAAATACTTCAAAAGTAAGATTTCAATGAGTGACATTTTTTACTTAGAAAAGCATATGAAGCTTAAATTTTGTAATTCTGCATGCTAAAATACAGGGATTTTTTCTAAAACATTTCCATTACAATTTTTTTATGGCACACACACCTCATGCTTCCCAGTACACTGAAGAGCAGAGTAAACTTACCTCTATCAAGCTTAAGTGGACGCCAATCAGATAAGGCATCGGTGCACTGCAGGAAAGGAGTGGAAAACATCAAGTTTTAAGTATAACACTAATGGAGTATTTTAAATCTTGGCACATAAGACCCTAGTAGACAGTCTCTGTTTAAGATAGTGAACACAGTTGCTACAGGAATGTTTACTAGACAAGGAGAATTTTGGTTGACTCTGCAGTAAAGGTGACAACAAAATAAAGGATGCTGCTGCAAACTATGAGGCATGAGCAAGGAGGCACCACAGCTTTTCATCCAGACCTAGTTCCAATAACTGACCACACTGAGCTAACCCAGCAGATGTTCCCAAAGTGGGCTGGTTTTAAAACACCAGCTGGGGGACATGGTCCTGCTTACCATCACCAGAGTGCAACACAAACATCATTACCACCAGTTTTGGTTTTGAGCCCTTCCCTGGCAAGCCTTTGGAAGCTGTATAATATCCTATTAAACTCAAGATAATAAACTTCTCCTTTCCAATTTCCATAAGACAAGGAACTATATTCTCCAAAGAGAGCAAATATCCACAAAAAGCTGCTGCAGTGAGACCTCCTGCAGTATGCAAGCAAGAAACTGAATTAGGCTTCTTTATCATGATTTCCTACAATCTTCTGTTCTGGCAACATCTGACCAAGAATATACTCAGTGTCCAGCACTGAAGGAAAAAACCTCAGCAATCACCATGAGACGTTTGGGTACTGTGAGATTACTGTCAATATTCACTCCCAGAGCAGTTAGCAATTGACAGGCCACTCAATGGGAAATGAATCACTAACAGACCACAGAGAAAAAAAAATAAATAAAAATAATCCCTAAAAAATAATGGAAGGCAAGATGACATATAAGGATACACAACTCACACACAGTAACTTCTCTCATGGCAATAATTTGATTACAGATCTGAGCCAGTGGCACTGACTGATTGGTGACTGACTTTCCAAGGATGGGGCAAGATTTCACTGCATCAGTTCATGAGGTCTCATCCATTTGGTCCCACCTCTGGGACCAGAAAAAGCAATTCTCACCTGCCTTCAACTACAGCCCATTTTAGAAAAATCTGTACACCCTATGGATTAGCCAATTGCTCTCATTAACAATGTCCCACAGGAGAGGATCAATGCAAAAAAAAATCCAAACAAAAACCAACAAACAAAACCAAAAACCCAGTCTGACTGAGGCCCAAACAAGATTTCATGGTGTCTATCATATCCAAATATAGGTTTGCTGAAATTGCAAACTGTCATGGCTTAAGGTTTCTAGGCAATGGGGCTTCCAAAAAGGAAAAGAGGCCTCTATTTTTCCACACATCTTTTTCTTAGCCCAGTACTGACAAAATTTAGCACTTCCTAATGACTCCATCCAGGCTAATCCTTAGGTCTTTGTGAAGTAAACACAAATTACATGGAGTTGTAAATGAGCAGACAGCCATATATATTCAGAGAGCATTTAAACAGCTTTAAACCACTCTATAGATTAAAGAATGCTCTGTACTATGCAACATATTTAACCAAGCTACTAAGAATGATTATGGCTGACATGTTACTGAGAATTCTACTGCAGAATAAGCAGCAAAATAGATACTCAGGTTCCTCATATCAGGATATCTCAATGTTACAAACAATGTGAACAGGCAAAACTACAGTGAAAACAAGTGCTATGTCATGTATGGGTTTTATGCACACTTGTTTTCTAATACATCAACACTGTGCCAGTAGCTTCACCACGCCTGTGCTGACTTAAGATAGCTGAGGATTTGCTCCATTAATGAATCTGCCATAAAAAAAGGGAAGCATGTAGCTCTTTTCTTTACAGAACAAAGCAACAGCTACACCATTTCAATTTTGAAGTTAGCAGAATAAAGGTACAAAGCAAATCTTGAAAATGGATGAAATAAAAAACTGCAGGCATGGGAAGTCAATTTAATCGTTTTCAGCAAAAAGTAATTTTATTACTGCTGGATTCTGAAGTCTTAACAGCAGAGGACTGTAATATGCACATGAAATTGCTTACTATGATACTACTGGGAGCTGCTATAGAGTTTTCTCTTGCTTATGCATGTTATCACCAAAAATATCAATCAGTGGTATCACTGCCCAAAATAATTACTGTTATGCAAAACATCCAAGTTAACTGGAAAATAATTGCCCCATTCTCACGAAACCAGGCGTATGTATATCCTAATTCAGAAGAGACCAAATCTCATCAAGACCTTTTGCAATTGTAACTTCAATTTTCTGATTGCATTACATTCTCAACAGAGCACCAGTATAACAGATGCTTTATCATCCACAGACAAAACTGGCATATATTCTAATATTGGTGATTTAGTTTGCCAAGATATTAAACAGAAATTTCATTAAATTAGCTTTCTGTTTCACAAAAAAATAATTTTATTCAAATATAATTACTGTATCAATGTTCAAACTTAATTTTTTTAACAGTTTTCTTGAAAGCCAGCCACCCACTCCACTGAGTGCAACAGTCCCCTTTTACTTACGTAAATGTAGAAGAGAAATCAATTTTTATAATAGAATATAAAATTTTTTATTAACTGCGCAGTGGATTTTTTGCTGCACCTACAATGAATATTACTTTCTCAGCCTATATTTTCCTATCTTCTAGAAAAATAACTTTCTTCCATCTCCTTTTTTGGATGGTCACTCCAATTCTCACAGTGCAGCTCCCATAATGGCACTCCAGGCTGAGCTGAGCTGCATGGGGGTACAAAGCCCCTCCTGAAGCCATGAACAGACTCTGCTCTCCCTGGAGCTTGGCACTCCCAGCCTGCCACTCCAGAGGGTGGTGCAGTCCACACTGACCCTCTGCTTTGGGCTACTCCAGCATCATCTGTTACATAAGGTCTAATACCAGCCTGTAAATCAGGCAGTAGGATAGAAATTAATAGATTTTTTAAATTAAAAGGCAAGTGGAAGAATTTAAATCATTTTAATATAGCCTTGTTTTGCTCAAAGATACTCTTTTTTTCTTGCTTACAAAATGTACCAGCTAGGCACTTATTGTAATTTATCAAAGTCTAACCCCACAGAACTGTATCCTTTATCTTGATGATATTATGAAGATTCTTAGTCCAACTGATAGAAAAAAAAAAGTGTATTTCTCTCAAAATATGCTATATGATTAATGTGAAAAAAAAAAAAAGGTTACGGAATGAGGCCTCTCTTGAAATTAAAAGGTTTAAATGTATTTTATCTTTGTTTAAAAAAATCCTTACTTCCACAGAATGAACAAATTATTCAATTGATATTCCCCTACTTCATATATTTGAATGCCATTTCAGGACAACACTAAGAAAATGAGATTTCATAGGAGACATTCCAACAAGTCCAAGTGAAACAGTGACAATGAAATTTCTAGGTATGAAAATGCACGTTGAGCTAAAATGGCACTTTTATAAAATGAACTTTGCTTATCAAAATGACGTAAAAAATAAAAGTATGCAAAATAACTTTTGCATTCTTTTATTAATTTTAAATTGGCATGATCCTGTTGGACTGCAAACTATGTGAAACCTACTATAAACTTTGACATTAAGAATTCATCAATGTTTTTTAATTTGATATATCATATGCCAATGAGGAGAACATTTATTTACTGTTAATACACCAGAACATGAGGAAAGCTAAGTCATTTATGTGTTTTTATTACACTTTTCCTACCTGTCTCACAAAAGAACCATTCAAATGAATGGAAAGAGGAATGTAAATGCACAAAAATCTGAGTCAAAAGGTCTGAATTACTGTGTAAATTTATCAGCTGTGCATTTCTTTTCATGAACTTTATGTTTCCTTTTGAACATCTCTAAAACAGGGGAACTTTTTACTCCACCCTATTGTACTGCAGTGAAAAAGAATAAGAGATATAAACAAATTTCACAAGTTTAAGAAACTCCACGCTCCTTTTTTATGAGTAAAAAAATTTCTCAGGTCATACCACTGTGACATGGAATCCCAACTACCATCATCACATGGAGCTGTGTACAGCATCTAATACTGTTATTTCTGGAAACATTATGTGGGCTTAGAATGGGAAATGGAAAAAAAAAAAAATTTCATATTCAGGATGCACTCTACAGGGTACAGCTTGCATAAAGGTGTTGATCTGCCTTCTCAGAACAGCAGTTTTGGAATATGTGAAAAATCACAAAGGTTCTGGCCATAAGCTCAAGTAATACAAAAACTAAAACACACCCAAGTTCTACCCCATCCTGGTATATTTTATCAAAGGCAGGAGGAGAAACAATTAGTACAGAGTTTCTTCAAAAAAAAAACTATCATTCAAGATGAAAGGCTTAGCTGTACTTGTAAGTAACAGGAAGAGTTGGAGAAAAACATTTGTTTTCTTTTTTAAAACAACAAATAATACACACATGAATTGTAAGAACTACCACAGAAAAAATATTTATCATGGACAAATATTGTGAACTTCAGGAAAAACTATCAAAGACATTTAAGGAAACTTAATGAGGATTTGTTTGAAAACAAAAGTTCATTAGACTAGATGGAGTTCAGTAGAACAGCAATACATTCGTAGGTTTGAGGGGGAAAGAACCCAAACCAAAACCCACAACATAAAGGCCAGCAAACACATAAGCATAATTTATTTCTATGAAGAAAACACAGACTTAGCTCGGTAAATATCTGGCTGGGTCTCAGGTTTTATATATAATAATAATAATAATTCCTAATCTCTAGAACAGCTTGAAATGGTTCATTTTTCCATAACAGACCCAGAGGGTCTAGGTAAAGTGAAAATCTCCAGGGATGGATATTCCTGCTTAAAGGGAAAATGGAAACTCTCATTTGTAATCTCTGCCACTATTCTGAATAAAAGCAAGAAATTGTGAAACACAGGCATGTGGATACATCATCCCCTAGAAGGATCAGAAATGAATCAAAAAGTGATTCTTGTTCAACTTAAAAATATGCCAAACCCACAAAATCAGTCATGTGAACAGAAACACATCAGGAGAAGAAGAATTCTTATTATAAAATTTTGGAGTCCCAAAAAGAGTTTTTTGGGAAGGTGCTGGCTAGAACCCTGAGCCTGGCTGAGTTAAAATACAAATACTAAATCACTGATGAATACTAACATCTGATTCTGGAAAAAATGATTAGGGTTTTTCTGAATGCTTCTAGAAGCATAATGTATTTCAACTTAAAATAAAAGCCAAATAAAAGAAAACTGTAACATCTTTGCATTTGGATTACTGAATGAATTATCTTACCAGTAAAACAGAAACAGTTCTTACAAACAGGATTCTAAATGCTGCACTAATAGCAATTAGCACTGTAATTCAAGATACCAATTCAAGCACCACATCAAGGCATGCTGGAATATCCCTAGTCAAGTCATCCTTTAAGCACTGGCCTGAGTGCTTACATAAACTGGACCCTGTATGTTCAGTCACACTGAAGAGTCAGTGTTTTCATCAAATACTCAGAATTCTAAGACAGGTGAGAATCTCAGAAATGGGGATAACAGGTTAGCTGTCTTACCAGCAGTAGTCCAGAAGATGTGGAGGAAGCACTGGGATGTAAATATGTTGCCAATACATTGGATATAACAATGCAGCTGACGCATGAACACAAGCAGTTAACTAAAAATAAAAATATACACACAGAATTGGCAACAAAAAAACCACGAATTAAAAGAAAATACAAAATCTTAAATTAACTTTAGACATGCAAAAAGCTTAACCTCCCCAAACCACCTATTATTTATTTTGTAAATTGCTCTGAATTTCCAAAACACATCCACAAAGAACTCTGATGTATGTACACAAGCACAACATCTGCAAGAAGGCAGGCTAACAAGTCAGCCCTCCCTGCTCAGTTATTCCCTTAGAAAAAGGGAAATAATCATGAATTGCTTGATGCAGTCATGGTCAAACATGAGCACTGCCATGAACACACAGGACTGAAGTGCACCTCGGTTTCACTGGGCTCCACTGAGTGGGAAAGACTCAGGAGTTTTCTAGTCCCCATTTCTGCTGTTTTTTACTGGAATTGATCTGAAGCTGCATGAAACCACAGAACAGCACTAAACTCAGGAGCAGGATTAACTCCTGTTTGTGTCACTATCTTCATTTCCAAACTATCTTATAAAAAAAATCTGAAGTGAATATTGAAAAGCATCTTAATCACAATTTTCCAAAATTCCCTTCCCAAAGCAGAGACTTCCAAGCCTGGCACAAGGACCATGGAAAATGAAGGACTCCTTGACCAAGAAAGGAGGTGCTACAAACTGCTTACCACTCCAAATGGACATCTCTGGTTTTCTAAAACAAACCCAAAAACACCACAACCACCACTTTACCCCCAAAAGAAACAAATAAGTTTGGAATTCATTAGAAATGGGGCCAAGTTCATTCCACAAGCGAACAAAATAATCTTGTAATATGTAAAGAATTCAAATTTGATCTATCTTTGCTGTAAGGGAGTCTCTCAACTTTTGTTATTTTATTATGCAGGCACAGAGTTACAAGAGAATGAGAAAAAATCCAGACTGTTCACAACATGGCAGCTTATATCGATCCCATGTAGCACTACAAACTTCATAGAAAAAGGGAAAAACATTTTGAGAGAATGCCCCACGCAGAAGTTACTAAGCTGATGGAAAAGAAGAGGTTGTCCTAATGTTTTATATCACAACAAAATTACTACCTGAGTTTAACTTGATAATAGCACTGTTTATTAGACATGAACTTTCACAGTAACAAAACAAAGAGCAAAAAATAAAATGTAAATCCTGCCCATACAGCAAGTGCTGAAACATTATGGATTTTACAGGGAAAAAAACCAACCCTCTTTGTGAAACAGATCAGCAGTTCAAGTGTTCACATCCTGGCTGTCTTGGACATTTAAATTTGTAAATAAAAAATTACACTACAATTTTGTACACGTATTTTTACACTAAAAATGACAAAAAGCAGTTATAAGACCATTGCAGCAGAAATCACAGACAATTACAATTTGTGCAGCCTAGTTTGCTCAGCCCTCAGATTAATATAACACGATTAAATATGGAAAAGAAGGGGGTCTGAAAGCTCCTGAGGGATATCATTAGGGCAAATTGCCAAAGAATGAAACATGAGCCAGTCAGGAGAGTCTGGAAGCTGCAGTGGTACCAAGGGACTTGAATGTTCGACAGTTGGAGCTTCAGTAATGTGTGAACTGCAGGTTAAGGTATCAGGAGACTCTGCTCACTGACACACAGAATGTCACTATTGACCAGCGAGCTGCCCCAGCCTGACAGCTACACAGCAGAAAGCCAAGGATATCATAATTCCCTATTTAAACTCTTCCTTGCAGATTAACAGCTCCTTTCTTAGCTTTACACCACACTTCTGCAATTACTCTCATTTTGGACTTATAATAATGGCTATTTTAATAATTATTGGGTTGTTACTATGAATTGATTTGGGGAAGAAATAAATGAGTACCTTCTCCCTTTTCTACACAGTGGGATTTATGAGGTTTATTTCCATATTATCTCTCTGTGTAGTTGAACTAACACTACTGTTAGCACAGTCCAGCTCAGCATTGTTTTTTGCTCTTTCACTCAGAATGGATGTGGCATTATTAATTATTATGTCCACATACTTTTGTACACAGTATATCAATTTCAAACCACAACAACCTATAGAAAAATCAGCATTGCATGTATTTCAATCAGAGGCTGCAATAAAGCTGAGCATACAGTTATACAGGATATCCCCTGATGTATACAGTCGCCTCCTCCTCCTCTTAATAGGCATTCTTAAATTATGAATTAACTATTTGCATGAAGACACTTCCCTATCTTCTGCATGTCTGTTATATTTTAATTCTCATTTTAACCGAGGAACTATGCAATTCCTTAAAAACATCTGAAGTTTTATTAACTTGTTGTATAATCTATATTTTGGTGTGGCACTCCCACTAGCAACTATTTACCATTTATAATTTTTTAATCTACTTTTTTTTTTGTAGGAAAGGCAAAGATTTGATAACTTAAACATCAAGCTTTTGTTCAACACATCAAGATTTTTTTGTTGTTCATCAAGCTTTTTTGCTTTTCTATTTAATAACATCTTACTGTAAGATCTTATTTAAACATTTCCCTCTATGTTCCAGTATGTTTCCAAACATTTTTGTATGCCATGAATATGTTTTATAGTTTCCTGTTTACAGCCTGTAACACAAGCAGCTATGGGATTGTGCTGCTCTTCAAACTGTGCCACATTTTATTATTCTGCCAACTCTGCCTTTAAGCAAATACTGATAAGATAATTATGGATTTCATACTAAAATTTGCATACTTGGTGGAAAAAAAATCTCTTTTTTGCTTTTTTTGCTGTTTCAATGGTAACTGCATTTCTCAAATGCATCAGTTATTTAAATAGCCTTCCTCTTTAAGTGACACATCCACACCAGAGAACAGAATGGGAACTGCTGTGAACCCTGAACAATGCTGCACTTAAGGAAGCAGGCAGTTCAGGAGCTCTGAAAAGCCAGGTACCAGGGAGAACTCGACCACTTACATCAGAGCTCCACAGAGGTGACACCCGGTTTGGGGGTGCCCAACAGTGTCCCTGCCCAGGAGCAGAGCCCAGCAGGCACCTGCCAAAGGCTGCAGGGCACATCCTCAAACAGAGCACCCAGCAACAGCTCCCAGGCAAAGAAATGAGAGTCTGTTGCTTGACCAAGTGGGGATTTCTTCTGCAGGAAACAATTCCTTACACTATTTAGGCACAAAGCCATCTCTCTGGAGTGTAGTCAATTGACTGCTATCTATTCCAAAAGGAATTATCAAGAGCAACCTTGAAAAGATAAGTGATAGATCATAAAAATCAAAAGAGGTACACGGTCTTCTAAATTATCCTGAAGTTGCCTTCGGTAGACATTCTCCCAAACCACCTTGAAGTTGTCCTCAAGACTGTGTCCAACCCTACCTATTCTTCCATTGACAATTGGATATAAACACCAACTGTGAACTGTGATTCCTCTTACAGGTAGGTTTTACATTAAAGGCAAAAGCCTTTGTCCTATAAAATTTGCTGTATGTTTATGTGTGCACACAGATATATCATTGCACAACTCTGCAGTTTGATGAAAATCTTCAATTATAACAGATGAGTGCTTGCAGAACCTAGTTTCTGCAAATCTTGTAATTTATTTCTGGTTTGAGGCAACAAATGATGTTGAGACATCCATCCTCCTGTAGTTCATTTCCCTAAAAAAGATCTACCAGAGCTGTGTTTCTATCCATTAAAAAATGGGTAGACAGTTTTTAAGTAAAGTTTTTGTCAGCTGAAACTCATTTGCCAACACTCAACAGAACTTATACTTTTGCTTCCATCAATTTTGATATTTAGACTGTTTTTCTCCATTTCAAAGAATGTCTTTTAGTTAAACAACATTTATTTTCAGAAATAAAGCCAATTATCTTTTTAAAACTGGTTGAAATAATGTGGTTTTAAATTACATGAACAGCATGAGTCAAATCACTTGAATTAGTTAAAAGCAAAATTTTCATGTTCAACCCTTTCACAAATAAACATCTCTAATTTGAAATCTCTAACATTTACACTGGGCAGAAGAAGCTTTATGTCTTTTTCCATCAGTAATAGGCTTATTAATAGTACTTGAGTCCAAGTGAAAGTTTGTAGTCTGTTTCTGATCTCTCCTGATCAGATGCTGCAGCCAGAATCAACAAGTGAGCTTTCATATACTGCAAGGAAAGTAATTGGTGTTTTCTCCAGAGCACTCCAGTGATTCTGGTAAAATAATTTTTATCTTTGCCCCTGCAAAAAAAAAAATCTGAAACTACATGCCCAGTGAAAATGCAGTCTCTCCAAACAGCGGGAGACCACATACAGAGTTTGTTTAAATTCTGTATTTTGTATAATTGTTAAAAGTAATGAATTGTAAAATTCACTACTGGGTGAGAGAAAATTGATTACTACCAAATCTTAACAAGACTGAAACAGTGCTCAAATTCTAGACAATGATGAGTTCCTTTCTATCTCATGGCAATAAGCAGACAGGTGGGAAGGCTGTTGTTCAAAATCTATGCAGTAATGAACATGAACAGCCAGGAGAAGTTTTAGTTCGAGACTTGATCAATGCAGGTTTACCTGCTCCTGGGAACACAAAGAGTGCAGCTCCTCCCCTCCCTCGTGTGGATGCAGTAATTCTGATGTGTGTATCTGCTACCCAATGCTCACTCCTACCAATGAATCCTTCTGCTCTGTGTTTCAAAGAGATTGGTCCCTTTTCTGTTCAGCTCTCTTCCTTCTCCTCATTTCAGGTCTTGCTAAAACACTGCGACATGTCTGGAGCCACACCACTTCAGCTGAAACATTTTCTGCAGACTCACAGATCATGCTTATTTGATACCTATTATTCACATGATTTCAATGAGTAACATAAAAATACCTGTATCCTGCACAAAAGGTACCTGGCAGTTTCCTTCTATCAATATAAATTACTTTCTTCAAAGCCTTTTCCATAATCAAAGGTAAAAAGAGAGGAAGAGCATAGGTGGCAAGATCTGCACACATTGCAATGCACAAACAAGAAAGACAGAAACTGATTAGCAGAATCTTGTCAGAAAGCCAAAAACAGCAACAGAAGTTAAACAAATGCTAAAGTAAAATTAACCTGTGATTCTATAGAACCTTTCAAAATCTACTGTAAGCAACTAAAGAACTACTGTGATAAAAGCATTTCCTGAAAAATCATCAAACACTGTCAATCTCTGTCAACACCATGTCCAGAAATGGGTACTGGTGTGCTCTCTCCCTCCTCCCTCACAGTCCCAATGGGCCAAAGAACTGCTTCCCTCCCACTGCCTTGACCACACAATATGTTGAAAGATGCCCAAGATTCTGTTTAGTTTCATTATCTCATCTACTCATTAATACCTACAGCAACAAACCCTAGGGGATGGGTCACTGTTTTACCACAATTACAGCAGTCACCATCAGCCTGGACCAACCCTTGTGGCTCCTTCCCTAATAGTCCCAGTTCACAAGAATTACTGAGAAACACTGTCTGCTTTCTGAAAGGGGAACAGTTGCATAGGTGAAAGGAAGCCTCTCTTCTACATCATTACAACTCCTAAATTAAACCAACTCTATCTTAGAGGGGCAAACACATCTTAATCCTGTTTGACTGAGAATGAGAACAGGCCCCAAGCCCATAACAGATGCTTTACATTTGTGGAGACCTACCTTTCCATTCACTTCTTGAATGGGGGGCAGGGCAGGGGAAGACTGCTGGGAAGTGAAAGTGGGAAGGGAGATCTTGCTTTTGCCAGTTTACAAGAGAGCATAAATCTATTCCCAGCTCCAAAGATTAAACAGTCAGACTAAATGATAAACCTAGCTGATTCTGCCAGCACTGGTGAGAAATCAGTGAGGAAAAAAAATTTAGCAACAAAAGAGAACAGAATATATTGTCCAAGCCATGCTATGCAAAGCCACTTCCATGCAATTCTTTAATTTAGCTCCTGGCTAATCATTTTCCATCTGCCATCCCCATAATCTTTAGGAAGAAAAAGAGGGAGGACCTTAAATGAGCCATAATGCATTTTCCTCCTGTTGGCAAGATGAAAATCCAGCTCCTCTCTCTCACAAGAGGGAGAGAGAAAGGGAAATATATTTCCAGTTCACAGATGGATATTTTACCTTTTTCTCTTCTAAAAATTAAAGATGTAAAAGAAAACACTTATATAAAAAACTTATTTTCTCCCTGAATTGCTGTTGGGTTTTTTTAGGATTATTTACTTCCTTTTATCATTCTTTCTGGGGGAAGGAAAGGGAAGAGATGAGTATTATTCATGATTTTGACAGCACTTCATATACAATCAATTTCATTCTTTTCTTGCAGTTCTTGATTCACAAAGCAGCATTATGGCATCATTCTTGTGCATTAGCTTGGAAGAGAAAAGAGAAGGCTGCAGACACGGCTTGTTCCTTGCCCATGGCTCCAGGAGTGACATGCTGCCCAATAACGGAAGCTGAGCAGAAAATAGAACTGAAGTGGTGGTAGACAGGTGAGTGCTCACCAAGGAATAGCACTGACATACTGTGCCTACACAAGGGACCCACAGGCACTTATACAGATAATCAGAGGTATCTATATAACAAAGTAGGTGTGGGTGCAAAGAAAAAATCATGTAACTTCATTCAGTTACTCACTGTTTTCATACCACAAAGGTTTTTTGTATTTTTCATAGGTTGAAAATGAAACTCTTGGAAGTTAATCACCATGTTTTATCCCTAACACACCAGAGACTGGGTTAATAGCATGTCTCTTTTGATACTCATTTATCCTACAACAAACTACCTATGCTTCTTTAGATCATCTGCTCAAAAATCGCAGTTTCCTCACATTTCTTCATTTCATCTCTGTATTTTCTTGCTTTGTTTATCCTCATTTTCACATTGCTTAACTTCTTTATCTGTTTCTCACTCACAAAACCACACAACATCACAAATATATACATCTTTGTGTCCCTTTCCTGACCTTGATGCCTCCTCTATGACCAATCTCCATGGAAGAAGAGCTACCCTGCTATAAAATGAGGGGGTTCTGCAAATGCTTCTCACCTCTGAAAGGAAAGCTTCCAGGAAAATCACTTTTATTAACTTTTCTTCCTCCAAAGGAAATCCATGGCATTTTCTTCTGCTATCCACTAATTACAAAGCAGCAGGGACAATCTTCCTTGTGAATGGATTACTTAAGACAATTTACTGTCTTAAAGCAAGAGTAGATATAAGCACCAATGATGCTATAGCTCATCTTACCACTGGTGAAATGAGGGAAAAAAGAGTGATAAAGCAGTAGCAAGTATGAAAAGGGGAAATCTTGCCATACCAGCACACCAGAACAAGGGCTGCTATTACACTCATTCACCCTTCAGCAACTCCTCATTGCTTTTGCTTCACACGACCACCGAAGGACACCAGTGGTACTCTCTGGAGGGGGTGAGACAGTTCTGCTCAACACAATAAGGACTCCCTCCCCTTCAGCTCACCCACAAAGGACTCCCTTCCTAAAGGCTTCTCTAAGTCCCACAGCAGTGCCCACACTGGCTCTACACAGCATTTAGTTCCCTCAGTTTCTACTGAATTGCCAAAAGTCACATAAAAAAGAAACATCTTTGCCCCAGACTGACTCAGTCTTGGAGCTTTCTTTTTACTGCAAGTGTTAGGAAAGGGAAAATGAAATTCTGGAGCTAATTTGTAGATCTGTCTATCTACACGCCTTTTCTTTTTACAGCATGGATTTTTGAGGCTTGGGATTTCAATTTTTTTTTTTACAACACCCAGTAATGGAGTTCTTTATGTTTTACATAGATGGCAGGTAATAGCAATTTCCAACTATTTACTGGCTTTTTCCCTCCTGCTCTCATTAAACAATTTTTAAAACCATATATTTCAATTTCTTTACATTCTTTATTTCTACAAATTCTTTAAGCAATTATTTCTCCTGTGGTAATGAGAAAAGTATTCTAAACTTCAAGACTGAGACAGCTTTCTAGACCTGCCTGTATATTCTAACCCCACTTTATTCCTAATGACATCCTGTAGCCTCACATTGCTGGAAATGTGCTCCCTACAGGTGTCCCAATGGGAACTTAACTGCACCTACAACAGTTTACACCCCACTGTACAGTTATCTTAGACTGCCTACACATGAACTATAAAAAAAAATTAAATGCCACTTGTCATTTACTTCCAGACCAAATGGCCTATCTGAGGTTATATTCCAAAATAAATTCTAATTATGCTTCTGGGAGCACACTGAGTATCAGCAGAATAACCATTCTGCCTTGCAAATTAGTGATAAATTCCCATCCATTTCTTGACTTTTAAGAACTAAATTTAGCCCTTGAACACTTCCAGGTCAGATGAATTTGAGATATGAATTAAATTTTAAATCTGTAATACTTTTTTCTAGCAACTACGGACAGTGTGACAAGAGCTGAACAAGACTAATGAGAAAAGAGAATAAAGCCAAGAGTCCAATTCACTAAGGGCATCTGGGGGCAACTGTAGAAAGCTCTCTTCCCATGGAAGCAACGGTAAAAGTGATTCCACAAATGTACGTGTGCAAATTGATATTCAGTGTTCCTTCACCACCAAAACAAATAAATCTGTATCTTTTGTTGATATTTCTGTCTGGTTTTGCAGGGCTACCAAAGAAACCCAGAGCCAGCGCCAAGCAGAACTTGTAAGCGCCGTGCTGTGAGACACGCCAGGCTTGTATTTCCCAAAACAAATACTGGTCAAAGCAGAGCTAACATTTAGACATTTGCTCTAAAGTGTAGCATCCCTTCCACCTGCCAGTGCGGGCCGCAGAAGATCCGATCTAGTTAGCATATTCCTGACAGGCTGCTGAGAAAGCTCCTGTCAGACACTGGCCAGCCGGGTGCTGAGACGGAGCGCACAGCCCCAGCTGACTAGTTAGGGAGAGACTGCAGAGGTACAATTACAGAGGCATATGACAAGCTTTCATGCTTGAGTGACTTGAGAACCGATGACATGGCTTTAAACAGCAATCCTTCCTACCTCCGGTCACAAAACACCAATAAGTCAACTGATGCACTGTTGTAAAATCATGATTTATTCCTTTGCTTTGAATACATGAGAGTGTGGTATGATGTTCTGGTAGACTACCACAGCAGGTGCACTTGGGGCCAAAACATCTAGGGCCTGCCTCCAGCATGCATAAAATCAATGCTGTAGCTCAGCCTTCCTGGAAAAGCCAATCCCAGCACTTTAATAATTTATAGAAAGACCAAATTAAAAAATTATTTGTGCTGAAACTCGTACAGCTCCATGCAACTAATAAGAATACATGCAGATGCAGTGACGTGTGAGGAAACAGTGCTGTGAAAGAACATACAGCTTGACATTTAAGGAAGGTCTTCCTTTTGCTGCTAAAGTGAAATAACTAACAGCCAGTTCTGTGAGCAGATCAATCCCTTTGTTTCATTCATCCTTTCGCTTAATCCAAAGCCACATAATTTGTTTCTCTTTCATAGTTTACTGTTCAAAAGCCAGAAATGGTAATTTTTGCTACAAACAGATCTTACAGAGCATAATCCTCAGGCT
This sequence comes from Serinus canaria, assembly GCF_022539315.1. Lineage (NCBI taxonomy): Eukaryota > Metazoa > Chordata > Aves > Passeriformes > Fringillidae > Serinus > Serinus canaria. The sequence continues at coordinate 21,908,458 of NC_066322.1, read as the reverse complement.
AACTGAATCCATCTCGTTGTAACACTAAGCCTGAAGCAAGCTGTGAGGTTGGTGATAATCACATTATTAAAGTGGTTGGAAAGTCTAGCTAATAAAAGAATCAACAGTTAGGGCAAATAATGACCCAGAAGCTACAACAGAATGGAGTGGTGGGAAGCTTCCACTTGTATCTTGGTAGTAATTGGAAGGACTAACAGACAAATATCTACACCAAAGGAATTTTAAAAGGGGATAAACCCACAGAAAATCAATTTAAAGGAAGATGTAAAGAAAACACAACTGCAATATTCTCAAGATGTACATAAAATAAAACATGTTTGGCTGAAATAAAATGTAAGCTGAAACACCCTGGAGACGGTTCTTTTTTTTTTCTGTTTTCTGTTTCTTTTAATTAAAAAACTCTACTCAGCAATTTAAAATAGGCAACCTTATTTTCTTCTGTTTTTCTCCTCTACAGTAAACCCTTTTAAATATAGCATCATGTTTTGCCCCCATTTTTCCACACTAGGACAGATCCTTTACTTGAATATAATGGAAGTATGAAATTAATAGGGCAGAAATGGTAGACAAAGAATTCCTGAACATAAATAAGTGCAGTTTTCCATTCCTGGCCCCACAAGAAGGGTGAGGAGAAAGTGAGCAAGGCCTGGAATTATGCCTTTTGTTATCAGTCACTGCCCTGAGATAGTGAACCGAAACAGAGCTGATAACTTGAAGGTGACATCACAACCCAGTCTCCATGAACTGACATAAACACTTGATATTCAGTTAACCCCAAAGATAAGACACAACTCCCTTAACAGAAAGTTGTGTTTGACTGCACTTTTTTTGAACAAATAATCTTTTCCAGTATCAAGCTGTAATTTAGGAATATCAAAACAGCAACTCTGCAACAGAAAGCACCAGTCTGCTGTGTTTTGTATGCAACAGCAAAACAGCACAAAGCTTGCAAAGGCTGTTCCCCAAATACACTCCATTTACTTTCTGTACGACATCAAGCAATCCCCATGTTAAAGAAGAAATATCTTTTGCCAAAAACCCATTTAATCATTCTTGGCAATTCAATTAAATTCTTACAGGCAATACTGGAAAGTGTTTCATTAACTTCTTAAGCTATATTGCTCTGTAAAGAAGCAAGCCATGCATCATCCCTGTTCTGTTTATGAAAGAGATGAGCAGGCAGCACTTCTGGAAACTGAAGCTCTTAAGAAGCCAGATATAATTTTCTATTTCTTTTTTTTTATCAGAACTCACTAGTGCAAGTGAAAATTAACCAATCCTGTATCAAAAGTGGATCCAACATGATGTGGCAGTAATTTTGTTCAGCTATGAGTTAAGTAATGCTAGTATGCAGAAAAAGCAACCAGAGAAAAAGTGAAGCTGATCTGCTCTCTCCTTCTGGATTTGACCTGCAAGGTACTATCTACATTCACAGCTTGGGGACACTCTCCAGGACATCCAAACACCACTAGAAATGTCTGGAAAGTGACATAAATTATTTTCAAGTGAAGACACCAGCCAGGTGGCTTTTGATTCATTAGAAGGTTAGGAATAAACAGCCAAAGGTAAACAAAGTGGAAGTTTCTCACAACCAGAATATTCTATCTGTTGTTGTGTAATGACTTCCAAAGAGAAATCTGATCGTATAAATAAGGTGGTCTAGATCAGCACAGTCTATTTGTGGTACTTCCTCTTCTCTTGTCGCATCACAGCACTAGAGACCAGCTGAGATGTTCAGCCTAACAAAAACAAGTCCTAAGCAGATCCAAATGTAGGCTGAGAGTACAATTCTAAATCGTGTCAAGCAGACGGACACGTGCTCACCTGCAGAATGAATCTTCCACGAGCTCAGAGCTGCCATCAGGATTCCTGTCTCCTCTCTACTGGAGCAGTAAAACAGGGCTGACTGGGGCATCATTGCAGCTGAGGTTTTTTAATGGTTATTCTTTTTTTTTTCTTTCCCCTTTTTTTCCCCCCTTTAAATATAGCAAGCTGTGTTTCAGACTAGCAAAGTGATAAAAAATTCTGATTCCACAGTTTTGCTACATCATGTGAGCTTCTGCTAAGACAGGTTCTTTAAAAGGGCTTTCCCTTCAAAATCTATTTGCCCCTTCAGGTCTTATTACTATGTTGTAACGCACAATTCTTACCAATCCATTTCAAGAAGGGGAGGGGAGCAGGGAGAGGAGGGAAAAAATACCCTGTAATAAAATATGGAGATTTCCTAAGAAAAAGTAACATCTTTGGTGGTTAAAAAGTCTATCATAGACTAGTAATGTGAAGACTGTCTTAATTAATTTAGTATTTATTTTGCTGGTTTTTAGTTGTTCATGTGGCCTCTGCTTATAGAACCGCATGCTTGCTTCACTCCAGTTCCCAGGACTGACTTGGCCCCACACCCTGCAGAGCACTGGGTAAGTGCTGCCCTTGTGCACTGCCCTAACTGCAGTGCTGCTCATAGACCCAGGGACCCAACACCAAGCTGTTTAAAAAAATAAGGCAATTAAATAATTGCTACTGCACCTAGAATTGTAAAACCTGTCAGCCCTTTATGGCAATTCTGAACCTTCTCTATCTTCAATTTACTTTTGACTCAAAAAAAATTGAAAGGATTTTTATCCATTATTTATAATCAAAGAATTCTCACTCCTTACAGCACCTGCAAGTCTTTGAAAACAGTATTTTTTAGTACTATATCCAACCTTACACACCCATGTGCTCATTTATTTGGTAGTGCAATATGCAGTGCTCAGAAACACAGATTGATTTTCCACCACAGAGAGAATATTAAACAATATGTTCTATGCAGCATTCTTAAAAAAAAATTAGGTAATTGTGCTTAATAGGCTAAAGATTCTGCATAAGAATTATACTCTGAGATTAAAACTTGATTATAAAGTGAGTTTCTTGTACTGATGCAAAATAGACTTGGGAGTATTTTCAAAATACAGGGGATTTTAAAAATCTGTAAGATTCTGTGAAGAGTAAAATAAAATGTTATCTGAATATTTAGGTATACTTTCCAAACAAAATGCAACATTCTTTTATTAAGGAGCCTAAGCAGGCATAAGGGGGTAAAAGAAACATTTTAATGTGGGCAGTAGCTCAAAAGCTTTAATTAAAAAACTGCTATTTTGAGTTGTACATTATTGACAGTCTGAAGAGCTGCTCCAAATCAGAGATATTACAGTGTGCACTCCCAAACCACTCTAACAAAGATGAATCTACCTATTACCAGGTTAGGATAGCAGCTATTATTAGGGACCCTTGATTTCTTTTAAGTAGCTCCAATGGAATAAGCCACAAGTGAATAATAAAGATCTTATAATAGCTCTTAAGAATTCTTTTTAGGTTAGAAGGCACAGAAATGAACTCGGGAGAGTTAAAGAACTCTCATCTCCTGATAAGAAAAATAATTAACCTGACTTAATGTATCTGAGTAGGTCTTACATAAATCAGACTTTTGTACTTCAAGAGCCAGACTAAAACCATATATTAGAGGAGTATGTAGATATTGTCTTATAAGTACACATGGAACATATCTAAAACCACAAAGGTCTGCAGGTCATTTTGTGAAATGTTCAATATATCCTACTTAAAAGGAGATGTGTGAAGTACTTACAGTGCTTAGTTTGCTGGAGGTAATAATGATTCGTCTCTCATGCAACATACTGGCATAAAGTTGCAGCATGTTGTTCACATCCACAGCAACAAAATATTCAGTGAGGTTTCTCTGTTTGAATAAAAAAATGTTAACAATATAGCAACAGTAATAGCCAAGTAGAATATTTGATGCCTATTACTTGTGAACATTTTTGTCTAATTAATAGGTGGGGAAAAAAGCCAACACCAAACTATTAAAGAAATCCCTTTGCAACAAAATTTGTGCATTTTAAAAATAATTATTGGGTTTTAAAGCAAATTAAAAGTTAACTGAGGTGTAAGTTATTAATATTTTGCTCATTTCATTACACTTGTGACTTAGATTTGCCCTTTCAAATTTTCAAATTCAAAAAATATGATATTGGTATTATATCAATATATGCTTTCAAGGTGACCACTACTTCCAACCCTGGAAGAGATCTTCCACCACGGTGTAACTGTAGCTGTTCTGTCACAGCTACAGTAATAAAACTGCTCCTTTTCCAGGGTCTCCCAAAGTCAGCACATTTTACTCCATTTCAAGTACAGCAAAACTGCTTGTTGAACAATACAAGCTTTTCCTTGAGCTGTGTGTGCCAGGACATCAAACATCCTGCAGAACTGGTGGAAGGTACTGGGCTCTTCCTGCAGCAACCCTTCTCACCCCTGGTAAGAATCCCACGGGGATCTCACCCCACTGTGGGGCTTCATCAGAGGCAAAGCCACCAGCACCTTCCATTAATAGTTCAGACATCAGAAAAGTGGGGGGAAAGAGAAAAAGGGTGGGGGGAATCTCTGTGTTCCAGCTGAATGTAACAATTCTTTCTGCAGGGCACAGCACCACACACACACAAGTTCTAGACGAGCTAAAATAGCTACCAGCAAAATTGCCTGGGAAGACAGCAAATTTCTGTAAACACTGAAGAACATGTATGAAAATATACTAATACAGCCCTCGATATGCAAAATACTGAACTTCACACATTCATTATCATATCTGCAACCAGAACTGCTATTCATCTCTTCTCAGGGACAACACTGTCTCTGAATGTTCATGTAGGAAGTCTATCAAGGATAGACCCCAGCAGAAGGACAGACATCAACAGTGGAATTGTACACTAACATTCAATTCTGGATGTGGCCAACACACAGCAGCAAGGTCACCCAGCCCTGAAAAAACAGCCAGGGCAAGTAGCAAAAGCTTCAGAGTGGGGTAACTTCCTTTTTGAATATGTTCTAACATTAAAGAAAAACTAAAATTGAAAATACAAAGATCCAGCGGTCAATCCAGTTTCATTCAAATTTCCAAACCCGCTATTTATTTCAAGACATGGAGTATCAGAGTTATTCTTGGTCCACACTGCAAAGAATTTTGGAAGAGATAAAACCCAGATATTTAGGGCTACAAACACTAATTTTTAGGAAAAAAACCTCTGGTCTTTCAAATGTTTCTTTTAAGGGGTTGTCAGAGGCTGATGCACCATGAGAATCTCAGTCCAATTTACCCTGGACACCCTCTAACACTGCAGCTGATAATGGTGTGCTGATTCTGTGTTGGAAAAGCTGTATTAAAAACCAGTCCACAATCATTTACAGACCAATTTATCTTTTTGGAGTCACAGTTATTTCTTTGTTATAGCTGAGAAGTTACTGCTCCTGAAATACATGGGCCTTACAACAAAAGGTAAAAAAATTCATTTTATTGCTAATTTACTGTAATTACCTCATCTCTTCACTCCTTGTATGTTCTAACTCTCCATTAGTACCTTACTATTTTGATTCATACTGAAAGGATGAGACTTTTATTAGTGGGGTAAAAAATAATTATAGAAAGGCACCTTAAAATTACTTCACCTTTCTTGAACCAGAAAAATAAATTTACATTGGCATCATTGCAAGATCCTTCAGCAGCCACATGCCCAGCTAGATATTTTCTTCAATTTAAGCCCATAACACACCTTCTAGCTTCCAAAACTGTATTTTATTGGAACACCAAGTAATAAGTTAAGGGATTCCTTAAAAATAGAGGCATTCAAAACACAAGGTGAAACAGATGAAAATATACATTTAAAAACTAAGCCCTGTCCTGCCCAATGAGCCCTAGCAATGAGTGTCCTCTCTTTTATCCCTCCATCCAGAAACTTTCCCTGGTTTCTGGAGCTGCCACATGGTCCATGCCACCTCCTCAGAGTGTTTTCCACCAGCACAGATGCACCCTCAGGCCTCCTCTCTGCTACCAGCACCCTCCTGCTCCTCTCCCCTGGTGTTTTCTGGCTCTGGGTCCTTCCCTGGCACAGCCCACCCTGCATCTGCCGATGCCAAGGGGAGCAGGGAGCAGCTCCCTGCTGCCCCAACACATCATCCACCAGGAACCAGCTCTGGGGCATTGCATGATTTTGGGAGCCCCCACAGCTTAACTTCCAGAAGGAAGTCCCTGTTTGAAAGTGTAAAACCACACACCTGTACAGCCATGCACAATTTAGAGGCTGGAGGGGGGAAAAAGGACCCTTCAAAACTCTTTTATGAAATGCTATCTAGCTAAATACATCATGGAGAACGTGAGCTGAGATTTCCTACTTGCAATTTACCCACAGCACCATCCAGGATACAAGTCTTCATAAAGAAAATTATAAAACTACAACCAAAAAAAAAAAAAAAAGCCCCAAACCCCCTGTTCCTGGTGCTTGGTTAGCATTCAAGTGTAGGCAGGTACAGAATATTTTCAAAAAGCCTGAAACAATGCCTTCTTGCACAAAAAATGACTGCATATCTTGATGGGTGAATTTGCAGCTGAGCAATGCAGTGTTTAAAGAGCAAATATGCAAATAAAACACAAGGTGTAGAAGTAGAATATTTTTTATATAAGTAATCCTAGTAAATGCAAAGAAGCCAAGTAACTACGAGCAAAGGGTGGACAAAGCAGTGCTCAGAAATGCCCTGTTAATGCTTTAAAATGGCTTAATGAATGCAACAGTAACTACCAACTAAAGGTTGCAATAACAGACATCAATCATTTCTAAAAACAGTCTTAGAAAAAAAAAAAATCTCTTGATAAAAAAGCAAAAGTTCAGCCTAGCCCAAAATGAGGTTAAATAAGAAATAGAATACTTACACTTTCAGGGATAGTTGGCAATCCAGTTATATCAGGAGTAATGAAATACGAGTGCTAATTGATGGGAAAAAATAATTGATAATTTATGCATACAGGAAAAAAAATTCTTTTCATAAGAACCCAGCATTTAGGATTTCCAACCCCATCTGTGTTTAAGCAAATAGCCATTTTTCTAATAGGATTCTTACTGCTGCTAGACAAAGAATTAAGCAGACCACGACATGAAATGACAAGCTCTGGTTCTGCACAGCACAAAACCAAGGGAACAAAATGCTGGGCTGCAGTTTTGAAATAACACTGAAATTAAGCCAGCTTTAAATGTTGTCATGAGCCTGAGAGTAGCATTGATTAAATTAAGCATTGAATTAAAAATTGCAACAAAAAAAAAAAGCTAAAGGACAAAATGTAAATTTAGAATGGAAAAGAAAAACCACTCATTTGAGAAAAATATTTAGAACAGAAATATTATTACTTGATATAAATTCTCTTTCCAAATATCTTTGAACCAAAAAATGTGGTAACAGAATTGCAAGATCTGAAGCCTGAGATCCTGCAATCATTTATGAAATACATTAACAATTTTATGCATCTTAGTTTGAGGCCATCTAGGATGTAAATATAAAATGGGTTAAACTAAAACCAGATGTAATGTAAATTAACTCTCATTAATCCAATGCTCCAATTAGTTATCAGGCATGGATTTAGCTCAGTAATTTTAAGGCATTTTTGCATGTTAGTCTAAATTTTGAAGGAGAAAAAAAATATGACTGCATGTTAAGTAAATAAGAAAATTATTGATTTTTAGCTTTTTTTTCTATAGAATTTGTTGTTTTTTCAGACTTTTTGTTTTTACAGTATATTTTTACAATTGTAATTAGCAACACAAAGACATAGCTTTCATAGTTCTCAAGTCAAACTTGAAAATATATACCAAAACTAAGACTATAAGACTTGAATGTGTCTTGCATTTAAGAAAAAAAAAATTAATACTATTAAGTCTGTGTAGGAGACTTATTAAACCAGCTTGATACATTTAATAGAAAATTTTCCCCACAAATTAGGTCATTTGGCAATTGTTAAAATTTAAGGAAAAAACCGGCTTAAAAAAGGCATCCCATAAACATCATACCACTTGCACAATAAATATCACAGGTATTGTTTCCCATCAACACAGAGGAAAAAAATATTATCCGCTCAAGAGGAAAATATTCAGATTAAATTCAGACAGAATGCCTGCATTCTTCAGAAGTATATTGAGAACAGAAAATTACTCCCTATATGTAATAAGGTCACAGAATATTTATCAAAAGATTTCTCAGTAATGAAGTTATTAACTTAGAGAAGTAATTATTTCTAATTAACAAAGTAATAATATTTCACTCATTAAACAGAAAAGGAAGCCAAATCTATGAGAAGCAAAAGCTATTACTGCAGTCATTAAGAGTCATAAAGCAGCAAAAATACTGTGGTATGGAGTCTTGCACATCTTTGTGAACTCCCTTAGGAAGATGAATGACCTTAGAAGAGATACTAAAATAATTGCTGTTGTCCTGTATAAAGCTTTCTCTAAAAAGGACACTGAAAAATGCAAGTTTTGCTCATCAGTTCAAGGGTTTGATTTTTGTAGCATTTTTTACCAAAGGATTATGATGCACACACACATAGCTCTGAAGCTGGATTTAAACAGAAAAGGTACGTTAATATTAGATGTGTCATTTAGGCCAAAGACAGCAGCAGAATTCCCCAAAGGACAGGGATAAATAAGCCTCAAATCAACAGAGATGTCTTATAGCACGTGATTATTTCTTTAATTATTATAGCTTTTAGATAGTCAGTGCCTTTTAAACTCACCGATACAAGACAAGGCTGTTTTTTCAAAACTTGCTCACTTGCAAAAATCATCTCTTGGTTCTTATATAAGATGAGAGAAAGATTGAACAGTTGACTTTTGAGTTTTCCAACAAGACAGACCAAAGCTGGCTCTACTGCTTGTAATAATCCATGTTTAAAATTTTGGCTGAAATAAGTTTTATTCCTTTCATTCCTCCCCCATTTGAATTCAGACTTAGCTAGCCTTCCCAATAACGACAACATTTTTAAAAAATTAAAACGAACAAAAAAAAAAAAGTGATCTGAATTATTTTTAAGCTCAGGTTTCACAGAACACATGACTACCTCATAAATTTCAGCTGCAGACTATTTGTTACCGGGACCAACAGGTGAGAGCACAACTTGACCCCAGAGGAGACAAAGACATTTTGACCAAAGATTGCTGGGAAACACCACATATCCAGATATTGGATGTAATTCATGCACGGTGGTGCACACACAATCCTAAGGACCGCTGTGGTCTGCCACCCAAACCCTGCTGCACTATCCACGAGCCTCTACCCTGCAGCACATCTGAGTGCATGAAATCTGAACCAGACTGATCCTGGCATAAGGAAAAGCCACCTCAGGATGTCATTTTTACAATTATTTTTTAGACTGTAATTTCTTTTTAAGTCTATGACTACTGATGGTTCCAGTCTAGCTTTTTTTTACCATATCTGAGGACCAAGAAAGAAACATCAATACAAAAGACTAGAACTACAAGTGGCAATAAATATTTCCCTGCTCCCTGCAGCATTACAAAAACAGAGATGCCTTTAGATCCAACAATCATTGGGATTCCAGCTGACTTATTCCTCCCTGCTCTGTCCTATCTGAACCCAAAATATTTGCTCTACTGTCCCTGCAGCCAAGCATTTGGCAAGAGGTTTGCATTTCAATAGCCATTGTTCAGCAAGAAAGATTACAAAACTCTTTGATATAACTGGGAACAAGGCATAATTAAGGAAAAACAATTCCAAAGTCAGACAACATTGAAATAAAACCAACAAGTATCGACTTTACAGCAAGCAATCTGTCATTTCAGTGTAGCCAGCTATATTCACCAAGACAGCCATGTCCACATTCCCTACAACATTCATTTTGAGGTGAGCAATTTATAGACAAGATGAATTTTGTGATAAATACAAGGGAAAATATATTTAAAACTGATTTTTGTCACTCCTCTTTAAAACAGGAGTTTTAAAGACCATTTTATAAAGCATTTCAGAGTTGCCAAATTATAATTGGTTGTAATACTACATTTAATGATAGCAAAATATTATTTGAGATACAGAAGTATTTTTGGCAAAGGTGCTAGGAACTGAAACGTTACACTGACAACAGAAAGAAAAAAAAAACATATCAACAGAAACAATTCCAACTGCAGCCTCAAATCCAGTTCATTGTTTTGGTGAAAAACAACACACAAGACTGGAAGGACCTCCAAATACAGTCAATTAGCACGGTACATGGTGGGAAAATCTTAGGTCTCTATAGCCTAGTGAAAATACAAGAAATCTGAAATATGAAAAATTAAAATAAAGGTAGTATTATGTTAAGTAGTAAGGATCAGTAACTGCTGGAACAGAAGTGGTAGACTACGCTTTTCCTGCCTTCATAATAGGGCCAGATGCTTTTGTAGAATCTGTGCTTAGTTCAACTGAAGTATGGGGCTTATTTCTAAGAAACATGAGCTAAGTCACAAGAAACCACACAAATAAGGGCAAGATAAATAACCTAACGATACTTCAGTGTGTGTGGAAGTGAAGCCTTTACAAAATCACTACTTGCTGTGTCCTGCAATGTGTGATGGTTCAACCAAGAGCCAGCTGTTTGCATGCTGTGGCAAGTGTACAGTAACTGTCCAGATGCACTGAACGCAAAGGGCTCGGAGACAGCAGAGGTTCTGTGCTGGCTTTGTATTTCACACAAGCTCTATAAATGTGCTTAAACATGCACTCACAAGCTAATTCTGGTTAAAACTTCAGGAACCATAACAATGACATATCAACTCTTTGGTGTTTCTGCAGCAACACCATCTTGCCCCACTATCACCATCCCATCCCACATGACAAAAAGTTGGAGCATAAAAGCAAAGGAGGCCTGGACACATTATTTCACCAAGATGTGCTTCAAGTTCCACATAACAGAGTGTACTTCTGCTGCTCTTCCTACAGCATTTTTGTATGATTAAGCAAAACTAGGAAAAAGAGGAAGAAAGATGGGAAAGCAGCCAGCTTTCACAGACTTTTGACCAATCCTGAAACTGTACCTACTCAGACATAAGAGGCAATAAAACTGAGTTAGTGTCTCCTGATGCACAGCAGGAGAAACCAAGATTGTCGACATGAAACAGCTGGAAACACAAAAAAGTAGTTCCAGCACTGTCAGATCCCACTGCAGTTTACTTTCTCATCCATAGAGCAAAATTCAAATTTCTTCTTCTCTATGACTACAACTTTTAGAAAACAACATGAGACAGAGACAGTCTCTACCCTGCACAGAGGAAAAAAAAGAGGTTGCCCAAGCCAGTTAATGATGGGAAGCAACACGAATTTACTTTTTCAAAGGGTTGAGGTTTCTTTTTCTTTGAACTTTGCCTACTATTTCATAGTCAATAGGAATAAAAAAGAAAAAATACTTACCACACTTAGACTGACTAAAGCATTCGCCTTTGGCACAGGATGGCTATACAATGATTTCAACAAGTCATTTGAGTCATTTTCCTATAGGGAATACATTTTAAAGGTAATTAATTATCATATAAAAACTAATTACTATTTACTACACATCAAACTACATATTGACAAAAAGATATAAATATTTAATAACCAAAACAATTGTAATTCTACTACAGCAAAATAGGGACCAAAACCAAGGTCTGATTATAGCATTTGTAAGACTTACATATATTCCATTCACTGAATGACACAGCTAATATAAAACTTTTCTATTTATCTTTTTACATACAATATCATCATTCTCTATAGTCCATTTACTATAATGCATAATTATTGCTTATTCTGTACTTCATATATTTTTGAAATGTCAGCCTTTCCAGTCTACAGCATATGGCTAAATATTGATGCTATTTCTTTTTAATTGAAATCTAATACACTAATATAAAGCAGAAAGGTATAGCTTTAATGTTGTCAGTAAAGACAGATGCCAGTAGGTCCTTTGCTGTGTAATCCTGGAATACATCTAATTGCTCATGAATATGCAAACTAAACTATCATGATTCTTCACCAAATGCTGCAAGTAATTTTGTCTTGCTGCTTGAGATGTCAGAATTACGAGAGGTAGGTTTTAGTTAATCTGAAGGGTGAAACAGTACATCATATTTCATACAGCTCTGAACAAAAGTGTCTGCAGCTGATAATCAGATAGTTCCAGAGAGCTACAGTTTACAATCAATACATCATGCAGCTTTCCAGTGATGTGACACTGCTCACACTTCACACAGGACCTGTTTATGCTGAGACTGAAACGTTATAAAGGTATATTTTCAGCAGCTTTTTTAGAATGATGTGGGATTCAAGTGACTGTGAAAGCTGTATGATCAAATTCTTTGAATTTCAGCAATAGGAATAAAACCTGCTTCTAAATCCTACTGAAACCTTAAACTTTTAAACCGTATAGAATCCCTTTACAGTATTTGAAATGGTGACTAGTATTTCAAGGAAAATATTTAATACAAAGAACTAGAATATGTAAAATTACCTGTTCTTTAGCCAAATAATCTGCCAGGGTATTTAGGAGCTTGTAGTATACCTCAAACCATGGTAGGTAACTAAAACAGGAGGAAAAAAGTGTTTTAATAAAACATCAATGTGTTTTTCCAGTGCTTATAAAATACTACAATGATTGATCTGACTTGCACATTTTTATAACATCTCTACATACAAATAAAAAGCATATCAACATTTTCCCCAGAAATGCAATGGCACATCACTGATAGACAGTATAGACAGATGGTTTCTTTATGCTGGATACTTGCATGAAGTTCCACTAAGTGCAGATTAACTCATAATACTTAGACTTCTTAGTATTTTCAAGGCACCAAAAAAAACCATTTGAAACACTTTCTAATCTCATTCCCACTACCATTAATTTTTACAGATTTCAGTAGTTATTTGCAGATTTGAAATTCCAAATCTTCCTATACCCAGTGGACTGACAGGCCTGCCGCTTCCCGAGAGAATGAAAATCAACTTTGTTTGGGCAAACCAGGTACCCTCTATTTGACAAGTGGTGCAATGCTGTGCAATAGCAGAGATGTCACCATCATATGTAAGAATATTGGTCTCCCTATAAAGCCGTTTCTATAGATAAAATTATCTTCCACTCACTTCCAAAAACAAAACCACTCACCAATATTGCAAACACAAACACATTAATACATCTCTACTTAAGAGACTTTTAACACAAGTCTGCAGCCCTTGAGCACAAGACTCTCACTGAGTTAAACAGAATCCAAGACAAATAAGACATAACTGAAGAGTACAAGAAAAGAAACTCCAACACAGTGGTATTAGTTCCAATTTGCCTTCTGTTGACACAAGTTCTCTTTAACAGTGATATCATCAGTGACCACATGCTACAGAACTTTCTACCATCACTATTTAGGCTATTTAAGTCTGATAAACTAAATAATAATATAAATTATGCCTTATTTACAAGTTACACACTTTCTCATCTCTGTTAGAATTTTATCACTAACATTACTGAATAGGTAATATAATTGTTAATATTAGTTGTTAGAGATTAGAAGGGGTATCTGGAAAGGAAATAGTGCCTGCAAGGTTTTCAGAACATTTCATACCCATACCTAACACCACTACAGACTTCATTCTTCAATGCAGTGTAAATCCACAGACATGCACTTCTTAAAGGCTTCAGTGCATGCTGAGGACAGACCTTACATTTCAAATGTATTCTAGGAAATATGCTAACTGAAACTGCAAAAACCTGGTAGGCAGAACCAAAATGTTCTCCCTGATAGGAAAAGGAAAGCTGTCAGGGGAAACCCTGGCTGGTAGAGAAGCCAAGCACTGCTTTCTGCAGTGAGTCCAATGAAGGGTTATGTTTTCTTTGTAACACCTCTGTTCTCGGTATGCAGCTGGCAAGGCTTTAGAAACAGATCCTGATTCTTAGGGAAAAGAAAAAGCACAGCAGAAATCCAAACACAGTTAGAGTTAATGCATTTTCTAGGAATTTTGCTGTTTTTATAAATGCTTTAACTACTGGCTCCTAAAAAAAACCAAAACCAAACCCAAATGATCCTGGCAAAAAAAAAAAAAACAAACCCAAACAAACAAAAAAAAAACCACAAAAAAACCCCAAAAAACCCACAAAAACCCATCATGAATTTGCTCTTGCCAAGCCAAAGAGACAGAGGCAATGATTTAATGATTTCCTTGAACTCCACCATATTAATGTCTTTATCACACTTTACCATACATTGTGCTGGCTGTTAATCAAAACAACATAAACCTCTTAATGCTCACAGGCGTTTTTAATGCTTGGTATTGCTGACAGTGGTTAAGGTGTGACAATATTACATTTGTTTTTCAATATTTTCTTGAAACAATCATAAAATGTTCTTTAGTGCACCTTTGTAAGGCCACTCACTGCTTACAGGTGTGAACATTCCATGCTCTTGTAAAACACCCACCATATCAGCACCTAAAAGATCTGATCTTTGAGCATTTTTTCACCAAGGACTCCTGTTCTATAATCTTCTCAAATCATGCTAACCTGGTTTTACACATCACTGAAACACAGCACAGAGAGGCAATCAGAATCAATTGCTCGCTGCAGTGTTCAGAGCTTCTGCAAATGTCAGAGCTGTGGAACAGCTTCACAACCCAGAATTACAGCAGGGACTGGAACACTGTCCTAGCATTTTGTCAAAGTCAAGGTACAAGGTGGGTATAAATTGCAAAGAATTTTTATAACAGTGCACACACAAATATGTAAGACTACCTAAAGGTTTTCCAGTTTCTCGCTGTCACCTCTGTGTTAACAGTATACATGACCCCAGCACATCTCGCTGTAGAATACTCTGATATCTCATCCAATAACCTATTTTTGATAATGAACATATATGAACAGCATTCTATAAAAGCAAATTCTATTTTTCAATAAAATATTAACCATATTTCATTTCTATATGCATTATCTCAGCTACCCTATTAGTGAGAAAAGAAAAACTAAATTTTTAATCATTTTAAAAGGTCAAATGAATTATTTGAAATTAGTGAACCCTAACAGAAAGCCAAGGGAGATCTTTATTTCATACAGCAAGGCATGCTGACCAAAGTACTTGCATAGAAATTTCTTCCCCTAGCAACACCAGGTTGATCATACACTTCCATGTATTTCTGCAAATGAACCACTAAGGAAAACATCCTACTTGACCACAGTTTATGAAAGTCAGTTTCCTTTATGAGCTGAAAGAATAGTAAAAGAATTGCTTTAAGCCTTATAACCACAGACACAAGGTTAATATCATTTCAATGTGTCTCTTAGACCTGAAAAAATAAGGAAATCAAAATAAGTACTCCATTACATGGCATGAAACCAAAGGCTGCCAGAACCTGTCCTCTGCTTGTTTTTTACATAATCTTCAGTTCTTCAGTAGCACAGCCTAATTGCAAAAGCTTTTGTCAATATTTCTAATTATAATGAGCTTTAACAAAATATTACAAAGATCTACTGGAAAGCAACAAATTTCCCTTTACATTTTTCTTTTATGTATCTGCTAATTGTAATTCATTCAGCAGAATAAAGAATTGTTATAACTGTTTCTTCATAAACATTAAAGAGTGCATTTGCATGTGTGCATATACAATGCATCTCTGCATTTAAAGTAAACACAGGTGTCTGTTCATGATAAAGAAACCATGAGGTGGTTGTATGGACTCTCAACTCAAAGACCAGGTCCAAGCTCTTTGCAATTTGCTAAATCCTCAAGGCTGTCAAGCAACACTTTTGTCCTTTTCCATCAAAGGCTAATTTTGGAAGCACGTTTGTTAATAATCCTATTAATTGATTTGGACAGCACTAGCAAACAGATTTATTTGTAGATAAACACTGGATGCTGTAGGCTTTACACCTTTATCCAGTATAACATAGTGGACAAAGAATTGTATAGGGAATCCTAGAATTCTGTAGGTTGGAAAATTGCCAAATCTACCACCAAACCACATACCAAACACCACATCTACCTGTCTTTTAAATCCTTCCAGGGATGGTGAATCCACCTGGGAAGCCTTTTTCTAGTTTTTCCATGAAGAAACTTTCCATAATATCGAATCTAAACCTCCAGTGGTGCAACTTGAGGCCATTTCCTCTTGTCCCATGATGCACTGCCCCAGAGAGAGCCTGGCACGCACTTGCTAGCTTCTCTTTTCAGGTGGTTGTAAAGAGCTGAAAGGTCACCCCTGAGCCTCCTGTTCTCCAGGATAAACACCCCCAGCTCTCCCAGCTGCTCCTGACCAGGCCTGTGCTCCAGACCCTTCTCCAGCTCTGTCACCCTTCTCTGGACCTTCTCCAGCATCTCAATGCCCTTCCTGGAGTGTGGCCCAAACCAAACACAGAGTTCAAGGTGCTGCCTTGCCAGAGCCGAGTACAGGGGGACAATCCCTTCCCTGGTCCTGCTGGCCACACTATTCCTGATCCAGGCCAGGGTGCCCTTGGCCTTCTTGGCCACCTGTGCCCAGCTGGCTCTTGGTCAGCCACTGTCAGCCAGCACTCCCAAGTCCTTTTCCACCAGGCAGCTTTCCAGCCACTCTGCCCCAGCCTGGAATGCTGCATGGGGCTCTTGTGACACAAAGGCAGTACCCAGTACTTGGCTTTTTTGGTTTGTTTGGCATTTGTTTGTATGACAGCTAAATCCAGTATCACTTCAGGTCAAAGGATCTTCTGACCTTGTCCTGTTAACAAATCCTGCAAAATTATTTAGTCTTTGCTACCACAGTAGAACTAGTCTATGTACAGAAAATTAATCCAGCACACAAATGTCCATCAACATCTACTAGTTGGGCAACTGTTTTTTTTTTTAAGACAGTACAGAAATGCATTATCTGAAGCACTGAGTTTTTAAGTGGCTGAATTTGACAGAGGAGATCTGTAATATATTACTCATCCTAATTCAGACTGGCAAACTAATACATACACTAGTAAGTACCTTACACACTCATGTGTACCCTAATGTGTTAAGATACACACTAATATGTACCTTAACAACAGGAAAAAAATCAAAATTAAGGTCCATTATCAGAAAAACCTCACCACCATACCTTTATTCATAAAATTATTTATGAGCAGTCTGTACATTTCATAATTAATTAGCTGCCTTATGAAAACCTCTAAAGGTTATCAATGAAGCCCCTTCACAGTACAGAAAGTAGAGGAAAATCAGCCTTTAATGTTCAATTTTAATGTATTTGGAAACCTAAATTAATTTCAGTTCTTAAACTATGAAACCACTACTGCTTTCTTTTTATTTTTCTTTAATTGTAGCCACTGTCCCTGCATTCCTCAAGTTACCATTAGTAACTGTTAGATAAACAAACATGTAAGACAAACACAGGACAACATCCAAAAACACAAGGATTTCTCTAAATATTTCTTCCATAATAATAAGAAACAATAAAAATAGAGACAATATTAATTGATCTATATTCCCTGATGGAGAATACAGGGGTCTTTCTTTAAAAGTATAGCCCCTGTCTGTCACAGAAGCAAGAGACCAAGATCCTTCATGGCTAATTAAAAACATACATAGCATTTTCTCTTAATCCAAATGAGCCACAAGGCAGGAGCTCAGTCTTTTATTCAAAGTCACACACAACCCTTGTTGCCGTAAGTAGACTTCCACCTCACTGGTGCTTCCACTACAGCTCTGATAAAACTTTTACATTCATGAGTCAAAGGTTAAACAAAGGAGAGGAAATGTTTTCTGTCAAATAGTCAGGTAACCACTAACAGTCC
The DNA here is from genome assembly GCF_022539315.1 of Serinus canaria. Lineage (NCBI taxonomy): Eukaryota > Metazoa > Chordata > Aves > Passeriformes > Fringillidae > Serinus > Serinus canaria. The sequence continues at coordinate 21,890,832 of NC_066322.1, read as the reverse complement.
TGAACTATCAGCAGGAATCTAACTTCTAGTAATCAAATAAAACTAAGGAAACTGCCTTTCCGTAGCTAAATGTCTAATGTCTAGGGGCTACTTTTCTGTCTGGAAAATTGACACAAAATGTGTAAAATTGAAACATTCTGCTTCTAAGGGATTTGCCTAAAGGAAGAGTGAAAAAGTTTCAAGCGAGGTCTGAACTGAAGAACTACAAAGCTTTACCACATAAAGCTGTCTTCCTTATTAGAGCATTTCATTTGGAAACATAGGTGACAATTTTACAGTCATAAAATTAACGAAATCTAAGCCTGAGCATTTTAATGATGTATTTTGTGTTCCTCTGCATACCTAAAGTCAACTTCAGAGTCCATCAAGAGTTTCAAATTATTTGTACTTAAACCATTCAGGTAATTCAAAATCAATTTCATGTAAACCCAGATTATTTCCACTGCAGGCAGCAGCGACACTTAGAAACAAAACCCAGAAGAATTAGGTCCACTATTATTCAAAAGCAGACATTCAAGTTTCTACTGCATCACTTCAGACCTCAGCTTCCAAAACTATTACCCAAAAATAGGAAAAGTAAAACTAGGAGAAAAGATCCAGTAGAGGATATGAGCCCAACAAGGTATTTTACAATGTGCCTTTTGTGTATTCCTTGTCTTACAGGGCTGCATTAGCTCAACACTTGTGGAGAGGGAGGAGGTGACACAGCAGGATTCACATCGAGAGCTTCACGAAGCAGCCATGCAGCTTAATGAAAAGCACTGAATTAAATGAAACCTGCCAAGGAATCACACAGCATTTCTGGAGAATAATCCAAGAGTTATTTTCTCATCTTACTATAGTGTAGCACTTGAAATTTGGCAACTGGAGTCAAGCTCTGCACATTCATTCTAGACAATACAATATCACCAGTTTTTTAAAAAAAAATGCATGAGAAAGCTACCTTGGGAAATTTTAATTTCACTTTATAAACATAGAGTATTTGAACAATATATTCTGATTTGGAAGAAAATCCTATTTACACAATTCATATACATGTGTATACAAAATGCAAAAAAAACTCCATAAAACTTATAGAGGAATTTTGTATGTACAAATGTATTTTCTGTTCCACACTATCCAGTTTAAAGGACCACGTGGCTGCAAATTCAGAGATAATTTCCTTTAATTAGTGTTTCAGATGGAGAACGAATTATCGAGCAAAGTCCCATAACCCACAATGACTTTAATCTTACACCCAGCCTTGAGTTGCTGGTGTAAAGCTGAGGACAAGCAGCTTTTACTTCAGCTTCCAGTTAAGAATCCCATTCAGCAGTTGAAATTCTATCTCTTTAGAAGCCCTGGCAGAGGTTAACACATGGCTTGGTACTATCCACAAAGGACAGGTACAAGGGAAAAGCTGTGGCCTGTTGCCCACTCATCAACCTACTCAAACTTCTACAGTATCTCCTTCCAATCAATTTGACTGACTTGTCTTTAGAGATTTTTAGTTACATTTCAGTTATTTATGACAATTCAACTAGGTTTTCTGCATTTAACTATCTCTGTCTTTGTCAAAGCCTCAGTCAGTAATCTTATCCTGTCTGAGGGGATACATCCATGTGCACAGAAGAAGGCAGTGTGACATGGCATTCCTGTACATCTGCATCTGTGGGTTTATATAAAAGTCCCTGGCTGTAGTGCACACACCTGTGATGAACAAGAAGTCTGAACTGCCCATACATCAGCCATCATGTGTATACACACAGCAAATATCATTTAATGTGGTTCTGACATATGGACAAAAGAGAGGTTGAACATGCACACACATTCTTTATATATAAAGACAGCATTCTTTTTTTTATTATTCTTTTGGTTAATTTAAGAACAATAAGCACGTGCAAAGGAGAGACAGATAAAATGCCCAAAGAAATCTGCTTAGTGAGTCTTCTTTCACTTGGTCACTTCTAATGAATCTTGGGATTCAGAGAAAAAAACAGACTGGCTACTAGAACACATCAGATGGAAATAGTGATGCATTCCTTCAGTCTTAGCTAAACACAACACACACACACTCTGGAGATAAGCAGAGTACCCAGCCATGAGAACAGTGCTATGAAGCCAGTGCTGTTATGCATTCAGCTGAGCATTGTAAATTTGAAATTGTCACAATAAAAGCAATAAAGGCAACGCTTTGGACACGGTTCAGTGAAAAATTATTGCTTGCCACTTTTCATTTTCCTACTTATTTCTACCAAATAACAGACCATTGACTAATCTTTGGGGAAATGCTAAAAGAGATATCCAGTTTACACCAGCTGATAATTTATATCCTTTGCTTTGCAGCACTCCATGCAGTACTTAAATGCACTTGGGTATGCATAACTGATTAAATGTTGTAACAGCCACACAAACAATGCAAAAAATTTTGTTTCTAGCTTGATGAGGGAAGAATAGATTAACTCAGAGAAAAGCACTAAAAGCATACACATACATTTTCACTCTGAGCTTTAATAAGTTGTATTTAAAAAAAGGTATCACAGAGAAAATGGTTAAATATTACACATTCCAACAGCCTAAGACTTAAATCCTTCTGAAGTATTACTAAAGGCATATTTCAAAGATCCCAGAAAGCAAATTAATTTCCAGAATAAAATAGTTCCCTTTTGCTACTTTCATTATATGGTACGTTTCTGGGGTTTTTTTGCAATATTTAGAGCAAACATTTCTTTTTAAATTACTTGCCATAAACATTCAGCATACTGGCTCTCAACGTTAGTTTGGGCATCTGTTTAAAAGTTCATTAAAATCTTGATGTGCTCTTTCCAGTAATTTTAAGCACTACTCTACAAGTCTCTATATTGGCTGGTCTTTTTTTCCTCAGTGTTCATTTTCTGATAGACCCTTTACAAGCTGATGTTGGGTTTTCCTCCCTAATTCACATGGTCTATCCTAGTGACACTCTCCACAACTACCTGATTTCCATGCTGCCCAAAAACCTGAGAACTTGCTTTTCTCCATTTTCATCCTACCCTACTCTCCAAAGTTCTCTTTCCCATTTGCTGCCAATGCATTGGGCTCCTCCTCTCCTATTTTTGTCCATATTCTCACTTGAAAAGCAATTTAAATTCAATTTTGTTCTTCCTTTTTGCTGCTGAACTGGATATTCCCATTTCCTCTACTGGGCTTGCAGGCTGCTAGGTTCTTAATTGAGGCTGCAAATTTGTCTTTTAATGAGATCACTCTGCCTTTAATTTAATTTAAATCGTTTTAGGGCAGCTAAACAAACTGGGGTTTTTTGTTACCAAAATAATTAAGAGAGAAGAAAGAAAAAGCAGAGAGAGAAAGTATTTCTTTGGGGTCACTCTCCCCAACATCGGTATCTCCTCTGCAACAAAAGAGCATGCTCTTGTGAACTCTCTGGATCTAATGTTTCTTATCCTAGATATAGTCTAGGCAAATAACTTGGAACAGACACCCAAAAATCTCCTTTCCAAGGACAGGAATACAGAATAATGCACTTTATTGTTGAATTGACAGAGTGCTTGTCAAAGATCTGATTAGAAAGTAAAAATATCCACATAACAGTCCAAGCCTCTAAGGCTGCAATGTATTGTTCTCTGCATTGAAGCAGAGATTTCATGTTATTTAAATAAAATTATTTAGTTCACAGAAGAATACCATCATATGGGCCTTGAGGCCACTTTTTATGCGAAAGCAATGGTAACGCTGCCATAGAAAAGCAATACCCTGATAGCAAAGTTAAACACACTAGCAGAGAATTTGTAAAAGATAATTTTTTTTCTTGTATTTTTCATATTCACTCATGGACTCAATTTTTATTGTGCCACCTTACCTTAGGATACAGAGGCAGACCTTGCCTCCTGACGTCAAACGGCAGAATCCAAACCTCTGCTTACTTTCAATGTCAGTGAGCACAAAGGTGAAATGCTGTCCTACTTGGTTTTGGGACACCCTGAAAAAACAGATACAGAGCATAAAACCATTAAATCACATAAAGCATGAGCATTTAAGTCATTGGTCTCAAGTATTTTCATGCTCAATACTCACTATAATTCTCAATACAATTCAATTGTCTGCTGTTCTTTTCCGGTTCTTACACAAATTTCTACAGCAGAACACCTAAGGAACCTGCTAGTAATGATTAACACCTGCCATTTCTAGTTCCATCATAGGTGACCACACTGAAAATTAATTCCCAGAGAAGCTAAAAATCATCACAGAGTCTCTGACTGGTAGACTGGGGTCTGTGATGATTTTTAGCTTCTCTGGGAATATTTTAATTTATCCCCTGCAATATGGGGCAGGGGGGTTGTTGAGGTTTTGCTGATTGGTTTGGGTTTTTTTAAATCTCCAGCAAAATAAAACATAGAAAATCTCCCCCCTAGGGAAAAAAGAAAGTAGAAGTTGATCAAAGGGCAAGAGAAGCTACATAGGACACAGGGATTTTTTACTGTTTAAGACGTGTGTGACAAAGGTTTAAAGATTAGCTAAGTAGTACCACTACCCAGCCTGTACAGTCTCCCACTCTTTTCAGTTTAGTTTAGCCCCTCTTGAACATAAAGTGACTGAGATGAACCAAAAGCCTGTACTGAGCATACAACATTAGAAGATACACTTAGTCCCATATAATCACCCATTAATTACTGGACTTTTTTTCATAAGGAAATTAATCTCAAATCCTTAAAATAAGCACTTTCCTCAGCTGCCTTCAGCAGCCTGGAACAATGTAGTGCTCTCTTTAACCACTGTAAATACTCAATGGCTTGTGCTCAGTCCCTCCCTGCTCAGGTTTTGGGAGCTGAGACACTGCAAACTGAGCTGACACCACAGAGCCATCAATAACCAGGCCCTACTGCTCCCCTGCCACCCCTGTGGTTTCCTCTGCCACCTCTCTGCACTTTGCTCCTTCCTGCAGAGAGCAGACTGCCATGGAATGTGCTGTGTTGTTTCAGCACCCCTGTGCACCCTGGGGCTCCCACAGAAACCCAGCAGCAGCTGCTCTGCTGGAGCACTGGAAATGCTCCAAGCAGTCACCTCGGCTGCCTCTGTTCCCACCCTCTCTGCTCAGCCATGTCCCACTCTGAGCCCTGGAGCTTCCAGCAGCCAGGCCTGGCTTCTCCTCACACCATGGAACACCTGGCAGGGTTAGGCTGGAGGCTCTGTGCATAACCATATTAACCCAAATTGTATTTAATGTACTGTGTACACCTATGTCAGGCAAAATGTCTGTACAGGGGGCCACTTTAAAAATGAGATATAAATTCTGATATTTTTTATTAAAAATAGCCTAGCCAAGTTATGAGTTCAGTGGGAAGCATTTCTGATGCCACCTCACCATCTCCAAATCCCAATCCTCCCTTTGCTTTTTTAAGAGAGGCAATTCCATGTTTGACAGTCAGCATAAAAGTGGCCTGGCTTGAAAACTGCTTCCCACACAGTTTATAAAGAGATGTGAGCAGCAAGTCCCAGATTTTTAATCTGAGAAACACTCCAAGGCCAAAACTGAATTTCCACAAGAACCCAAAAGTTTGCATTTGGCCCTGTTTGCTTCAAAAGAACAGCTAACAGGAGACAGTGACCGACCATCCATCTGGACTACATTTTCTGTTCAGTTTAAAATACTGAATTAATTCTGGGTTTCTAATTTGAGAGCTCCACTTAAGATGTGGGGGCAGCAAGGATGCCTGCTTTTCTACTCCTCTTCAGCAGAATTAAAACTGACTATATGTAAGCCTTACCACGAAAAACAAATGATAATTGGGGATTTCAATCCATAGATGACCTCCATGTATAAACCGTGTATAAAACATCAAATGTTCCACAAGTGCTAGCACTACAGTTTTAACACATATGTAGCATATGCATTCATGCAGAAAAACACTGGCCAGGTGACTTGGGGTTTGTGCCTCTCTGTTTCACTGCAGCACATTCAGCTTGTTCAGAAATCAAGTCTCCCCTCCAGCAACAGGCAGCAGCTCCTGGCCCTGCTACCTGGACCACAGCAGTGATGCCTCTCAAGTTTCCTTAGCATGAAAACCAGCACAGATAAAATGAAATTATCACATACCAGAATTCCCTCAACAAAATTTTATCCAAACTTTTTATTGGAGCACAAGATAAAGCAGGCCAGCTGCAAAACCTTTCTGCAGAATGCTGGTCTAGTCAGCTGTTTGAAGGGAACACGACCTGCTCCCTTGAAGGGAAAGCAGGCACAAATCGTTCCCAACCAGTGCTGACATTCTCCTCACTCTTTCCTCTGCCTTGCTTTTGACTTACTTTCAACTCTTGCCCTGCATGCTTACTTTTAATGTTAGTTCAATAATAATAAATCACTAATAATGAAGAATGTGTGTAAATACTTATTAACCCTGCAGACTACAATGGGCTCTTTCAAGGTTAGTACAGTTCACTATAGAAATAAAAATAGGTTTTAAAATATTCTTTGTACCTACACAATGCAGAAAAGGCTCTTTAGTACCCATGAAGTAGGTAAAGAGTAATTTTAAAGATTTTTGTTTACACTACAGCCATTGCTCAGGCCTTATTTTAAGGGAGCCTTGAGAGAGTTGATTAAGGCAGGAACTGAATCTCTCCTTCAAACAAAAAAACAGCATATCTAATCACTAAATCTATCCTTTGCTCTCCACAAAAACTGCTCTTCTTCCAAATTATTTTGTTTAGGACAGTGCAGATATTTGAAACTATTTTTTCTTCAAATTTTAGAAAGCTTTGGAGAGTTGCAAAAAATTTAAAACCTTATACATGGGAAGAGATATTTCTATTTTCTTTTAAAAGTAAGTCTAAATGTTATTGCTACTTATAAAGTAGCATGTACATGTCCTTGACCAGTGTAAATAATATACACAGTTCTGACTGAAGCTTTGGTGGCTGCTACTTAAACCTGAAAGTTTCACATGTATTACAACTCCCAAACTGATTGGGAAAACAAACCCATCAGTCAGCAGTCAGTCACCCTAATTTCCCAAATCAAAGAAGAGAAAAGAAACTGTTTCAGGCAGGAATTTGAAAACCAGATGTTAAAGTGATGGTACAAGCTGATGGAGAGACTGGGGAGACAGTAACACAAGGCTGGGCATTCTCCTTCAGCCAACTGCTATCCCCAAACCTAAGCTTCAAGGACTATTTACTTCACTTCCATGCCCATTCCAGGATCCACAAGTGCACAGCTCAGGTTCCCTGTGTGGAGGGCTCCTCTCTTCCAACCAAGCTGTCTGACTTGAGCTCTGCCTCCCAATTCAGGGAAAAAAAAAAAAAAAAAAGGAACAGGAGGAAAACTGTAAAACTGTAGAAGATATGAAAATGGACAATGTCACCACCAAATAAGAAAATTGCCACAAATAAAAAGCACAGTTAGCTTATTAATGGGGTTATGTTTTCATAACAACAGAAGCATTAAAAGAAACCACAGCTACTGAGTAAAGAGTCTCACTGGGAGTATTTCAGATGCAACAGAAGCCTGTCTAGAAGCTGTCTCAGGGCCCTGGCCATCAAACCTGGCCAAGGGTCTGTGGGAACACAGGGCAGCCCCCTCAGCATTCCAGGTTTCTTCTCAGACAGGTGCACTTCTGCACACACACGGAAACCAAACAACCCCTGTGTGAAATCAACAGTTCCACTCCTCACAGCACACCCTGCAGCCTGTCCTTGCAGTTGTCTCTCACACACACATTCACTATCACACAAACATGTGCTGGAATACACACGATGCAAAGAACTCAGTTGTGTGTAACTGCTGCTATATTTCTGAGTTTGCAATCCTCCCTGCAAACTGACTGCAGGGCCTGAAGGGTACAGGAAATGCTACAGTTTATTTATCTTCACCCATACAGCTTGAAATACTTTCTTCATTATTTACTTTTAATTCTCAACTATTGACTCTGAAGGCAAATTTTTTGTGTAAGATATCTTATAACTGCCTTTCAAAAGATCTGCAAATCCAATAATTTCAAGACATTGTTTTGCACTTCTCTTGATCATAGCTGTGTTTCTGCACAGACTTTTACCACAAATATCAACAGAAACAGCATCAGCCAGGAACAGGAGAGTGACACTGATGTCATTCCTGCTATCATTACTCACTCACCCTAAAACATTAGGAGTTAAATAACCTGCATAGTAATTCCCATACTGGAGTGACATTCTGCTGCTAAGCAGAAATCCTCTACAGCAGCAGCACCACTGATTATCCTCCAAAATCCAACACTTCCCAGTGATTGGGTGAGCACCATGGGGAAATTCATGCAGTACACATCACTGTCTCCATGCTGATCCTACAGGCAGTTCCCAAAAGAGTACCTAAAAGAGACTTGTGGGCTTCACATTCAGCAGGAGAAAGGCATCCTGAAAGGGAAAAGACTGAGGAATGAAAGGAGCAAGGGAAGTACTTATGGTGGAGAGAAATGGCAGAGGCTCAAAGCACAGATAAAAATAAGGGGGCAAGCAGTGACAGAGCACAACTTCAGACTGAACCTGAAATGGCTCCAAAGAGAACAAGAGAAGTTGCATCCTCACCAGTCATCACCCAGTTACATAACTGATGGATGTGGAGATTGGGGTATGCACTCTGCAAAGTTACACCTGAGCTCTGGGTTGAGAGGGAAAACACAAAAGACTGGAGAAAGAAGAGAAGCAAACCACGCAGGATTTGCACAGAGGATTCAAGTAACAAAAGAGAACAAAATGCTTTTGTCTGAAGCATTAATATTACTTTAGCAAACATTGAAAGGAAATTAAAATCTCTGTCCTCAAATGTTAAATCCTCCTAGACCATACAAAAAGAAACAGAGTATCAAAGAAGGGTCTTTCTTTGTAAATACATACATGCAAACTGCTAGAATATTATATATCTGTGCCATTATTAAATAGAAAATAATTTATTCACAAAAAGGTACTTGGAGCAAATGTTCAAGAACTTCTATGATTTAATTAATTTCTTAATCCCTTTAAAATAAAAGGTAAGCCATAACTAGAAGCAACAATTTACATGCTTGTTTTCAATTAAAAAATATTTAGTCATGGTCAAAGAATTTTCTGCACCATTGTGCCTCTTTTGGCTTGACTTTCAGTTTCAATTTAATGGGAGTTTCCTCTAGATTTTTAATTGCCATTCACAGTATGCACTTTTGATAATTAGTGTGAGTACTGTACAGTTATTTATAACATCTGCATAAGGTATGCCCAGAGAGATGATGCAAGCAGCATCAAACAGTGAGAACTGAGAACTAAATCTGGATCTCTATGATCATTGCAGGACAGTGGATAAAAGAAAATACAATAGATGACCTAATTTCTTTTCTTTTTCAATTTCTTAAGCAATTAATATAGGTGACTTGAAAGAAAATGGGTGACAGTGATCTTACTATTGGTGCTTTAACTTTCCTTTCTCCATAATTTGAAGAACGCAGATTTTCTACTTTATTTAGCTAGATAAGAGAATTAACACTCCATTATCTATAACTCTGCTGTGTAGTAGAAATCCAGAAGCAATCTATAGAACAGTCACATTTTTTGTTTTAAATATCTTGGTATCTTTTAAGTATCAGAATCAGTTGAAGTTACTGCTTTTGCACTAGTAATTTCCAGCTCTCAACAGGCTCAGACAATGCTTGAAGTATTTTATACACATAAATATACGTATTCTACATATATGTATATAAATATACACATATTACAGGTTGAGAAACTATGCTCTCTGCAGTACAATACGCTCAATGAACGAAATAGATATTTTCTATTTCAGTTCAAATGTTTCTGTACAGAAATTGTAATTGAAAATGCCTGTAAAATACTTAGAAGTATTAGGTGTACCATCTATCGTGATCCTAGGAAAAAAAAAAAACAATATATATATATATATATATACACACACACACATTCATCAGGGACCGAAAAGCACATTTATGGCTAGACAAACACTAAAATGATTGTAACATCTTAAATCTCCAGTGGAAAAAAGCCCTATAAAAAGGAACTTTAGCAGTGTTTTTCTCAATCCTTTTCTTTATCACTCCAAATGTCAAAATAAAAATCATTAAACTGAGAAACAGAAGACAACTAGTTATGTTTAAAACAATTGGTAAGGTGTGTCTACACTGTAGAAAACATTTGAGCTGAGTATAAAATGGCAAACACATTGTGCAGCCAGTAAGTTGTTCACACAAACAACTCGCCAGCGAAGGTCCCCACTTTCCTGAATGAGCTTCCAGCATATCTGTCCTTTGCTTCACAATGGATCTGCCCCTCCTCATCCATGCTGTTCCACTCCCATGATCCCACGTTGCCTTTGGTTCTCCCTGCAATCCCTCTGAACTCGGCTCCAGCTCCGCAGGCAGCTGCGAGTGCAGCGCCCGTTCTAAAGACGCCAGGGCACTGCCTGAGCAGGCTGCAGGCCAGACTGAGCAGCCTCTTTCCTCCCAGCAGAACCCCAGCCTCCAGGAGCCCCCACTCCTGGCCAGCTGACAAGTTTTGTGAAATATGTAGAAATTTTTCACTTTTGAGAACACTGCTTTACATTCAAGCATGAGGCCAACAGTCAAAAAGCATCTCTGGGGAGAGGCACAGGGGGGTTAACAAACAAACAACAAACTTCCTTTCACTTTTTTGTTCCCTTTTCCTTTATTTTTTACCCCTACATACAATCAGCTAAAATACATACTTAGCTATGCTAGAAATCCAAGTATTCCCACAGTTTATTAAGTTCATTCTCCTCATACCAGCAGCTAAGTGCCTTCTGAATGGTTCAAGAGAAATAGTTACAGTAAGACAACTTATTTGAAAATAATTACTCACTGCCACTGATTATCTTCTTGCCACTGGATGGCAGCAACAGAACCTCACCTTTTCCCGTTATTTTCAAATTTTATTTCCATTATTCATCTTCATTAACAATTTTAAACAGAAGTCTGTACATATCTTAAACACATTAAAGACTTTAATGCTTTAAAGCCAACCACTGACAACAATATTACTTAAGTCATTAAAACAGCTTAAAGGACAGTGCTCTTAACCAGTTCAAAACCCAAACAACTTAATTAAATTCAGCTATAAAAGACTAAATAAGCCTAGTTTCCTTCAGGGAAGTTGTGTTTATAAAGATCTTTATTTTGCCAGTCTGTTTTGCTGCAAAGACACTCTTCTTTCCTCTTTCCACACACCAGCTTTTCCTCTGCTGACAGCAGCTTCTTGCATCTGATAGATGCTTCTCATCTCCAACTCACCATCTACAACTGATGCTCAGGCTGTTTTGAAACTGGCTCAGCCTGCACATTACCTGGGTGTATCTTTCATTAATTATGCAAATCAAGCTTTTAATTCAATCTTTGCCAATTCGGACAATACGGGTTTTCCAAACTGAGTGAGTTCAATCTATTAAATAAATTACTATTAATCATTTTGACAAGACCAAATAAATATTTTCATTAATAAAAACATTTTATATGAACAATTTAAATGACTGGCAGCATTATATGAAAACCAGACTATAAATGATACCAGAAAGGTAAGCACTAATTAATTATAAATAATGGTCTGGATTCTTCTCTGAGAAAAATCAATTGCATATTCAGCTACTTCCATGTAATTAAAGTCTTAATTTCTTTGAACTCATACAACACATTTTCTGTACTCAGTGAGTTTTTATATCCTGGTGCACCATAACATTTTTAATGAAGCTGCTTAAAGGAAACCGTGTTATATCCTTATACTAACACAGATGGTGCTCACAATTACAGTGTACAAAACTGGGAGCTGGAATGTAGCTCTACCTGGACAGAGATATTCCTAAAATTCTGTAAGGATTACATTTCGCTGTGATAGTTTCCTACTAGTGACTTCATACTTACTTGAACAAAGGGCACGTTTTCTCATCTGCAGGTGCAAGCTTAGGGAATACATTAAATTTGCCTTTTCTTTAAATCCTTTCTTGTAATTATGCTAAAATAATTTTCTACTAAATATTTTTAAATAAATGATAACTGTAGCACATACCTTTCAACATCAAAAGGAAAGCAGAACTTTGGAACGCTGTTCAGCACTTCCTGAAAATACAAGCAAAAGAAATGAAGTTAGGGGTTTTTTGAAAAGGCTTTTGAAAGGTTTGCTTTTGACAAAAATGGCCAAAAATACTCATAACAAATAAGTTCAAGGAATATATGATTAGAAAAAATACAGCACACGTTCCTGGACTGAAATAATTGATTATTAAAAAGGAATTAGGTTTGTGCTTTGGCAGATTGCAAAGACAATGCCATAGAAGCCCCAGGAGGGAAAGGCCTGGCCTGAAGGGTATTAACACCCTTCACATCCCCGCTGGGATTCCCTTCAACAAGGCCATATGGATTTTACAAGAAGCACCACACCATATGGGTAAGCCACGTCTGCTGCTACTTGTACCACAGACTAGCCACAGGGACTTCTGACAGATCCTGGCTCAAAAATACAAATGTTGTTTCAATTAAAATGCAGGCAGAGAAAAGGGAATGAAGTTGGCAGCAGAATGAATTACAGAGAGGTATAACAACTCTATACATGTTCCGTAGTCAAATGCTGAAAGTGATGGAAATCACCTACTGGTCCAAAGCAGAAATTTATGTCATTAACCCTTTGGGTCTCACAAGCAAGCTTTGCTATCAATAAAGGAAAGGAGTGGGAGGGGGGGGAGCAAAATCCACCAGATCTACATTCATACCACAGTATGAAAGGATAATGTCTCTCTTTCGTGTAGAATTTTATTTAAGAAGCTGTTTAGTGGCAAATAAAATGTGTTAATTAAAATATAAAAATGCTCTCAAACTAGTCAATGTTTTTCCTTAAAAAAAAAAAAAAGTGAATTACCAGATCATTTAGCAGAAAATATTAAACAACGACTTTACAAGATCCTAGAAAATAGGTTTTATTTCCTTGCTCCCAACTGGGAAAACAAACCCCCTGTGAAATGCTTCAGCAAGAAGAGACAGTTGACATACATGCAGCTGGTCAAAGCTGCAGAATTCTTTTTTTGTAGCAACCCAACAGACCTGTATTTCTGTATACAAGAGCTGGCCTGAAAGGTTTGTTTTCAGAAAAGAGCAAATTGTTTACAAATTTCCAGGGCTGCACATGAGGGTTTAAGAAGCTGATTTAAGGTGTAAGCACTGCAGCTTGAATAGCCTGTTTACTGCATCTTGGACAGTCAACTCCCATTAGGGGAAATTGTATATTTAAATTCCTCCACACTACAATGACTACTTACTTCAAACACTCACCAGGCTCAGTGGATAGTATAAAATATCAAGAGCCCACACAAGTTAATCAGCAAGAGAGGAACAGTTCAGGAAAAAGACACCTGTGACTACAACATGCATATGTTAGCTGCAATATTTTAAGGGTATTTGATGTGCCTCAGTAAATCTTCATGTGATACTAAATCAGGCAGTCAATGTTTGTAGAATTTCCAAGTCATAAAAGAGATTTCAAGAAATCTTTATCACTTTTACTTGGTTAGCACAATGCGTGAAAGTCACAGATGTGTTTTGGGAAAGGTTATGAACTCCATTAAAAACAACAGCAGTACACAGAATACTCTTCAAAAGGAATTGCTCAAGCACCATCCTACCTGCTCTGAGTGCCCTCTGCAGAAGAGTGAGAAGCAAAATATACACAGGGCAGGTAAGCATTTGATTTCTGCAGTCAGGAACAAGCACACACAATGCTAGTAGTAACAATAAAAACTAACAAAAAAGAGCAAGCATAACAGGCTAATCAAAACTTCTAACTCAGAAATTTCCTAAACATTTACAAATAGTCTCTCACTTCAGGCTCATAAAGCTTGTTTTTCCTGTTCCAAAGAATTAGTATGTTATTCTTTTTCTAAATCTGCATCTATTCTCACACTATAGGAAGTAATCTTTCTCCTCACTAACAAGGATTTTAATTGCTGCCTGGTGAGCTTAGCACTGACTCAGAATTGGGTATGGAAATGTATTCATTTATGTTCCCCATTGTATCCTCTCAGAATAAATTATCACGAGAGGAAAAGAAAACAAAAACAAAAAAACCGAAGGTATTAGCTCAATATTTTGACTGAACAACCTGAAAATTACGGGTGTGTTTTGCAGCGCTGCCCGGGCCGAGCGACAGGCCAGGGCTCCCCCGACGCCGCCCGGCCCTCCCCAGGCAGCCACGCGCGCTCAACTTCTGCGGAGCAGCCTCCGCTCGCTTCCCAACTGGCAGCAGCATCCCTCGGGGGACAAGTCTTTAAACCTCCGCACTCTTTAAAATTCAACCAGCCAGCAGGTCTATAGACTGGTGTATAAACAGTATAGACACACACACACAAAAAAAAAAAGAAAGAAAAAAAAAAAATCCTCTCTCAGCTTATGTCAGTGACAAAGCTGCTCAGCAGTTGACTGCTTCTCCCCTGACAGCGTAAGCCGGGTTTACACAGATCAATAGATGGAAGTCCTACCTAGCTCCTGCCAGGGCTCCGTTTTCTCCCTTAATTACAGGTGCTAGTCAGAATTTTCAAATGGAAAAAAAGATGCCCCCAAGATGCTCCTAGATGAATTTAAAATGCAAATGATATTATACAGACATTCACGTTTGTTTACATATTTGTGTACAATTACAACTGGTACTCACAGCTGTCTCTCTATTGGATAAAACTGAAGCTCTGTCTCCTAACGGGTCTTCATTTTCAAGGCTCCCTAACCAGCCAGGACTTCCTCCTGAGTCAATATTTACACTCTCAGAAAAAGAATAACATTATTTGTTGCCTTTTATATCCACAACCTGATAAAATTATATATTTATTTCTGAAGGCAAAAGGTTGTGCAGGTCTTCAAAAAGCAAAATAGTTCGATTCACATGTTCCAGGATTATTTCCTCCTCTGGCTCTCACAGTATTCACGCTTTCAGAAATGGTCCTTGTGTCATAAACAAGGTGTATGGGGGGGGGAAGATGATAATGATGTAAAAGAAAAAAAATTTAAACCCACACAAGTAAAGTTATCTATTTGCTTTCAAACACTGACTAAACATCTGCAGGTACATACAAAATTGTGTTTAATGGCTAAGTTGAAGGATAACTATCTCATTCCTTATACAAACTCCAAGAAGGAAATCATAAAAATAGAAACGTGAACTGTGACATGCTGCTTCTCTTGAAAAAAGCTTAAACAAAGACAGAAATGGTATTTACAAAAATATTTCCCTGATACAGCACAGCAGCAGAACCCTGCACTCTCACAGACTCATGGTGCAATGGTTTATTAATTCACTCTCATCAGCTGCACTGTCCAACTCCAGCCTGAATTGGTCATGCTCACTGGCTCTACAATGGGAGGATATTACAGAAGCCTGAAAGGTAAGAATTATTTAGTGTTCCTTGCTCGTTTTGGTACCCACTCAGCTAATTCTGTGTATCAGCATTTTATAAAGCAATGTTAACAGTGGTAGAAAATGCTTCTGAATTCATACATGCCAGCTTTGTGGGAAAAAAGGTCCTGATAACTTCACAGTCTGGAAAGAAACATGCTCAGTTATTAACTGACCAGTTAAGGCAGTTTTGCCTTCGGCCATTTCAGATTTTCCTCTAGGTCTAAAGACAAATTATGAAGAATTCCCTGAAACTGTTTTACATAAAAATTAATATCTAATAGCAATTACTAATTGCCTTGCTATTCATATCCAGAGGGCAGTCCCACAAAAGTCCTGTGCACATCTCAGTATTTCATTTGCAGTGTGACACCACAGGATGGGTGTAACACAACTGTGTGACGTGGGAGTCTCAGTGCTGTGTGATGGCAAAACACAGAGCCCTAGACGTGCCCTCTAAGCTCCACCTGCTGCAACACTTCTATTCACAGAAGATAGATATGAAAATTTGTGCAATCACACCTCCCTAAAATAGAGCTGATCTTTCCAGCTAACAATTTTCAGACTAACTTGCAGATAGTGCTGTGGTTTTTGACAGTTCTTTCTATGTCAATACAGCTGCCACGTAACACTTCATACATCCCTGACAAACATGCAAAGAGGAAGGAGATTCTGGACCACGTAGCAGAAGTTGCCACTAATGAATTCAAGCAAGATTAAAATTCCACTAAACTGAGCTACATGTATATCTCTACAACTGAAGATTGTTTTGACCCACAGAACAAATTCTACTCCACTGCTGAGAACAATTTTTGATCCTCATTTAGTTGGCTAACACATAAACCACAACTGGAAAGGCCCTACAGCCTAATGACTGACAATCAGAGGAATTGGGTTGCTCCTAACACTTAAGCACAGAGCCCTTTAGAATACTTGCTCTCTAAAAGGTGCTTGGATCATGCAAAAGCTTCTTCAGAGAAATATCCATTGTGTAAAATGATTAAGAAGCTGAATACCTGCAAAGGAGGATGAGACCACTTACAGAATTTCTGCTAGATTTAATTTCTCTTGTTCCAGCTTCCACCTGGCCACCATTCAGTTCCATGCCTCAGGAGAAGATGCCAGACAGGCAGCTGAAGATTTTTAGTAGCTTCATCTGGGAACTTTGTGCTCTACACAGCAACAAGGGCACAGACAGATGAGGCAGCAGGACAGGAAGACTTTAGACAACAAGGTAATGGGATAAGCTTGAGATCTTAGAAAAGCAAAATCACATCAATAAGTAACTCTTGTAGAGGTGGCAGTGGAGACCCCAAGGTCAGCTGTACCTGTGACTGAACTTGGAGGTGATTGTTTTAGCATCACTTAGAACCAACAGCATGTTAAATACACACAAAAAGGAATGAAAAAAACCTTAAGGACTGCAAGAGTGAAGGACCAGGGTGTGGTGCACTTCAGCTGGAGATAGGCTACAGAATGTTCTTGCCCTGTGTAGAGCAGGCTAAGGCTGCTGTCCCAGGCAGCACACTTTTCACTGCTCTCACAGCAGCTTTCAAAGGCACTTCACAAGAAGGAAAGCCAATCCTGCATGATTAATCTCACTGTCCTACAAGACTGAGGCATAAGACTTTCTAAACTATCACAGAGCAAGTTTTAAAATTCAGATATTTTACTTAACTATAAATTCTTGGAGTCTCTACTTGCCTAGTTGTTCCTGAATCTCATAACCAGACAAAAATAAAGCCTATTTCAGACAGTTGTGTCCAGCACAGCATACTGTCAATTAAAATAACAAGCTCAGTACAAATAGCAGAATAAAACCAACATGAGGTTCAGCACAAGTTAATTTTCCTGCTTAAAGAAAAAATCTTCAAATTTCCTGGAACTCATAATAAAAACATAAAAATTGACAATGCTCTCCTTTCCCCTTCTAAGGGGAAAGAAAGTTCCCTTTAGAATAAGTTTAGATTCAAATGTTACTATCTACCTCTACTATTGGCAAGGCAAACAAAAACAATATAAATACTACTTCACCACACATCTCTAGCATGCATGTAATATTAGTATTCCACATAGCAAAAAACAGTTTTCCCACAGTTCCCTGGCTCATGTCAGGGAGATCATCATTCCCCAGGCAGTATAAGAGAGTTGGGAAAAACAGGAAATATGTCTTTCCATCTCCACTCTTAAGATTACTATGCGAGCAATATTTAACTTTTAAGGTGGTAGAGTATTTACTACCTTTAAAAAAATGAATTACATTTTGCAGGGAAAAAAAAAAAGGAAAAAAAAGGGCACCACTGTATGACACACAACTTTCTTTCACCGTGCAGCTGGGGAAAAGTGGCTTTTTATTAATAAATACTTTCCATGTCTCTTAACAGTATCTGGGAACTCAACAGAGAAGTTCTCTTAACTAGAATCACAGAAGGCATCATTTTCTAAATCTAAATCTCTGAAGATCAGGTTAAAATCCCCAAGTCATCCAGCACAGCTAAGGAGACAGCAATATTTGTTTCACTCAAGACCTTTTCATATCTCCCCCTGCTTATAACAGCAGTTAAGATGCAACTCTGGCAGCAGTGCTGAGAACCCCAGCACATCCTGTTCAGATGCTCTTTCACCACATGTGAAAAAATAATTACTGTCAAATCACAAATTGAAAAACTGGTTCATAATTATTTGTTTTACCTTTTGTTTTTTCATTTCACCTTTGAATATTCTGACAGCAAGGGACAGAACTGAGCCTATTTGCAATAAAACCAACTCTACCTAGTCAATCTATTGCTTTAAAGTGAAGATTGCAGTCTCAGAAATGTCTGCAAAACAGTATCAAAGAATATTATGAGTAGAGTGTAGATGACACTCTGGTCAAAAGGCTCCTATTTGCAAGATTTCCTTCTCAGCCACCAAGAAAGGCTATTTATAAAAGGAAAATGAACTAAAAAAGAACTCCACAGGTAATGACTATCTGCATTAGCATGAAAATAAAATATACTGAAAAAATCATAACATTTCAAACATGACAAGCTCTACTCCAGATGCGACTTGATACATTTCAAATGGATTTTAATTCCAAGCATATTTTGTTCCAAATATATTCCAAATATTTTTTCCCCTCACTAAGTACTGCATTAGTTACTTAAAAGAC
Organism: Serinus canaria; assembly: GCF_022539315.1. Lineage (NCBI taxonomy): Eukaryota > Metazoa > Chordata > Aves > Passeriformes > Fringillidae > Serinus > Serinus canaria. The sequence continues at coordinate 21,872,306 of NC_066322.1, read as the reverse complement.
AAGTCCAGAAACAGAGAGTCTGTAAATAGTAGGATGCCATTCCTTGCCTACAAAACTTTTAGTGAACAACTGGCCTGCCCAGTAAACACCCAGTACTGTGTACACAGAGAGGTCAGCACCAGCCCTGCAGACTGCTCCTGCTCAGGCTAGGCATGAAACTGTCTTGTAAGCACCAGGAGATGCTCTTCCAGAATCACATTTCCCATTGGTTATTGCAGAAAATGACTGCACAACACAGGCCACGAAGAAATCCTGATTTCAGAAACTCAGTAGTCAGAAATTTGAGTATCAGGTAAATTAAGGAACAACTTGAGTGCCATGCTGAGAGAAAGCATCTGTAGCAGAGAGTGATTTATGCAGATAAACAAGGTGAAGCAGCCCAAAAGCCAAACCTTTGTCTGGGCTCATCCATGCCTAAACGTGCAGCCCTGTGGGACAATGCTGGCTCCCATGGCTGGGTCAGCAGCTGGGGAAGTCAGGGAACCACACACCACCTTGGACAGGGTACTGAAACCAATGACGTGGGGCCTGACTTTCTTGGGCTAGAAGAATCTACAGCCAAAAGAAAAGGAAGTGAGAAAGGAAATCAGCTTCTAAGGAACCTGCTAGAATTATAATTCCTTAAATAAAATTATTTTTGGTATTTTTATAAAGGAAACGCTTATTTCTTCTTTTACACTCAGCAGAGGTTGCATTCTAAGCTTCATCATAATGCAGCTCAGTAAGAATTGCCTCCAGTAATAGTTTTTCAGTACTAAATTGAGATTTTATCAAGTGTGTTGAAAAACGGAAGGAGAATGAAACAACTAGAAACCAAAGAACAAAGAGGGAAAGGGAAGAGGCAAACAAGAATAAATTCAAAGTGTTAACCTGCCCCTAGTGTCACCCAATGCAGACAGATGATTACCCCAGAAAATAAAGTGCATGGAACATACAACCGGGTGTCTTTTTCCCTAGAAGATATGCAATGTACATTCACTTTACCCATAGCTGAGCCTGTCCAGACCTTCTGGCTCCCTGCTCAAAGCCTCTGGCAGCTTTATTGCCAGCAATTACTCTGCAACAATTGCAGGCTGGTGTTGCTGCACGTGAGCATCAGTCAGCCACCTCAGCACACTGTCAATCAGCTCAGCTTCGACCTCTGATACAGCACAAGCCAACTCTGAACAGCTAAGACAGGAGGGAGGCAGCTTCCACCAGCAAGCCAGGCAGCACAAGCAGCTACAGCCAAGAAGATTTTCAGTTCCTTCACTTTGATCAGAAGAAGGCAACTTCCCGTGTGTTTCTCAGGGGAGACACTCATAAATCTAAACTAGCATTCACTTATTGGAAAATTAGCAGAAATCATGTTCCTAACAGTAGAACTTCTCTATCAATTGAAAGAAGTCTTCCCTCTTCCAAAAATTAGTTTAAAATTCAAGAGTGGGTGCACTGACTGTTCACTGTCCCAGTCCATTTTCTCTAATCATTGTCATTAGTGCCCAGTGAAGGCTAAAGGGCAGAGATAAGCGTGCACTGTACCCTCAGAGACAGACGATTTCTCATATGTGGATCTTTCATTACCAACTGTACATTAATTAATGACCGCACACAGAAACAGACACACAAGAGCCAGAAACTCAACACCTCTGCTTAGGGGGGAAACAAGTAGAGTCTACCAGCCAGGTAGTTCACAACACCTTGAAAACTTATACAGAAGTAATGAGCACCAGAGATAGTTATATTCTGATGGATTAATGTATTTCCCTTCCTAATCACCTGCCTGGAACTGCTTCACCTTCCCTTATTCCTGGTCCGAAATCCCAAACCTGGGATACCAAAGTAGCCTGGATCCTTCCAGCTGCAACCCACTAGTCACCACTGCATTGTTGCTCCTGTTCCTGATTTTTGTTCCATCAAGTCTTGTTCTTTGCCTGGTTCCTTGATTTCATCACATGGATTATGCAGTTTGATCCCAAACCATTCCCTAATATATGCAATAGGTAAAAGAGTGTTTTATTTAACAAAATATCAACAAATTATTTGAAGCGACACTTCAAATACCTGTAGCAGTAACAGTCAACCAAAGTACCTCAAATGCTCTCCAAGTTCTGCAGAAAACTATCATGAAGAAAGGCAGAAGAAGAGCCAAGAACAGAACACAGGGTTCAGGAATATTACATCCACTATTTAATACAGAAAGGATAGGATGTTTCTAAAAGTGCAGCAGAGTAAGCCTGAGACACAAAACCAATGCTGAAAGTAAGAGAGGCAACAAATTGAAGATTGAAATGGAATGAGGGTATTAAGGAAGTAGAGGAGAAGGTATAAGGTACCCCAGAATAAGGAATTAGGGGATATTCCACTGGAATATTCTGAGGGCAGCTGAGGTCAATCAACAACATCACACATGACAATTTGGCAGTCTTTCTGGAAGATGTTCCAAATTATTGTCATCACTACTTCAGCCATCAGTTAATTTTTTCTTCTTTGGTTTGGCACATCACCATAGGCTGGAATCTGATTTGGCTTTGAAATAAGCCAAATCAGTAACAGTTATTTTCAATAGGCTGATACAGAATATCTGAAGGACAGTCAAATATTAATTCTGTACTTATTTGAGCAAACAGAGAAAAAACTACTTCTACAAAATGCAGTCCCCCAATATCACAGCTGTATGATTTTAAAAAATGGCTAACATATGCAGAGAGTCTATTAAAATGCACATAATTTATTTGACTCAAAATGAAAACATATCTAACAAGTAATTCCATTCATCTGGCCCTTTTTCACCCAGCCTTAAGATATACAAATGTGTGCCTTTTCACCAGAACACAGCAGCTGGGAATGAAAAGAAAAGCATTCAAATGATCATTTTCACATCATATTCCATCGTCTTTTCACCAGCTTCTCCCCAGTCTTTCTTTGAGTCCCATTCTGTTACAAGAGAGCTGCTTTTTAGATCAATTCATATTTCCATAATCCACACTGCTGTTTCTCTCTCCCCTCCCCAGGGTGGACTAACCCCTGCATCCAGAACTATGGCTTACAACTGTCATTAAGACCTGTAACAATAACAAGATAACAAAAGACCTGGTAGAGATGAGGTTAGCCAGTACCATATGCTGATCAAGTTCAACATTTTTAACTTAAAAGCTCTATAAAACAAAACTCCCACAATTCTGAGAACAAGCATACTTCACGTTGCCACCTGTCCTCAAAATTTCAAGGAAATACCAAGTTTTTGATATTGGCCTTTTATAATTTTTAAAATTTAAAAAATAAAAGTGTCAAGGATTTATTCTGTCTCTTTTGGAATGAATTAAAAGAAAAAGTTGAGAAAGCATCTTGGAAAATTGACATCTTGAATGATGTAAGGGTCTTGGTGATTCTGGGTGTTCCCAGCATGTCTTCGGGGGCAGTTGTTCCACAGAATATTTATCAGGACTGAACAGATCTTTTCTGTTCACACAGAGCAGTTAGCAACTATAAATACACCTCTGAATGTTTTCCTGCTGATCATCCATCAGCTGGGATTTGCATAGACCAAAAGCATTGCTGCCTTAAACACACAGTATTTTTCAATAAAAACAGTGTCTTCCAAATGCAAAGTGTCAGAAAATCACTTTAACTTATCACTTAACCAGATAAAGTTTATCTTAACCAGATAAATCTCTCTTGCAATGTACAAAATTGCCACGTTGCCATGATCTCAGCAGGGCTAATTGCTTTCCACAAAGATTCAAGTTCAAAAATATCCCTTAACTAAATATAAAGTGCAACATTTAGACAAAAACACTACTGAAAATTAGCAATCTCATTAGATTGATTCCTCCTTTCTCATGCCAATGCACCCAAATGTCAATCATACTTATTAATAAGCAAACAACAAAATCACCAAACCCTTTTTAAGATTTCCTGATAAAAACAATCCCACAAAGCAAGCACCTATCTAGTTAGCATAAACATTTTTAAACATGTATTTAATGCCTCATCAGAATACAAGAACAAAGCGATCTCATGCAGAAACCTGGTGAGATGCATCCCCTAACAGCATGCCTGCAGCCTTGGAGGGAGTGTAAACAGCCTCATACCTCCTGGGCTCCTGCTGCTCTCTTATGAGAGCACAGAGGAACACAGCATCTCACTGCTGGCTTCCACACATTTGTTGGACCCAGAGTACAGATTTTAGCTTGCTTCTAGAGAATATTGAAAAAAACCAACACCAAAAAAAAAAAATATATAGCCAACTTGAACTATTATTTAAATCTTTAGAAAAAGAATATAATCTTCATCATGGTGACCTCATTTATGTATTTGTTGCCATGATCCATTCAATTAAATATTCCATCCTGAAAGAAACTGAGCCTTTTGTCTCCAATCAGATGCTCATTTAAGCCAGGCTTAACTTTCAGTAGTTAAAACATACATTGAAAGTCAAGTGTGTGATTGTGCTTTGCTGCGGGAGGACCAACCCATTGGTACTTCTGAGGATTTATCCTTTAAACAACTGCATATGCACCTGTACATCTTTATCTATACAAATATATTCACACAAACTGGGTAGATTTACATGAATAGTATCAGAATTTAGTTTGGGTCACTGCAGGATACAAAGCTCACAATTCAGTGGTGACATCTGCATAATGTGATACAGTAAAACTAAATCCCAGATTTTATGTAAAATATGAGATAGTAACATAAAGAGCATTATCCTAACTTCAGAGAAAACAGCAGAGATTCCTCACATGGGATGCCATATCCCTTACCCATGACTCATCTGCAGGGTTTGGGTGACATGGGAAAGCAGATTTAGACAGCTCTTAGAAAGCAAGAGAAGATAGGATGAAATCTGCAACACAACCAACAGTCTAACGCAGAGTCTGAATTCCTTCTTAACCCACATCTTCAGTTAATAACCCCTTGTCATATTTAGTACTAAAGTGGCTTCTGGTAAGACCATCTCCTGATTTTGGCTATTTGTGTCATCTTCCTGGTGAGATGCTTTTCACCAGCAGAGAAGTAGCGGGCTGAAATTAGAAATTATTATGTGATTAGAAGGGCAAAGAATGAGAACTATTCAATGGACACCACACACTACAGGCAGAAATCACTTCAGATCAATAGGTGGTCAGATTAAAAGCTACTGAATTCTTACACAGCTAAAATTAATGCCCAACATAGCTGTAATTACTAAATTAATAAGAAATGTTGGACCTCTCATGCCCCAAAGGTTAAGCCAACACAGGAGGCAGTGCCAGCTCTTGCCCAGGCACTGCCTGCTGCTGGCGCTGTTGGCACCGTGCTCTCCCCCTTCCTTGTGCTACCACCACTCTTTTCCCAGGAATGTTTCAACTCAGTGAAGCTGGTGGGAGTGTGAGTGTTTTTATTTGCTGAACAGACATGAACAGAGCCATAGTGGAGACATCTGGACACATGTGACATCAACAGGGCTTTGCTACTGACTGCACTGCCACGAGCAGACAAGCCAGTGCCAGCAGATCGCAGCTCTGCCAGGCAATGTTGACTTCTGCAGAAATGTGTTTTCTTCTTCAACAGCCAGCAAGTACTTCAGCTTGGAAGACAAGGTGTTGTTTTAATTTGGGCTGCTTTTCTAAAGCCCTTAAAATACTTTTTTCTTAAAAACAAGTGGAATTTTTTTTTCCAAATATCATAGCATTAATAATTTTTCTTCAGCCTTACATTTAAAAATGGGCTTGTACGGCTGAAATTAAACTCTAGTTTAACCAGTCTGAATAAACAAAATAGAAATTTCAAGATTAAAAACAGTGATCTTTTATCATGGGAAATTTTGCATGAAGGGGATATTTGAACATACTACAAGACAGTGCCTCTAGGAATATACATTCAAAATACATTTTCAAGAAAAAAAAATAGCACATTAAATTGCTACAACTCACTCTTTATCCAAATTTGAGCATTGCAGGATAATCACAAAAGACCTATATATGCTCAAATCAGAAATCTTCACATTTTTTCTACAGTGCTGAGATTATTCACAACTTTTTCCACATTGCCAAACTCATTTTTACAGCATTAATGCCAGTAGAACAGTAACACTGTAACTCTAAGATGTCTCAAACAGATTAGTTCTTCTGGCTCTTGAGGCACTTTTTAATAAATACTTTCTTTGAAATGGTAGTGTGGCTCTTTGTATTTTGAATTCTAACCAGCATGAGTTCATTTTTTCATTCGACAGTTTTGAGAGTTACTAAAAATGAAACTACACCCACCTCAAAAAATACAACGAAAAAAAAATGCAAAAAACACTTTCTGAAACACTCCTGGCAAAGAGAAGTGTTTTTCATTTCTTGCCTTGAAGCATTACTTTTTTTCCTTCCCCACTCTATGTTTTTCTGTTTTCCTTCTTATTGTTGCATCTGAGGAGTTACCAGAGAGAAAATAAGTGGTTTCCCTGCAGTCAGGGCAGATAAGGAAATCAACAATGCATCTTGCAAACTCTTGCGTTGTACCAAAACCGTGCCTTAGTATTTCCTTGACTTGACAGGCTGCAAGTAATTATGACAAATCCCTGGTCTTGTCTTCCTCCTGATCAACTCTAGTTTCTACATCCCATCCACAACAGATCAGATGTTTAGCAAAACATGAATTTGGAAAGACAATATTTTAAGTAAAAACTGCACCAGAAGAATATTGACCAGCATGAAAGAAAATGGTAGGGCAGAAGAAAAACAGATTAGAGATGAGCAAGCACTGGGAAGTTCAGATATACTTAGAGGAGAAATGTGAGACAGAGGAAGAAAATGTCAAAATGGCTTAGACAAGTTTTCTTTGCATTATGAAAGCAACAAAAAGGTGACATGATAAACTGTAGAAAAATTCAGGAAGAGAGGAAAATATTTTGCCCACTGTTATCACATCACTGTGCAAACAGACAGCCCTTCAATTTTAGGAAAGATGATTCTTTGGGATACATCCAAAAACTAACTCACACATTTTACATTTAAAATAGAAATGACTGAAAAACAGAACAGAGAATATTCTTCTTCTTTTCTTTTTTTTTTCTTTTTTTTTTCTTTAACATCCTCCCCACAAACTTTCATGGAAATTAGCCCTGTAGTTTTAGTAGGCTTTTGATTTTTAAAGAAATGAAATCTGGTGGATACTCAGGTCTCCAATCCTAACCTACCCCGTTCAACATGCACACACACGTGTAGAGAAAGCTTCTGCTGACTTCATGACTTGGCTCAGGGGTTTGCTTCAGAAGCTGCTGCTATATATTCTGTTTAAATGCATTGGTTCCAATACTAAAATTTCCCTTGCAAGGAGAAGGATTAAAACACCCTGTTCTCCAGGAACACAAGCAATTTACCTGAAATGCCAGAGACCCTACACGACTGAGACACAGTGTGCAGGAAAAGGTTTTTCAGAGCCCAAAGGCAGAGTGCTGCCTGAGGCCCCTGCTGTTTATAGATTAGGTCTGTCTATTGCATCTTTGTAGGATTCCCCTCCAGTCTTTAGTGGGCTTCATCTTCTAATCATTTTTCTACACCAGCTGTTCTTTGAATAACCTTCGACTTCCTGAATAAGCTCCCATTTTTCTTCATACATAATTTCTCTTTTACTTTTATTTTTTTTTAATATCAAGTCTTTCTTGGGGAAAAAGACCAAAACAAACTAGAAAAAAAGAATTTAAATGACAATGAAGATGATCATCCTGCAGCCAGGATAATTATCAAAACTTGCTGAATGCCTAGCTGAGAACATATAACTACACACATTGCTCATTTGTCACTGTTTTACAGGCTGCACATTGCTGACTGATGCTATTCCCTAACCACACATCCTACTTTCTATGTTTGTATATTTATTCCTTTCATCATGAATCACCTTATATCTGTCTTTACAGAATCTTGTACTATTGATTTAAAAAAAAAACAAGAAAAAAATCAACAATTTATCAACATCTGCTGTACAAAAAGACTTCCAGATCATCCACTGTGGTGATATTACCAATGAAGAATTACGTTTGCCTCAATATTAGTATAAAAACAAGAGGCAAAGAAGCCATTGGAACAGAGATATTTATAGAATATTTCCTTGCAAGAAACTTTTGTAAAAGTTGCTGAAATAATAAAATTTAGTAATTTGATTAGATTTTAATATTAATAACTTTCATAACGTAGTCATGGGGCAAAAAACCCAACACATTAATTAACAGCTTCCTGTCACTACAAACAGTGAAATAATCCATCAGTCCTGTATGTATAAACTTTCCTTTGAGGATTAATTATAGACAGAACATAGGATTTTCACGCTTTCAGAATCAGTAACTTTAGATCAGTCTCTTTTAAGGGTCTGAGGATTTTTTTTTCCCCCAAGCAAATAACTAGGGTATCTCTAAAATATTATTAACTAACTATCTAAAATCTTGCATTGAAAAGGATTAAAGGAATGGAATACACATGTTCTGACATTAAGAGGACATACATGGGTAACTCTTCAACATTTTAGATCTGGGTTTTGATCAATGTTCAGCAAAGTTTTATTGGTAATTTTTTCCACATTTTTAATCCCAAAACAGATAAAAAACCAACATGTCCAACAGGACCACCTGATAAAATACTCTGTATCAAAAATAAAGTGATACAGAGAATTAGCATGACATTCCATGCTCTACAACTGCTATTGAGTATTCCTGTCACAGAGGCAATCTAATCACCAAGCCACCAGTTGGGTGAAGGCTTCCACCCTGCTATCATTAGCATCTGCCTCTCCACAGCTGAATAGAAGAGCTTTTTTATTATTATTCTAACATAAAAAAAAGTTCAATCTCATGTTTCCAACCTGGTCTCCAAAGTCCTCCGGGAACTTCCACAGTACCACTGGATCTGTAAATAATTGACAGACAGCATTAATCAGAGGCAAAGGAACAGAGTATTACAGTCAGAGTACATTAATATTAAAGAGAGGGTCAGCTTAGCGTCAAGCTTTGAGGCAAGTGCAAAAATATATCTAAAAACTAAGGAAGATACTGGATTATTAAAAAGACTTATTTCATATTTATGAAAGTGAATGTATATTGTTTTACATATGGCAGCAGGTTATAATGTACCAAACTCTTTTCATATTCAAATCTTTATTCCTGGAATACCTCATTCTTGAAGCACATTTAATTTTCACTTTTTAATTCAATTAAGAAATAAAGAGATAGAAAATCTCTTTTCATCCCAGGAAAGAAGAACAGAAAATTTTAAGGGCCTTTCATAAAGGCCTTTTTAAATTAAAAAAGGCCTTTATGAAAGTACAGAAAAACATTCTCTGTGGTTTTAAAGACAGTACCAATGTAACCAGCACTCTCAAGGAAGCTAGCATGATCAGTATTTTCTGCTCAGACCCATTTAAAACCAGCATTTCAATATCTTGAAGTTTTCATTAACCACTTGTAAACTGCTAGATATAAAAATAATCAGTTATTTAGGCTACATATTAGTATTCACTTAATATTGTTTTGAAAGCCTCTGTCACAAGGATCAGAACCATAACCTTTCAACAAAAACACAAATTAGGAGCTTCATCCTGCCTCCCCCCAAAGCTGTTAATCTCCTTTGACACAAACCCTTCCCGAGGTGCTACTGTTACACGGCCACAAACACCCGCGAAGCCTCACAGGCTTCTAAACAACAGGCGAGCAGCAGTGTTTGTCCACCTGCACAAAGTGAAATTGTCCACCTTCCTGCCAGGGAGACCCAGGGCAGTACCAGAGCCTCGACCAGAGGCAAAGCTCTCCAATTCCCGCTCGTGCCCCAGCCGTGGTCACACAGATCCTCCCACCACTGACACATGGCCAGCAGCAGCTAGGGGTGCCTGAGGGCAGGAAAACGAAGGAGAAACACAACAGTAAGTGCCTGGACACCGCCTGATGGGAACTGCCACCTCTTGTCTGCCTCAGGAGCCGCTGGATCCCTGTCCTCCAAGGAGCCTGGGAAACTTCACATTTCCACTTCAGGCTCTAATACCATCACTGCGTGATGGTAACTCAGAAACGTCCTTCTCATTGCTAGGTTTGATAGCAGAACGACAGGGTTTTACACTTTTGGCAAAGTACAGAGGTTTCTGCTCTTCTTCAGGCTCCATATATGCTTGCTGGTGCAAACTGGAGATTTAATGAGAAGGGAAATGCCACTGCTGGTGGTGTCATTCCCAACTGCTGATCTCAAATCCTGCTGTTCAGCACGGAGGTGTCGCATGTGTACATTTGGTGCTGGCCCAGCCAGCAGGAGCTGGAGACCAAAGTCAGAATTCCTCCTTCACCCCAGGCCAGATCTTAAGCCAGCAGTAGAACATTCATTTCAAACGTGTTACAAAATTCAACTTTTCAATCAACTCAATGCAATTTAAACCTAATTTGAACCCAATTCAAATCTAAGCGTGTTTTCAATAAAAATTGAGGCATTTGACTCTACTTGTGGACAATCTTGTTTTTTCTCTTAAGAACATCCAGGAAGGGTTCTGCAGCTATTTAATAAAATATATGTATTTTGCACAATTAATCTTCCTCCATTACTATGGGGAGCAAGAACTTTTGAAGGCAGATACAAAACAAGACATAAGATGCTAAGTTTATAGGAATATGAGAGTGAATAAATACAGCTACTTACAACAAAGACCTTTTTGTCCTGATCTATTTTGTGCATATTTAAATTGCAAACAGATCTCTATAATGATCAGGTACAAGAGCAGTTTGACTACCCTGTAAAGGAACTGTTGCTTTTATTCCAAATTAGTATCATGGAAAGGAAAGCAACTATATATCAACAATGATCCCTGATAAATCCAAAGAGCAGCAAATATGGTAACATATCAAATACTCAATGTTAAGTAATTCATAAATTACTTGCTCAAAAGCACTGAAAACTTGCAGAATCCAAAAAATACTTTAACAGAGCTTGTAAATCTAATGCCATATGCCCACAAACAGTTCAAGCATAAATTTCTCTTTGAAAGAGCAGTCCCTCTGCATTACCACTACCAGGTACTTGTTGGTGAAGCTGTAGCACTGTCTCCTGCTGGTGCAGACTGTCACAGCTACACCGAGCCAGATGAGGGAACCGACCAAGATCAAACCAACTGTCTGAAACTTTCCAGAGCAGCATTAACTAGATCAGTTCCCCAAAACCATTGGGTTTGCACCAGAAAAAAAGGAAGAAAAACTGGGGAATAGGGAGTTGTGGTGAGAAAAAAGCAGGACTGCTTCATGCAGCAGCACTCCAGCATCAAGCATTTGCTACAGCTCGTGCAATACAAGCTGATTACCAGCTGCCTCTAGTTCCGTTTCTTATCACCCATTTCTTGTTCACAACTTCCCGAGCTTGCAGTACCATTTATAGTTGCTTCTATTGCAAAACCCAGCCTATGACCTGCCAGGAGGTGAGGGGACCGCTCTGCGGCGAGGCCAGGCTGCCGGAGCATCGCCAGCCAGGAGCTTAGCAACTTCGCCTCTTCCCAGCAGCCAAGCCAGGCTGATGATTTTGGCAGATGTGAAGTACAGCTACATGAGAAAGATTCAGTATAGTGAATGCTTTAGTAACAGAGTAACAAATTCACTGAGGTTTCTGAAATCAGACAGAAATGTAATTTCTTTTGTTCACTATCCTTAGTGGAAATGTAACTGCCAGGCTTCAAAATAGGAAGCAGATCGCAATAGCAAAACCTCCGGGTGTTACTTTAAAAGGTCACAGTCATGAGTGAAGTACAATCTCAGAATTAAGCAAAACTTTGGGCTTGGGGTCAAAACATGGGTAAAATTTACACATCAATGAGTGCCAACAGAGTTAACAGCATTTCACAGGGCTACCCTTTATCTACAGGCAACAAGGCCAACAGCTCCAATAAGTTCTTTTGGGGCCCTGATATCTCAACAGACAAAAAAACCCTAAAACTTGAATTTAGTGTCCTGCTCATCTTGCCATTTTCACTTCATACTAAGACTCTCTCATACTATTCCAGCCTCACTTGAAATGGTAAAAACAAATCTAAAGTAAATTCTAAAGTATAGGTATAACAACAATTACTTTCCTATCATGAAAGGATATTTATATCACGAGAGGATAATTAAATTCATGTGATCTAAACAGGAAGAACAATGCTTTTAATACTCCTTCATGAAAACAAAAAGAGCCAACATTAAAAAAAAATTCCTAATTCAATCCAAGACAAACATTTGGTGCTACACTCAGCAAAAATTACACGCCTTCAAGACTTGTCCAACTGCTTTGAGCTGGGTTTTGCTGCTGTTATTACTGGCTTTTAACTGGTTATTTTAGTAGGCACTTGCCATACATTTATTAAGTAAGAAAATCTGATGTGACTTGTGCTTCAAAAAGGAAAGTTGCTATATTCTTTTTATGCCTTTACTCTCCGAAACCAAACCCTAACACCTATTAAAAGACTCAGGATTTTATGATAACTATCCAAGTCTGGGATTGGAGTTTTTTTCAAAAGGTTATGTTGGTTTCTGCTTTTGGAGCTAGGCTCAGGAAGCATTTTACACATCTTTGGGACAACTTCTCAAAAGGGCTGCAGAGGAAGAAACAAAAGGGTACTGATTTAGAAATAAAAAGAGAAAGTATAATCCGATTCTGCAATGTACGCTATCTTCAGGTTTACAAAGACTGAATTTTCTTTTCCCTGAGGATTACTTTCCAGATACTCTGTCTGGTCTGGCAATGTTAGGTCAATTTTATGCTGATTTTATGGGTGAGAGGATGAGAACCGCTCAGAAATAGCTGTTGCTGCAGTCAGCTGAGGAACTACTGAATTTCTCCTCATTCACTTTTTCTAACAGACTTTTCAGGACAAATGGTTTGCACCAATTCTAAGTAAATGTAGCAGTAAAATGAAATTGTCAAGTGCACACATAAAATAGTTTGTGTGGTACATGTATAAATGTATATACACTGTTGCATGTGTGAAAATTTCTTTGCTAAATATCCTACAGCATTGGAAAGGACATGACCCTTGGTGCAAGCCAGATGAGAGACAATCATGGAAAGGTTTGCCCAGGTACCAAAAGAGTGCAGTATAATTACAGAGAGAAAAGCAAGTCACATGCAATGCTTAAAAAAATTGAATTCAAGATGCAATCTAGAACTGCTCTGGAAGATAAATACAGGCAACTATGACACCCACTAAGACAAGAAGAAAACATATGCAGATCCTCAGGGTAATTTCTCTCCAAAAATCTATTCCTGTAGAGACAAGGTCATAAAGCATGTCATCTGTATTTTCAGGAAAACAACTTCTAACACAGTTTAACTTCTGTAACAAATCAAAGAAAATTCAAAGGTACTGCTTCTCATGACAGAGTGGATTAGAGAAGCAGTACATTCTAAACTATGAAAAAAAAGAGAATGCTTTCTGTCTTGTAATTTTCCCCAAAACTGACAAGTTAAATACACTCTAAAAATACTCCTCAAAATCATCAAGCTTGCAGATTATAAATACCACACAAAAATACAATAGGAAAAGGTAATTAGCACACATTCAATTTGGTAATGGAACAGAAATTACAAACACATGCTGAGAAAAATCATCTTGGGAAATTCTCTTGGACAGCAACAGAGAATATTTCAGACAGGAAAACACAGCTAAGGTAAAATGAAACAGATTAATTAAGTAGTCCAGTATTCTGGAGAGAGGAGGAATCCTCTTCCCTGTTGGTTGTACTGAGCAGAACAGACAAGAAGACTGCCAAGCAAAGCTGGTCATGCTTGGGACAGAGAACTAGATAACTGCTCAGTATTCCTCCAGTTATATTTTCTGTGATGCTGTAAAGATTTTCACTGGAAAAAAAGCTGTCAGTGCAGAAAGGAAAAAAGAGACTGGGGCCAGGAGTTAAGGGGGTGGGAAAGAAATAAAATGAGGAAAAGGAAGGCAGCAAAGCAAAACTTATTGCAGACTGTTCCTCTTTCTTGTCTGGAAAAAACAAGTGCCACATTTTTTTTTCCTTACGTGAACATGAGAATGTAATCAATAAATCTGAAATTTATCTATCATTATCTCAGGGAACAGCTTTACAAACACACATTTAAGCAATAAGCAGAATGGATTTTGTTAGACTAAGTAGTTTTCAGCAATAAAAAATCAATTCTCTTAAGTTTATGATTCTGCTGTTGTTCAACAACAAAGGTCTCTTATATACTTAAAATAATTTTCCAGAAACACTCAACAGTAATTCTAATGACACTTTTGTATAGAGTATTTAATACTCAACCAAATCACTACAACAGTGATTCAGAAACAAAATAAGAGATGAACTATAACGTGCAACCCAAGGATTTTTACAGATGAAATCATCTGATGAAAAAAGCAGCATTCTCATAAAAAATAACTTCTTGCAAAAAAAGACTTCTGTATATTATATTAAAATTTGCCTGTTCACAGTGTCATACATGAAGTGCCAAAACTGGAGTAGAATGGAAGGCCCTGCTGCCAGAAGGGGCTGTGGTCTTCAGCTCCCTGGTTTGGGGATCAAAGTGGAGCACCAGCCAGGAGCAGGAGGAAGAAGAGCAGGATGCCATGCAAAAGGGGAGAAAAGGGGAGTTATAGTATTTTCCAAGCATCAGTAATCAAAAGAAAGAACAAGAGAAAAATACATTTAAGCAATTTTATTTTAAAAAACTAAAACTAAGGAACAGCCACTAACTTCTCAGGCACCTAAAACCTGTGAGATTAATGATAATATGCAAATGAAGGTGCCACTACAGAAAATACCTTAAAGTACACTTTTATACAAATCATGTAGCAAAAGGAAATGTATTTACAAAGCTGTATCAAATCTCAACAATCCAGCACCCTCAACTCTTTACTCACACTTTACTCACAAGTGAGCCTTCCTTAACTGTCTCCAAAATTTCAAACAGTTTCTACTTCAGCAAACAGCAAAGGAACAAGACAAACATGTCAACATCATTGACAACATCAGTTACAGAAAAATATCAACAAGTTCCAGTAATTATATTTCCCAGCTTTTCCTGCTATATATTAATACACTGAGATTCTTTGGGGTCTCTAGGTGAGACTTGCCTTTCAAAATAAGCCACAACACAGCAACCCAGTGTCTCCTGTCCCTTCTCCCTCACCCACACCAGTGGCCTCTGCCTTGTCTTCAACTGATTGTAAAGCTTATGCTTCACTTTGAAAAATTATTTAGGCATTGAAGGTACCCATCTCACACTGGCATTGAAGGTGATATTTGGAGTGTGTGACTTTTAACATTTTTCCATCCAACTTTTCTCATAGAAAGTGTGAACTAAATGACAACAGAGTCAGCAAACACATGCTATATAGTAACCTTTGGGAAATTGAAAATGGAACAAAATATTTTACTCTCCTCAGTTACAATCACTGTACCTGTTATCTGTATGTCTTTGGGACTGCATATTTGCCAATCAGAAATTTGATTTTTTAATCAGGTTCAGAAACATAATTACAAAGACCTTACTGGCAAGATGAAAACTTCCTTCCACGAGGAATCTTTTCCTAAGGAACTGTTTTTAACTGTAGTAATAAAACCTGCAATTAAAGTAACTTCTGTAGCATGTATCCTTGACAAATGCTCCCAGTCACAAGGAGAACAAATTACTCATGGACTTACCAACTGGCTCAGAACTTAATTACATCTTCCTATAAACACATAATACTTAGCAAATTATTTCAAGATCACAGGGCTCACGTCATGTTTGTGGAAATCCAGAATTTTGTTTCTAATACATGTGAAAAAAAAGGTGCAATCCACATCTGTAAGAGGCACTCAGCCCTTAATACAAACCACACACACACAGACCACGATGTTCTCTAGTCCCTACATTTGAAGTCAGTGGGTCCAGCTCAGTCAGCCCCATCTCATCAGTGCAAAGCCACAGTTTAAGTGCTGGCCATTGGTGCCCCACCGAGGCATGAACAGCTCACCATCCAGACTGAAGTGTGACAACCTGACACGTCTACATCTCACTGCAAAGCCACACACAGGATTTCCTGATTGCACGGTTTATCACAGAATTATTTTCAAATATTTCTACTTTTAAACTTATGTGACAAAGGCTCCTCAAGGTTTTCAGAAAGGTGGGAACAGTCTGCAAATGCTCATCTCCCAACTAATCACATGCAAGGTTCAGCAAAGTACACTGCAGACAAGCAGGATTTTGTCAGGTTTTGGACCCAAAACTTCCTCCAGTCTCTCAGATTTCCCTGTCTGTAAGGCACTTGAACTAGGAAATAAGTACTTCAAGACCCTTTTACAGGCAGAGAGACAGTTAAAAGTTCTAGCCACAACTTGACATCATCTTCAGAGCTGCAGGTCAATCCCTTTTTGCCCAAGAATTTGTCCCACTGAAGGACAGAGCAGTAAGTCATTTCAGCTTACTACAGAGAGAAAGAAAGGGTCCTTTTGGCTGCAATGCTATTAGCCATGCTTCTGACTAAAACCTTAATCAGGGTGAGAGTTCATTGCACAGACAGCGCACAGATAAAATGAGTATATTCAGCCTTTATTTGGTCTCTTCACAAGATAAGCAGGGATTTCTTTAACATGGTAAGTCTTTAGAATGACCTTGTGAAGTATGCCAACAACTGTATACCTTTAGAAGCTGTGTTAGTCTTAATTTTCCTACTTCTAAGTTGTAATCATGAGTGAATCATGAGAACAAGGATCTAAGAACTAAGGTAGCAGAAGAAGAAGCAAGCAGGCACCACACATATGCCTCCAGTCATTCCTAATGTTTTAGGAGGGTTTACAAAAAAAACAACATACTTTTGCTGCCCGTGGGTCTCTTGTTCAAAGAAATTTAAAGGAGACAGGCAGTGCTGTGATCTCATGAAATGTACAGTAATCAAAAAGAGTAAGACTAAGAGCATTCACCTTCGCAAGCAAGCACAAGCTTTACACCCTCCCCCTAATTAAAAAGTAACTTACCACACTCCCTTGCAAACAGACATTATGCAGGGGTTTCTTCATTTTAAATAAAGATATAGGACTAAAAGTTCTTAAAAACTGTTGTGGGCTACATTAAGTTTTCCAGCATTAGGAAAAATGCAATATTGATTTTAAGTAAGAGCTAGAAAAGTTCAAGTGCATTATTACCAAGCAATATGTACTAAGTAAACTAGGAAGTAAAACTCCTGCCCTGCCAAGTACGCTAGGGCTGGACCAACACTTGCTCTTCCACATCAGTGATGTCTGACCAGAGAGAACTATTTTATCTCACAGACTACACTGTTATATTTGCTTTGTGGAACCCACACATACTGCATATAGAAAAATAAAAAAGCTTTTGGCACATGACAAAAACTACATCTCACTACATTATGAATACCTGAGTTACTGCCTCCTGATTTACTCCAAGAAAAACAAATTTGGTATCAGCGTGGACATGAAACCAGGGATATATGTGACCCTCTAAAGCAAACTGATTGCAGAAAACACAGAGTGATATCTAAACCATTTTTGACAGACATTTTCCAAAAATAATACAAAATAAATCTTAAGAGTTAACATGCCTTAAAAAATAAATTAAAGCAATAAAAAAATTAAAACAAAAGCTTCATCCTTCTGCAAGCTTTCTTCTCTAAGGAGAAGCTAGTCCAGTCTTTAGCTATTTCAAGAAAAAAATGAGTGTTTCAGGGGAACTCCTTCAAGCTCCCTCTTGGCCAAAGATGATACAATGACGATCTATTTACATCACTTCTTGCCTAAACAGTGCAGCAACATTCCTTCCACTTTCCACTGGTAAGGACCACATCCTGGGCACAGCCCAGCTGCTGGTACTTGACAGCATGACTTTCCACAAAATTATACCCCTTGCCTTAAATACTGACTAGCACAAGCAATAAAATGTGATTACTCAAGAATTAACAGGTAAGTAACTACCTATAATTCAACAGCTTAGAGGGAGAAATTACCTAAAGGCCAGAGTAATAGTGGAATACATAATATCTTCTACGAGCAATCCCACTGCCACTGTCTTTACAACCAAGGACAGCTACAGTGAGAAGGGGTTAGATTCTCTCTTCATTGTTCTATTCTAGACTATTTATGACATTTTATTTAACTAAAACAGACACTACTGTATCATATATTCACCCCATCTCTATGATTATGCTGTGAAACAAGACTATGAACTATGCAATGATATTCTGCTTATGCATGAGAAAGAATGAACTTAATAGTACCTTTTAAAGCATAGATCCAAAACCTTTATTCTTTTTTCATTCTCCAATTACAAATAGCATTTTCTACATGAAACCTTTCACATTTTGCTTACTAGCTGTGATAGGAAGGTATGGAAGTAGAACAGGCTGTGATGGAAGGTATGGAAGTAGAACTGCTAACCAGGACCCGGTCTGGAAGATTCCTACTCTTCTGAACATCTCCAGCACTACAGCTGAAACATATCCAACTTCAAAAGCTGTAATTATATAAACCAACATTTCATAATTTTAGATATGTAAATTAAAACAATCACAAACCTTAGTTGCACAAAGCTCCAGAGTTCTAACAACCATGTTGGTTAGCCATAGCATACATATAGTTTGCTATATATGTACACAGTTCACAGACTTCCATTTTAAAATATGTATTTGCTAGCATATTCTGAGTTAGTGTTCATTTTAATCTTTGCTGTTCATGACACATTAAGCCAGAACAAAGATGAAGGAGCACTGATCAATAAGCACAAATCTTTTTTTGCCTTTCCTTTCTATCTTACCCCAAATCCATTTTAATATCATCAGGGGGAAAAATAAAACTCATCAGTCACCTGATGGAGTAATTCAAAACTTAACCAAACAGGGCTAATGGGTGAGAATTGAAATGAAAACACCTTGACAAAGAAAGCAATTTCTTTTCTTCGCACTCTTCAGAAGCCATGGGTGATCGCTGTAATCGAACCATCAGCGGCGAGGGGCCATCTGTCCCAAGGGCCCTCCACGTGAGCAAGAATCAGCAACAAAATATTTTAGAGGCTGGCCCACATGCATTGAGCCCTGATATGTCTATGGCAGGCAGCTTGCAGCTGAAAATCAGTGTTTTGACATTTTTCCCATACCAATCCTCAAAAGTCAACACTAAACTTTTGATAAGAACAAAACACAAAGAGCAGGTTAAGAGAGGTTGCTCACAGAAAGATCAGTGTTACACCAACAGCTGAGATCTCCCCTGTCATGAAGCACTCATGCTTTAGTATTCAAGGGCCATGCTCGGAAAAAAGGCTACAGAAAACAACTTTTACACTTGCATTTATGTTACAAGTCCCCTCTCGGATTAGTTTTTGCAGCTAATGAAAACATACCAGTCACTTACCAAACCATCCTCACAGAATCACCAAACTTTGAGTTTCTTCCACAAAAAAAACCCCGAAACATTAGGAAAGGGTCTACCAGACATTTCCAAGGCAGCAACCACACACAATGCATGCTGAGACCCAGGGACTCAGGCAGAGGCACTGTGGCTTTAGCACCTGACTTCCCAGAGAACACAGATCATTCTAAGGACCACCAAGGACATCCCAGAACTCCAGAAAAGACTGCATGTCACACCCCTCCCAAGGATGTTCCCAAACTGGGCACTTCTCCCTTACTAAGCCTTTTAAAAGGGAACACCACACAGGCAAGGCTAATGCAATTTATTTCCTCAGCATTTTCTAACTGAAAAATATATTGATCTTTTAGTAAAATAAACTCTGACATAGCTGCAACTCTCTGCACCCTTCTCTCTATCTGTTTCAAAACTCCATAGAGTCACAAAGTGGATATAGAGGGCAGGAAATTTGTTGTTGTTGAGCTGCATTAACTATACTGGTCCCTCTCTGCTTCAGCAGAGGATGAACACAGCCTCAGCCAGCAGCACAGCACACTGGGAATTAGAAGAAGCACACTGTTCTTTCAGTCCTGCCAGTTACCTGTTGCCTGACCTCAAGTCAGTTATTTCAGGTTCCCAAACATCATGAGGTCTTTGAATATATATATATATTTTTTTTTTTAATTCAGAAGAAAGGGCATTTAAAAAGACACATTTCCATGGGGGAGCAAATTTAGTTTTTTTAAAGCACAAGCCACACAAACACATAAAACAAGTAAAGGCAAGTCAAAGGGTTTTCTCACAGGTGTTTACAGTTACTAAGGTCAAAATATCCAAAATATGTTGGAGAGGGGTCAGCAAAACCAGAGATGTAAACAGCAACCTGAAATACATGAAGAGGCTGTATGAGAATGGTCTTGTATCCTGCAGCCCTTGAGGCATGAGATCTGGGTTCTGAGTTGGTAATCCCAAAGCACATGCAACAACTGGGAAACTCTCCAAGATGGTTCTTGGTATCACATAATTCAGTGAATAAACAGAATACTATTTGTTCAGAATAGCAAAGTAGAAGGGTAATGCAGATGCATGACTTCAATTTACATCCCATTACAAAGTAAGGTGATGTGGTTAAAGTGCAATGCTGTTTTATCTACAAAACCTCAAAGCCTGATGCCTGCTTTGTCCAGTGAAATCTCAAATAAATCATGCACAAAACAGTGAAAATTAATTTAACAGTGTGATAATAGCAGACAATATATTTCACTCTAATAGAAAAAGCTAAAGTTCAAAACAACACGCTGCACTCGCATGGCCCAGGAGGGGTCAGAACTCAACACATCCTTTGTAAATTGAGCCTTTCCAGAAGGCAAGGTCAGAAGCTGCCTTCTCCCATTTCAGCAGGCTGCATTCAAACTAGCTGTTCGAAAAGTACAAGAACTTTTTTGTCAGAAGCAGCTCCTCCAACAAAGGCACGCTGCAAGGTAACACTGCTCCACTGGTGGGTGGGAGCTCAGCCCAGGCTGCCTGCTTTGCTGGCAGCAAAGCCAGGACAGGCAGAGCAGCTCCAGCTGGGCCATCACCCTCTCACAGAGGCAAAGCAGCAGACCAGGGAGAGCTTCCCACCACACAGAGTAGAAAGAGAAAGAAAACAGACCTGTACACACTTGGGAGAGCAGTGAGGTGGCTGCAGATAGGAAAATAAAAACTACAGGAAGGGAGCATTGCAGAATGATGGGCCATCCATATGTCTGAACTGAACATTTCTGTCTCTTAAGTAATGAAAGTCTTCATTTTACTTTCCTAAAAGCATTAGAGCAGAAAGAAGTGAGATGAGGCCAGGGAAAGCATGAGTAATGCTGTGTATGCACCACACAGCAGCCAAAAAATTAGCAAGGTCAAAAATGCTATTATTATTATTGATGTGAAAGAACAAGGAAACACTTATCAATAAATCAACAACATCATAAATTAAGGTTGTCTCATATGAAAATATCAATTTCCCAAATAAATCCGGTGCTAATATTTCTGAATGCACATATAAACCTGCACAACAGTAACAGCTGTCTACATACAGCATGGACAAGGAGCTAAGATAGACGGTGCTACATGTAACATTACATGAAAATTTTCATTAAAAGTTCTCCTCTCAACCACTGCCCTTCTCTCACTGCCCAAATTCTCCATGTTCTCCAATGTTGCATGGAAGAGTTTGATGCTATTGGAAGGGCTGCATTATTCTGGCTTCCATTCTCAATGTACTTCAGCTTCTTCCTTGACGCAGCTGATTAAACAAACCTCAGATTTCCTACAAGCCCCACATCACTAATCACTTCTAGTCATTTCACACCCATGCTCTGCCCTCCTGCACGTCCTCCATCTCCACCAGTAAGACAGTGCTGCTGCCATGGCTGCAGGTTCACCACTGGAAGGCTTAAGAGGAGAGCTCAATGCATCGGTACAGTTTGATAACAAGTTGGTAACCACATGGAGCTCCTCTCTTTATTCTTTGTTTTGTTTCTGAAAATGAAAGACATTCACCTCCGGGAGCACAGCTGAGCTCTATAAATGCATGTAAGAACCTAGACCAGCACAGTGTACAGTTGGAATCAATGCTAAAAGCTGAAAGCAAAATAATTTCTGATCTAAGGAAATTAGAGTCATGATTGGATAAGCCCAAGAAGACACTGATCATTTAACAGGAAAGCAAAAAAGGCTAAGAATTCAGAAGGCTAAGAATTCATCACAGATGTCAACCAATCTTCATTAGAGACGCAAAAGAATTTTTGGAAAAAACATTAAAATGTTTTCAGACAAGCCAGTTCCTGCATTAAAATACACTGTGCTGCAGCAAAAAACAATCACTACCCATGCACATATACCTCCCACCAAGAACAATTCAATATGCAGCTAGAGAAATCAGAAGTTGCTTTAAGATAGCTAATTCAATTTTTTTATAAAAAAGACTAATCATAATCACTCATGCTGAAAATTTCATAATCAATGGGATAGAATGCACTTGTAAATTATGTCTGCATAAAATAAGGTATCTCCTTCTAGCACCTTCTAAATTCTTTTTTTTTATAATTAGTAAAAAAAACCCACAGGATACAAAAATATTGCTGCACTTTTAAAGTACAAAGACATACATTCTCTCTCAAGCATGCCTCAGATAACCCCTCTCTTATCTTGAGTCTTCCATCACTCTGATAAACAAAATCCATGAACTTTCCAGAGCAGGGAAAAACCACTAATTTCTGAAAATACTAAAATACTTCAAGCATCATGGATGTGCAAATATCACACCTTAATTTTAACAAGTTATCCCAAATGACTTATTTTTGTTTAAATTCTTCATTCCTATCAAGCCCAAAGAGGATTAGGCAAATTCCATAGAATAACATTCTGCCTAAAACTGTAAATTGTATCTCCTTTTTTTCAGGGCAAATTCCATTTAATGTATTTAGCAATGGTTTGGATGAGGGGATCATGTCCACACTCAGTAAGTTTGAAGATAAAACCTAGTTGGGCAAGAGTCTTGGGCAGGAGTGCTGATCTGCTGGAGGGCAGGGAGGCTCTGCAGAGGGATCTGGGCAAGCTGGACTGATGGGCTGAGGCCAACACTATGGGGTTCAATTGCAGCAAAGTGCCAGGTGAGGCACTTTGGCCACAATAACCCCATGCAATGCTACAGGCTGGGGCAGAGTGGCTGGAAAGCTGCCTGGTGGAAAAGGACTTGGGAGTGCTGGCTGACAGTGGCTGACCAAGAGCCAGCTGGGCACAGGTGGCCAAGAAGGCCAAGGGCACCCTGGCCTGGATCAGGAATAGTGTGGCCAGCAGGACCAGGGAAGGGATTGTCCCCCTGTACTCGGCTCTGGCAAGGCAGCACCTTGAACTCTGTGTTTGGTTTGGGCCACTCACTCCAGGAAGGGCATTGAGATGCTGGAGAAGGTCCAGAGAAGGGTAACAGAGCTGGAGAAGGGTCTGGAGCACAGGCCTGGTCAGGAGCAGCTGGGAGAGCTGGGGGTGTTTATCCTGGAGGAGACTCAGGAGTGACCTTACATATCTCTAGAACTGCCTAACAGGAGGGTGTAGCAAGTAAGGGGGTCTGTCTCTCTTCCCAGGTGAAAAGAGACAGGACAAAGGGAAATGGCCTCAAGTTGTACCAGGGGAGGTTTATATTGGATATTAAGGAAAAAATAATTCCTAGAAAAAGTTGTCAAGCACTGGAACAGTGAAGTGAGGAAGTCACCATCCCTAAGAGGTATTCCCACACGTGTAGATGTGCTTTGGAACATGGTGTAGTGGTGGCAGTGCTGGGTTTAGGGTTGGACTTAGTGATCTTCAAGGGCCATTAAAGAAGAGGTTTAGAGTCATTTTCAAGATTGCAGAAGAAAAAAAACTCTGTTTCTTATTTTCCAAATTTTGATAGAATACAATTAAAGGTATCTACTCCAAAATACATCAATATTTTAACTTCTGGTGCTTCCCCAAGGGCAAAAGTGTCAGTCATTTAGCCTGAGAACACCATTTGATCCCATCAAATTTGGAAAACCGAAAAGTTTGCAATTCATGAAGTGACAAAACTAACCTATTAGGAGCAAGGCAAAAGATTATAAAGGGTTCCTCATTTTACTTTCACTTAATAGCTACAGAAATTACCTGTTCAGGTAATTCCAGCAAGAGCCACTATCCTAAGCCTTTCATTTATCATTTATATAATAAACAACTCTGCATGTTAACAAGGTCTCCACTAAAATGCTGTATTTTTAAATCAGTGAACCCAACAGAGTTCCTAGGGAATGCAAGAAAAATGAAGTCTTTTTTCCTTTTTTCATTTGCAGATGTGTGAGATCATGGAAGTATGCTTAGAACCACCTTTCTGAGGAATTTACCCCTGAAATATTTTAAAAGAAGAAAGATGGATGTCTGTGAAATTGAAAAACAAAAGATTAAACTTGGCCAAAGGTCAGAGGATGCACTATGTTTGAGGCTGTGCTATTTCCAAGCACAAATAAAATCAAGACTGTACCAAAATCTATTTCCCTGGGCACTGAGAGGCCCTGCCACTGACTTGCTGAGGAACACTGCTGGTTCCTGATCACTTCTCTGAATGCAAGTGGCCTAAAGCTGTCCAGGTCATAAGCAAGTGTTTGAAGATGTGACACGTGAAGAGGGTCAACAACAAAGCCTAGCTTTAATCCCTTTGTGTGAAGCAGGAAGAGGAATTTACCTCATATACACAATACATCTATGTCCAGTGAAGTACAAAACTTCCAGAGGTGCCCAAGCAAGGCATTATGTCTTCTTTGCTTTTCTACATGCTGGGAGAGGCTGGGAGGGAGGTGAGCATGCTTCTCATGGGCTGGATGTAGTGAAGCACAAGGAATGGTTGTATCCCAAGCAGGGAGCTTAAGTGCACCAAGTGTACTAATCACCGTTGCTATCTTCTCCCAGCCTGAGCACAACCCATTGGTCCAAAAGGGTGGACCTAAGAATATGGGAGGCTTAACTCCTAGTGAACATAACTTCCATCATTTCTAATTGGATTGTGACTAAATTCCCAGCACTGATAATACCAAAATGAGATCAGAGGGGAAAGCCTCCATATTCCCTTTGCACAAAGATTGGAAACAGCTCTCCCCTGCTGTTGTACAATAGCACT
The DNA here is from genome assembly GCF_022539315.1 of Serinus canaria. Taxonomy (NCBI): domain Eukaryota; kingdom Metazoa; phylum Chordata; class Aves; order Passeriformes; family Fringillidae; genus Serinus; species Serinus canaria. Next base: position 21,847,326 of record NC_066322.1, on the reverse strand, counting down.
GACCACCCAAAGATCCATGGCTTTAGCTAAAAAGAGACCCATCTCACTGCCTGCTGAACACGTGTGAGCATGTGATTACTGTGATGCTTCTTTACAAATATCCAAAAATAGCCCAGAAACAGTGCAAAGAGTTAGAAAGCCAAATACTAAATTGTGTTAATCTACACAAAAGAAAATTAGAATAAAAAAAATTAATAACAAAAGGACCCAATATGGGCTAAGGAGGAAGAGAGCAGAGTCTCTGTGCTTTTCAGGATCTCATTTTGTTTTGGGGATCTCTTTATCAAGCCTTTAAGAGAGAGCTATGTAAGCTCCAAACTCCATTGGAATGCACAACTAAGCCAGAGCACATCTTCAGACTTCCTTGCAGCCCATCAGAACTCCTGTAACCATTCCTGACACTCATTTGCTTGACCCATTTCTGATAAACAAAGAATGGAGTACTTGAAGTATTTTTCCCCCTTGTTCGTCCCATTCTTCACTGGTCTCTTGTTTTGTAGTCAGAGGTTAAACTGCTGACCTCTCACCTTCAAGGCAAGTTTTTCCCCCCTTCCATAAAAGGTTTTTCACAGTGTGCAGCATTCGGATTAGCCCCTATCCCCCTGAACAAAAGCTATGCCTTTGTACCACTGGTTTGGGCATGGAGGCTGTACATCAGAGGAAGCTGCTCCTACTTACCATTCACAATAACTATATTGTGAGGCCCCTCTAACGCCTCGTCTCTCAGTGTCTAGACTTTCACCCAACCAGCCAGCAAAAAGAAAATCCTGTAAAGCACTCAACTGAAAATTAACTATGGTATCCTGTTGAGAACCTGATGAAGACGTTATTTGAACATACGGTAAAACTTTCCATTGTTTAACATAAAGATAAGAGAAAAACTTTTAAAGCCCTGAGGTTTAAATAGTCATAGGGATCAATTAACTCATGGGTCAGTAAATGCATTTTATAAGCAAGCAGCCATTGCTTATGTGTGTCTTTAAAATAATACACAGATTATTAAATATATCCAAGCACACAGTATTCTGGATATTTGCAGAGCCTAATTTTATACTCACTATGGATACGCTAAAGCAGAACTCGAGACATAAAATTCTTTTTGTATCTTTCAAAATTAATTGAAAGCTTAGAGTCACTACTGCCCACTGTCCCAGTTATCTTCAGCAAATAAAATAAAAGTAAATAAAAGTATGGCAGCACGAGTATTTTATGCCTTGCTGTATGAAACAAGACCTTTAAGGAAAAATGTGAGCAAGACAGGGTATCCATAAAGTTAGAGTGCAAACAAACCATTGGATTTTCCAGCAGAAAAAAAACAAATAAAAAACACAGGGAAACAAAAATAAAAACAAAACAAAAAAACCCACATTGCAGTGACTTGTAATTTGTTTCTTTGCAACACTTGCATTACTGTAGCATGAATAATCCACAGTAGCAGGACAGTTTACATTAATAAATGTAGCGACAGCAGTTACATTAATAAAAATCTATTCTTTCATCTTGAGGAAAAAACACCCAAACAAGTAGGCCAGGGAAAAAAACTAGATCTGAGCAATATTTTAATGTTTGAGTAAGCAAATGATATTTTGAAACTCTGAAAAGAATTTATTATTGCAGAAAAACTGATGTTTGCATCTTCTTGGAATTCTTATGGCCTCTTTTGAGTGTGAACTTGGAAAGAATTCCCTGGGCCTTGCTAGCAGAATAGGGCACAGCTGAGGAAATGCATCTCTCTCATCAATTTCCCCAATCTGTTTTGAAAAGAGAGCCAGAGTGTCTCAAAATAAGAGGCAAACAAATTACTGTCTGGCATAGGTTGATTGATTGGGGGAACATGAGGGGGTGTGCTAGGTTTTTGGGGGGGTTGTTTGTTTCTTTTAAAGTGTGTTTTGTGCTGAAACAAGAAAGTGTGAAATCATCCTTGTCATAACAAGGAAAACAAAAAACAACAACGTTTATCCTTTACCAGCACCCCACAGGGCCTGGTCATGGCTGCAGCATGCAGAAAGCAACTGGATTTGGGAGTCTGGACCCAAATGCAACATTCCAGGAAGGGCCTAACAACAACCTCATTTCTCTCAAAGGGCAAACAAGATTGGATTTGCAAAGGAAGCAGAAATCAGAAGGTAAGAACCTCCTCTTTCTTCAGAAGTGTCAGACATCAGGCACATGCCAGCATCTCCCTCTACCACACAGGTCAGTCATGATTAGGTAGTATTTTAATGTTCCTTGTAATGCCCTTAAAAAAAAATGCCCACACAGGATAGCTGTCAGACCTAGACACTCCTGGGTATTAATCTCATAAGCTAAAAAGTATTTAAGTCAACTTCTGATGCTTTAGGCTCTGTGATCTTTCCCAGGACTGCCTGGCCTGTTTCCCAAGGAGAAGCACATTGGATCACTGCCTGCAACACCTGCTGCACTGCCACCACAGCACAAGCACCCTCAGCCTTGCACTGAACTACCTCTCCTTGGAGATCCCATGTATAAACCCCATCCAATTACCACCATTCCCCAGAAGTGATACTGAAAACACAGCAATACAGGCATTTACTGCACTTCAATTGGAAAGGATTGCCTTCTGCACCACTGATCAGACACACTTCTGCTCCAGGTCCACTGCACTCTGCCTTCTCACACAAAAGGTCTTCCTGGGGTGAGTCAGCACTCTCTAAAGTTCACCACTGATACACAGGAATCTAAGCCAGCCCCCCAAAACAACACAGCTGCCACAGAAGAAAAACAGCTGAGGGTCTAATACTATAATTCTGTTCATGGTACTAAAGAACTTGCTTATGCAGATCAGCTATTGACTGAGAATTATTCAACAAGTTGCACATTTTCACACATATGTAGGCCCATCAGAGAGCATACACATAAACTGATTTCAGAAAGACAAAATGTCTGACAAGAAATACAGAGCATTAACTCAAGAACATGATAATTGAAATTGATTGTCTTATGGTTAATTTTAGCTCCACACCAGGTTACTGACAGGACAAAAAAATATTAACGTGGGAGACTTAAAAAGCAAAACACTTAGAAATTCTCCCTGTAGCTTCTGTAGAAATCCACAGCACACCACCACCTTGGACCACCTTCTCCTCAAAACCCAAAAAAGACTGAGAGAAGAATATAAAATTATAAAACCTAGGTATGGAAAAGCATCTACTCATGGGCACTTTCAATAAATTATACATTCAGGTGAGAAACACAGCTTATGGGGGGGGAGGGTAAAACTTCACCTATTGAACAAGTAAAGAAAAGGAAATAATAATCCCTGTTTTTGGGGTTTAAATCCCAAAAACTATAATCCAAGGGAATCAACAGTAGCATATTTAAAACTAAGAGAAGGAACCTGCTCACAAACTTTGTACCACAGCCACCAACAGGGCTACTCAAGGTTGCTGCCAAGGCCAAAGGTATAAAGAGAGCTCAATCCCCAGTGTGCTTGCACAAGATGGGCCCACATTCCACTCTGAGAGAAAATGTCTGTTTTCAGCAGCTTCCAAATCCAGGGTGATCATAAGTACCCATGCAGGAGCAATGATGTGACATCCATCAAAGCAGTTTTTGGGCAGTGGCACACAGAATGCTGCTGCATGTGATCAGAGAGAGGAATGAGCTCCTGCAAAACCTCCTCCCAGTTTTTCCTCTCTGCCTTGAAGGCCAGAATCATTATTCTGACACATTTTCCATTTTTCTTTCAGTTATAAATACAAGAATGTAGTATCACTAGGGACACAAATGGATGGAGCAGGTGATAGGGGCAGCCCTCCAGGCCCTTCCCTAGGCAGACTTTCATTCACAATGAGGAAGGACAGAACATTTTCACACATGCAAAAGGGAGACCTGATGCTATTGGAGATCACTAAAAATGGGTAATGATTTAGTTTGGGATATGAGCAGGAAAGAGCTTCACACAGTGCATAATTCAGACTGAGGGTTCAGGTGTTTTGTTCCAAGCAGGCAGCCTTATTTCCACAGACCACACGCTGAGCTCCTTGCAGCAACATCAGACCTATTTTAAGCTGTCAGATCTCGAAAGAAGAGTTAAGCATCTCTCAGAAGACATTTCCTGGATATTTGAGTCAGCTTCAGGTTATGCTGGCCAATACCACCAAAGTAGTGAATTGCAACACCTGCTGTGATTAACTTCAGCTGGTTTTATTAACCAGTGTTTTACCAGCTATGTGAAAGAGAACGTGCCTTCACATTGGGATCATGTATGCATTAAACATCAAGAAGTGCACACAACTCATCTGCAGTGAATAAAAGTCCAGATTCTTTATTTGCCCTGATAATGAGAAGCAACACCTTTCTTTTGCACCAAACTTCAGCAAGCTAAATTTTTAATACAGTAGTCTAATTTAAGAATACATTTCTGTTTTCTTCAACTTATAGAGCATCTCCTTAACAAACAGCCTCAGTCAGAATTCCTCCCACATATACACTTGCACCCAAAATTAAACCCAAAAACCCAAAGATGGAAAAACAGGGAACCAACTGCACTATGATAAGGGGCTGCTTCTTTAACCTGCTGAACAAGATATTGAAATCTCTTTTCTGATGTGCCATGCAAAATTTCCTTTCCAGACAGTTATAAACCAAACACACACAACACATATTTAAGAACCACCCTGCACAGATGACTTGGTTTATCTTTGTCTTCATCTATGTGCTCTTTTTTACCATTTTGTTCTTTCTTACACTTAAACTGTTTCTCATTCCTGACCTTCAAGGATATAGTAAAATGAACATCGAACAATTATGCAATACACACTAGTCTAGAAGCAGGTAATGAAGAAAAGTAAACTACACACAAATTACATCTAAACTCACTCTTAACACCAACAGATACACAAATAATCACTTGTCTACCATCACTTTGGACACAAGTCACTTAATTCTCAATTATTCCATTACTAAAACTTCTTCAAAAGATGGTATTTATAGATCTACAAACAAAAGAGTAAGATTTTAAGCCAATGTAAAATGTATGATTCATTTCAAGTACCACAAAGCCCAGCAGCTAAGTGTAAGACAAAGGTTACTGATTATATCCTCCAATGACACCTGTAAATTACTTAAGAGAGTTCTGTTTACAAACTGCTCATTTTTTCCCAAAAAAAAGGTTCCAATAAAGGGTAAGTGAATACATAACTTCTTTGTTTTGCTTTTGAAATGGGAGTCAATAGATTCTCAGTTTGTTTTTAAAAAAATACCAAAACAAACTTTAGCATTTGTTTTTTCTTTCCTAAATATGCAGGAAGATTTTGGCAACAGAAAGGAAGCTCAGAACAGATTAATCCATTCATAAATTTCATAGCAGATTCATTCCTTTTTTACAGTTCTTTAAAATATTGATCCATTTTCAAATCTGCTTCCACAAAAAGCAATACCAATCTGCTATTAACAGAAACAATTATGAAATGCCCTGAAATGCTAAAAGCTCATGACAAATGTGACAGAATTTTCAGCCTGAACTGAAGCAGACTCACTGTCCACTTCACTACTCTCTGCATATTGCTTTTATTGAGTAAAAAAAAAAAAGAAATCAAATGAAGTCTCTTATCTTAAGTGTAACACATCTGTGCAGTACCTTGAACTCCAAGAAGAGTTCAGCAAGATCCTCCCTTCTAAAAACAAAGACATGAGAAGTGATGCAACACAGAAGCAAAGACCTAATCTGCTCCCTCCCTGAAATCAGTCCTTGGTCACTGGATTTTGTTTGCACATCTCCTTGCTGCTCTCCAGGGGAGCCCTGCACCCCTTGACAGGCACAGACACCCACCAGCTCTGCTGCACCAGCTCTCTCAGGGAAGACAAGTTTAGAGAAGTGAAGCAACACTGGGACTGTCCTGATCCAGGCACAAGAAAAGCCAGCACTTTGGAAAATTACGTAATTTCTCTATAAAGCAATTATATCTTGAATTACAGCATGTATATGTCATCTTTTTTGGAGCAGTTTTGGGACTGCTCATCCACTCACTTTTACTTCAATTCCACCAACACAACTTCTGGGCAGCAGTAACTGAGAGAGCTTTTGCTTTCTCCCTCCTGCCTGTGGAAATACAGGTTGCAGAACAACCTGACAGCAACACTTCCCACTACCACCAAAGAAGTTGTACCAAGAAATGCACTAGGCTCAGTATTAGTCATTCACTTAAAGCTTGAAGCACCTACTTCCTGCAAAATGCTATTCAAAGACCTGTGGTTTTTCGCAGAACTTGCCTAATGGGCACTTATTAGCAGTAAAGCACCTTGATGTGGCCCACAGTGAAGCATCACCCAAGCTTTCAGCACCATGAACTGGGCTTTTGACACTTCCCTGCACAGGGACTGGTACTTGCACTTCCTACTAAAGCAGAGGATGTGTTTTACCTTTGTGGAGCCATTCCCTGTTTGGCTGAACAAGGCAAAATCCAACAAGGTTTAAGGATTATGTATGGCCCTTAAAATGTTGGGGGTATTTTCATCCTTTTCCCTTAGCACTGCTAAGTCAAATGAAAACATAAATCTCACACATGCAAAGGAGGAAGCAAAGACAATGACAGGACACACACAAGAAGAAGGAAGAAAATATCAGAGCTCTGAAGCTCTGTAAACATATTCCAGAGCTGAAATATTTTGTATCCTATTAATAACTACTGAGCTATCTAACCACAAGTTAGGAAGATATTTCATCTATTGTTTATAAAGTGATTTTCTTTGTTGACTTAGCAGTATTCAAGACCAGACTTGGCTGGTATCCTGTACAACACTGTGTTTTGAATCACCTTATCTTTAGTCTATGTGATCAGTTTTCTAAGCACAGATAGTTCTACAGGGGAGGATTGCAGTTCATTGTACATAAAGCAGATTTTACCCCACATCTGTGCATTCTATCAATGACCATAACTTGTAACACAGCTACATATGAAAGAGAATTCTTGTTTCACTGCTCACATATTTTATCTTACGACAACTAAAAATTTTATTAGAATGTTTTATGAATTTCTGATTAGAGGAGTCAATTAGCAGAACTCAACAAAACACCATTTTCCAATGCTGCTCTGTAGTAAACACTTTCTTAAAAGGAACCTAATGAAGTTGAAAACATTGATCTGTCTTGGCCATTGGTGTTCAGAGAAGATCTGGAAGAAAAACTGTCTCTGTCTAACCCTGCATATTTGCAATATTCCAGTATATCTAGTTAATACCCTGTGAAGTTAAAGCCTCCATAAATGTTGGTGAACCACACATGAACATGACATGGTAATTAAACTTTAGAATGATCGATCTATATTTCAAATTTGGTTTCTTTGGTTTTCAAAACATACTATTTTCTTGTAATGGATCAGTATTGCTCTCTGAAAAGAATATTAATTTAAGATAACATGCATTATAATTGCTTTTTGGTTTACAAACACGACAGAATTCCTAACATTCCTATTAAATATATGAATTGAATTTATACTGCTATGATTTAAAAAGAAACAAAATTAGATTCTGGAACACTGATTAATAGAAAGGCACTTTCTCAGTTTCTGTAACACTTAACTTTCAACATTTATCTCAAATTAAGCCATCTATCTGTTTCATGATTTGCATTGTGTTCAATGCACCAGCACAAAGCTGCTATACTAAATGCTATGCTAAGTAATATATACTGGTCTACATACCCAAAGCAACATTAACTAAATATAGGTCTTAAAACAAAGCAAAGAAAGAAAAGACCAAACTCACTTTGATCTCTCTGCATACAAAGTACTTCCAAACATCACATTGTTTGCAAATATTGTTTATGCTGTTCTGGCACTTTCTGTCCTAGCAAGACTTTTTGTCTTGCTCCCTGAAAGATGAATATTTCAAGATGTGCTGACAATTAAAACATACTGGTCATGCTTAGATGAATAATTTCTAGTGTTAAAATTCACAGAAGCAGAACTTCAGTAGCAGAAGTCCCCCAGTACTACATGCCAGTATCAAGTTTCCTTGTTTATTAAGATAAAAGGAGGAGCGTACATGGTGAGACACAAAACACTAATGCTCTTTTATCAGATCATAAAATCCCATTATGTTCCTAGGACATAATGTGAGAAATTCTGATTTGGGTTCATACAGAGCCCAGTTATGTTCTCAGCAGAAATCCAGAACTGCATCTTCTAAGGGTATATATTTACTTTACACAGATTGGCTCTAAGCCCATGCTACAGTACATCTGTAATGAGCAGCTCTACAACTGTCATGAGTTGAATTAATTCCAGGCTCCTTTACTAAAGTCATTAATGATAATGTTAACTGCTGGATGCATAGATCATTCTGCAATCCGAGGCCACATCTTACTTATGAAGAGACTGAATACACATTCCAATTTTTATAGTCAGTACTTCCCTCTCCTTTTAGAAGGGTTGTTGAATATTTTAAAAGTTGGAGAGAGTATGAAGTACAGCCACTGTTCACCAGAAAGGTAAAATCTCTACTGGGTACTCTCCTTTTGCAGGGAACCTCTCATAACAAGGTATCCTTATTTTCACACACATTACCACACAGAGTATTTTCCAGTTTATGAAGGTCCACAAGCCACACAGATGGGTTCTCTTACAACAAATGTTACCACAAAGTTTTCTGGGAAATGCAGAGAAAAATCAGTGTTTCAAAGCTGAGAGACATGCAAACCCACATCAGGAGGGTCAGGGAAACCCAGACACTGAAATGAAACAATTTCAGGCTGGAAGCAAAGTATTTCTCTCTTTTTAGATCTTTAATGCTCGCTGTAGTTTCAGATCTTCCTCATCTCTTCAAACTGCAAGAGGCAGATCATATATAAGCAGAGACCAAGATCATGCTCCCCAGCAGCAACAGAGCAAGTGCTTGCAATCTGCCCATCCTTGTGGATTTACTGGCTTCAAGAGCTTTGCTGACCACAGCCAACACAATTCACTACCTTTTATTTTCAAAATTCATCCTACTACACTTCCACAGAAAATTCTGGTAGTTTAGTTAATTTTTATTACAGTTTGAGCTGGTTTACCCTGCCCTTCATCACTTTCCCCAATACCAGGAGCTGAGATAATTTCTGCTTTGTTCACTGCTGAAAACACAATGCAAATTCCCTCCAAAGACTGCAAGACCCAACCAGTATTCTCAATGACAGTCTGCTGTATCTGTCAGTGTCCAGTAACATCACACAAAATTGTTTATTTAAAAATAAGAGTCGCCATTACTAGCTGCCACACAGTTTAAGACAGGCTTTAGTTTATTAATGTTTTTATTGCCAATGAAAAATGTTTTCACCCAGGCACTTAAGGGGTGGTCATCTCAAGCTTTTTTTGGTCCAGCAGTGTCATAGTATTGATTTGTAACATCACAACCAGAATGCAAAAGAATGTATCTTTCAAATCATTCTTTGTATAACACAGCATATTATATCAAGACCAAAAAAAACAGGGCTTTATGAATTCCTTACTTATTAATTACACTTGCTAGTTCTGACTTTTTTTTGTCTTGCCTGACACTTGTAAAAGCATTTTTAGACTAGAACTAGTAAGGTGCTAGAGGGCTCCAAATCCAAGTTAAAGCAGATGGAAACACATACTTACATTGCATGCAACATGCCCATTCCCAGAATCTAAAACAGGTTTACTCAGATGCACCAATTAAAATGCCTGATTGAAACTGAAACTGAATGCTCAGAACCTCACCTAACTCAGTTTCGGTGTCAGGAAGCTTTACTTGTCCTGGCACCGAACCACTGACACCACAGCCTCCTCTGATGTGACAGCAAAAGTTCATCAGCTACAAGGAAACTGAAGTTCTTGTTATTCTTAAAGGGAAAAGTCACCTAGAGGATGAATACCAGCAAAATTTTCCTGGACACAAAATTCATCAGAATTTCCTCTGCTGTGTCACAATGCTGTTAACTATTTTCAGTTCTATGAATTGCATGATACCAACTTAGTACAATTGTGGTCTTTAGCCAGAATTTTGTTTATACAAAATGAAAATTTAATCTATCTCCAAATCTATACCTGCCCATAGGTAACAGGCATCTTACTTTGAGTATGGGGGTTTTTCCTTAGGAGCTAAATTTTGTTGTGAACAGAAAAACTGGGAAAAACCACCACAGTTGTCAAACCCATTTCTTCAAAAACAGGACAAGAGTTTAAAAAAACCCAAATAGATTCCAACACAAAGCCAACAGGAAGATAGTAGAACAGAGTAAGGGCATACCTAGCTGTGTTTAGCTTCCTGAACTGGCAATACATTTCCTTTAACAAACCTGAAATACTTGAAATCAACACTAAGGGATGACTCAACAGCCAAAGCTACATTGAAAGCGTGAAAATCCCATCGGTCCCTCCCTATGTGACCTGCCTAATGAACTTTTGCTGTCAGTTCCAGAGGCAGCCCCAGCAGCTGGATGGCGAGCGTGCCCACGGAGCCAGCCTGCCAGGTGCCACCTGGCAGCAGGAAGGATGCTTCCCTCATATGCTTTTAGCAGTGCCAGCTATTTGAAGTGAAACACAAACAGCAAACACAGCTTAGGAGCCAAAGGACCTCCAGAAGATGGGAACATGATGCATAGAGGATCAGCTCCTGCCAGCAAGACTACATTACAGTAACTGCTTCCCTCTTGACACTCTAAAGGCACAGTGGTTTCACTCCATTATTTCAAACTCATTATAGACTTAAATATTTCTAGGTAAGTTTGCAATCACCACACAACCCTTGTCTTTTACCTTTATGCTGCTACTTTTTCTTATATTGCATTTAAACAGAACACAAACACATTAAATGTAGCACAAACCACTCTTACTTTTATTTTTTTTGCACTGCATCTTAACCTGAGGATATAAAATAAAAAGTATCACTGTTCCGTAATAACTCAATTTTATTTCATGGAAACAACTGCCTTAAAATGTTAAGCTTTTCTTTGTAACTTCTGAAGGAAATAATGCTGGGCCTATAATCATTATCAGCATGGCTTCTCTGTGTCAAGTGCAACTATCTCAATACAGTTAAATTCAATATTTAGCATCCACTATTTAACTACTAAGCAGATTTTTGCATTTAGCTAGTCTTTTGACACAGCAAAAGAACTGCCCCCTCCCAAAAGCAAACATTTCACCCCATCCACACAATGGCAACACAACTTAATACTTCTATGTGCTCTAATACAAGTTCAAGTGGTGCAACAAATAAAACCCTTGATATTGAATAGCATCTAAAGTCAGATGGACAGAAGTACTTGTGTCATTCTATGATGCTGAGTTTAAGGAACAATGCAGTGTTAAACCACTTACAGAAAAATACCTTTGTTATTATGATTATGCCTCTACAATGATCCAACTTGCCATTACCTAAAAAAGTTTTAAAAATATGTCCCATAGAAAGCATAATCAATATGCTCCTTTCAGACACAAGTTTAACTAGGTTTCAATCTACATCTGAATACCCATTCAAATGCATAAAGAAACCAGATTCAGGAAATATAATCTAAGGGCGTTGCTCAAACCTTGTTTCTAATTAAGGATTTAACACTTGGACAAAACCTTCCAAACAAGGATTGAGAATTTTGCAAAGGAACACAGTATAACTGTAAACTGCTGCCTTGGCTTTCCCAGTGCAGGAAACACAGACACCACACCCAAAATCTCATTCAGGCCTTTTTTCTTAACTTCTGCTTTTTCTCTTCTTTTTTCCAAATAAAGTTCAGTACTAAGTTTTAAAATTTTCTCCTAAACCAGATTCACAAAATATAAAAAGTCTTTGTTCACCCAAATTATTCAGTTCTAAGCATAAAGCTACAATTCTCCAGAATATATGGAAAAATATTAAAGGCAAATATCAGAAGTTAATGTTTTCAGCATTTTTTTACTTTATCTGTCAGTCACATAGAATCTTCCCCCCTAATTATTTGCCTGTAAATATCATGTTTTTACCAGGATCTTGGAGTTATCACACATCAGCCTGTCACGAAAAATATGGATTCTTAACATATTAGTTGCAAAGCAATGCTAGGCTTAAATTGCTCTTACTACATTACTTTAAGGAACAAAAATAGCACTTTACTTGGCTTCAGGGGTTTTTAAGCCCTTCACAAGCACTTATGTAACTCTTCCCTTTGTAGCCCTGATCATGTTTTATTTTATTTACATACAGAAGTATCTATTTCAACAGTTAGATGATGAGCATGTGCATCTACACGTATCTGCCATTCTCCAGATAATATCTTCAGTGGCAAAGGAAATGGAATTAAAAAACTATTTTTGTTAACCAGACAGGAAACCCTACACTTAAGCCTCTTCAGATTAGTGGTAGACAGAGAAGTGTCTTACAGCTTTGCAAAAAAAGTGTTTTAAACCTTGGAAGTTGAACCAGTTTTCAAAGTTTTTTCAGCAGATTTTAAATCCTCCGTACATTAAAAAAAAAAAATATATATAAAAGTCCTAACATAATATATAAAGAGAGGAAGCAGCATAAAATATCCCATTGAAGAAAGATAAATCTCTGAGTACGATGGGCTGGCTGTTCAGTGTGTGGGAGGGCTGAAGCATGCTGACATTAGCTTAGGAAAATATGCAAACTCTTAACACTTCTGAATGCAAGCAATTTAAAAGCCCACAAACTATCCCCCAGGCAGCCATCTCAAATAGTGAAGTACTAAAACGAAACTAAAATTAAATTTCAAAAAAGCACAAGAACATCAACTTTCATACTGAATGACTGCATTACACACATGGCTGTTTTCAACTTATATTTAGTTATACTAATACTAGTTGGTTCACTCTACTCAATTTTTAACAAAATCCTTTTTATACCAGCTTAGTATCCGTATTCCTTAGCTCATCAAGTTTTTCCCTTTCAATTTCACTACCCAAAACCCGATCACCCTGCTGAAAGTGGCATATGGCATTACAAGAAAAACTGACACAGCCAGGGAAGTGCCTGCAGGGGAATACTTCATCTCTACCAGCAGTGATAGCACAGTGCCTGCCCCCACATCACTGCAGCTGGAATCTCTGCAGTAGAGCAGAGCCTGCCACTCCTCCCAGGACTGTCCTCTGGCTGCTGGGGAGCAGGGTTGGCCCTCCCCACTGAGGTCTCTTCACCCTGGTAAAGAATGCAGGCAAGATAGGAGAAAGGGCTTCCTTGACCTATTTCTTCAGCAGCTCTCACCCCTTCCCCTCCTACACACACATATCTGCACCCACCTCCAAATTACACATACATCCAAGAATCTCTGGAGGTTGGTGGAAAAAAAAGATCTGTAGGAAATGAGACACTAAAAAGTAGCAACATTTTTGCATCTGTGGAGAAGCTGAAAGCTGTAGAGACTACACTGCATTTCTCAGTCTCTGGAGAAAAGAAGGAAAAGGTAAAAAGCATCAAAATGCCAATCTTTATCTTAGATGCAAAATCATTCTTGTCTTAATTGGATTTGTTGTTCATAATTTTCTAACACCCACTCTGTGCTAGTGACAGTCTAAACACAGAAGACATTGTTCATACCCTCAGGGGCTTTCCAATTAAATGCCAGAAATTTGAACACAATGAAATTACTCATTTAGCTACAAGTGGAGGGTTTAAAGTTTATAATTTATGAAGGATTTACAGCTATGCTTGGTGTTTGTACACAAGAGAACTTCAGCCAAACTCTGGCTCATATTCCTTGGTTTTGTCTGAAGGACACAAGTGATGCTCTACCTGCTTTTCATACACTACCTGCTTTTGTCTTCAAAGCATTTACACAACCCTCAACAAAAAACTGTGATATTTTCTTCTCCTCATCAATCAAACCTATAGAGAAATCAGGCTAGACTAAATGTCCTTTTTAGCTTTGAAATTTCAACAGAATAGCAAGAAACCACTACAGGGAAGTAGCACTAACCTAAATAACATATGAGTTAATGAGTTGGGGCAGGGGGACAGGGGAGCGGATGTTAAGCTCAATGAAACTTCTGAAGAATATAAAGACAAAGTTTCTCTTTTTCTAATACACAAAATTTGTATCTAAGCTAAGACTATAAGCAGATCCAATGCTGTCAAATGACATTTTACCAGTTGAAAAATTCTAATATGTTAATACAGTATTTGAGACTAAAATATATACATAAATGAGATACTTTAGGAAAGCTTATCTAGTTCATAGCAACATATAGTTGCTCTCCACAGTCACCTGAAGAACAGAGGATGCTTTAAAAAAGTAGAGAAACCTAATTTTCTGTGGGCCAGTACTTATTTAGTTCCCTTCCAGCTAAAACCAACAGGGAAAAAGGTTAGCAGTATATAAACACCGCATCAAAAGTTTTTACTGCTCTTAAAAAATCCTGCAGACTTCTTCATGTGTTACTCTGATAGAATTATCTTTTTCATCAGGTTTAAAAGATACTGTACAAAAAAATGTAGAGCAGAGGAAAGAAGTTATCTTGATCAGCTTGTTACACCCAGTGGCTCAGAGAATGTGGTTAACAAACAACTCTCTGGAGTGAAGAAAAAACAGAAGAAGAAAAAGTGGTGCTAGCTCTGTCCACAATCCTACAGGCAGCTTTGGAAGACTCTAAATCTAAACCTTACCAAAGCAAGACAGATTACCCTTGGACAAAACTACCAACTGCATTAAACTTGTTTTTGGAATTGGGACCTTTCTGGATTTACATACTTTGTTAGTACCTTAATAGAGAGCAATCAAACCTCAGACAAAGAATTTTGCATTTCTAAACTAATTCCTGGACTTAATGCATACAGTTTTTAACTCTACCAACACACAGTTGAAGTGGATTTGTGGCTTTTTCTTGAAAATTTAATGAATATAAGGCCCTTTAAAGAAAAATAATTTGGAGATCACACATCACTAAGATATTATCATTCTGGCAGAAGCAAACTAAACTACAGGAGTTATTCATGCAATTCAACACAAACTATTTAACACTTTCTCTGGAAATCACATTATCTACCCCTAGAGCTATATAAGACTTCTTAGCATTAAAAAAAGAAATAGAAACAAAGCAACCAAATTTCACGGGTGTTCCAACAATTATTCTTAGATTGGACAGAAAATGAACTGGTAGTTTAAAAGGGTTTTCAAGTAAAACTTTAGCAGTCAGGATTGCTTTAGACCCAAACCACAATTCAGTAGTTGACTTTTCTGGATTTACCTGCAGCCTCTGAAGAGCCTGTTGTTTTTTTTAATGTGTTATAATCAAAGAAAAAGAAGGTATAGCAAACAGCACTCTCTAAACCACACTGAAACCAATCAGAGTCATCTTCTCAGGAAACTGTGGACAGAAACACTGAAAACCTTATGTTCACAGAAGCTGTTGCACATTGCTTTTCTACTGCTGGCTGCTGTATCTGCCTTGCCTTTTGCATCTGCAACCCAGTTTTAACAGAACCAATGCACAGGATACAACATTTATAGACTGAGTTAAATTGCCAGCTCCATCCCTGCCCATTTAACTCAAACCCACAATTCAGACTTAGAGGTGTGTATGTACAACCTGTACATGCTTGTGTACTCATAGATACACAGATACATAGACACTCCTCACAGAGATTACAATGGCACAAATAACTTGGACATGTCCTGTGGAAAAGTTCAGGGACATCAACATTTCAGAAATTCAATTTACTTTTCATGGTAGAAGGGTCTGGATGGCAAAAAAAAAAAAAAAAAAAAAAAAAAAAAAAGCTGCAGACAGCTTTATCCAGATAATTCCTAGGCTCCAACCCATCTTCCAGTGCCAGCTACAGTGTAATTTTCAAGGGACAAAAGAGTGCCAGGAAGAGAGTAAAGCTGCTGTAGGTACAGCTGTTGAGCAATAGCCTTATGTAAGACTGCACTTAGGATAACTGAACCACTGCTTTACTCCTGATACCCAGTAAGGGTGACTCAGCTCAAAGTGTAAAAAACAAAAACTTTTCACCCTGAAGTTAAAGAGAAATTCTTGTCCTTAAAATAACACAGCAGTTTTGATAATATCTGTTATCAAGCTGCCCTATGGGTCTGTAAGTGAAAATTTAATACAGAAGGCCCGCTACTGATATTAAATTGAGCACACATTTTTGCTGTTTCTTGTTCGCTGTTCATTAAGGAATAACACAGAAAAGAATTACAAAAATATGCAACTGCCTGGAAGGCAGTGTAAAACTTCCTTCTGTAAGGTGCTACTCACATTGCAAGCCAAATTCACAATTAGCAAATACCAGGCTGTTAGAATAGCTTAGCACTTCTGTCCCAGTCACTCAGCAAACTCTGCTGAACAGAGGCAAGTTCATCTCAAAAGTCTTGTGAGAAATGGGTTATGAATTTTCCTAAGTAAAAGCTGTCACATCAACTGGTTACTAATTGATGTTTACTATCCTCAGCACTGCAAAGGGCCTGAAGTTATGATCTGGGATACAATCCCATGTTGGTCTTGAAGGTTTTGTCTCCTCTTTGGAGATTTACTCTGAATATACACTAAGCATATATCCTAAACTGTTGGGGGAATTATGAGAATATTTAGGTAGACTGTATCCTTTTTTTCCCCTCTCCTGTCTGAGGAAAGTGTTGGAAGATCACTGCTGTAGCAACGCTACTGTGCATTCCTGTAGTTTAAAACAGAGTAACAAATATTCAAGTATGTAAGCTACTCTTAAATCACAAAAAAATCCAGAAACCATGTATCCAGTGGGAAACAAAATTTACTTATCCACCTATAAATAAATACATGCTAGCACAACTGAGCCTGAAACCAATTCAAGAGCTACCTACCAAACATGAAGTGATAAATTCATACTAACTTCTATGGAATCTCTTTGGTTTCTACTCAATGTAAACACCTATGTTGAAAATAATTAGTGGAATAATTGAAGAACAAATTTCTTAACACATAGAAGAAACTATATGCTGCTGCATTTCATGTATGTATGACCCTTTACAGTTGGAAGAGTCCTAGGACAAAGAAATGTCTGTAAAACTGACATTCTTGGAGATCTATGTTGTAATTAAGAAGTTATGAAAAAGCGCTTTTCCAAAAGTATTAAACAATTTTAACAGTAAAACGCTTAATCATGTTGCAGGCACTTAGCATCCTCATAAAAACATCTTAGTAAGAGCTCCACATGCAGTAAGGCCACCACCATTTTGATTTGTTAAAACAGTTATACATTGGCACAGGGAAATTACAGGAGAACAGACTACAGCAAAGCTTGCAAATAAAAAGCTTAGAGATACACGGGTCACATTAAGGTCTTCCTTGCTCCTAAGTCGGCTTCTCCTGCTGCTCACTCATGCAGGGAGATCATAATTTTGTGGCTGTGATATTTCCACGGCAACACTGGTGACAGTGATGTCACAAATTCAGTCCTGACATAGCTTCAGGATCAAGTACAAGGAGCAGATGGGATGCGAGGGAGAAAGCCCCTATTTAAACACAAATCTCTTTCATAAGAAAGAAAGAGGCATGAGCAAAGAACCAGGTGAATGGATCATGTTTTCAAGTATGATATATTCAAAAGATTATCCTAGCATGAAAATCTATTTAAAGGCAAGACCTACAATACAGGGTAACTGTCAAATTTGTTAGGCCTTATAATAAACCAACCTTGAAAGCTCCCTGTTTTGCATGACAAGCCCTGTGCTCCATTTCTAAAGTGGCAGTGAAGACAATACACTTTTGTCCCTTGTGAATTTCCTTTAGATAACTTTAACATTCAGATATATTAATTTGATACATCACTGTGCTCATAATACCATATGTAAATACGATGTCAAGCCCTCACTGGAGTGAGTTTGTTATCTGAATTAGATATGATATGAAAGACATTAAAACAAATCCCAGATGGGTCACCAAGTACAACAGGATGGTAACTGGAATATTCAGCCAGCACTGTTAGATTGGCAAAAGGGAACTATACTTTTATCCTGATCTGTGGATGCATGCAAGAATCAACACAAGCTGCAGGCCAGCTAAAGACCCCTAAGACCCTCACCACTTACACACTGCAGACTCCAAAAAATTACTGGTATCAAACCTCCTTCCTCTCTTTGGCCAAACCATGAACTAAGAGCAACTGAGCCCACAGAGCATAGAAGCAATTGTGACAAAAGGGAGAATAGCAGATAATGCAACGACAATACAGTCACAAACAGTCCCCACATTAACTCATGTGACAGAGCAAGGAGACACATAAATTTCTTAAAGATGCTTCTCTCCATGAGGACAAGTGATAAACAGCAAAACTACCGAGCAAGAGAGACAAGGGAAATGCCTATGACCAAAATTCAGGTGTAGGCAGTCATTCACAGAGCTGCACACAATGAGAAGTGGTTTCTTATGGCAGCAGTGGCAGAAAGATGCACAAGAAAAATGAGAAGTCAAACAGGAGATAAAAGGAATTAAAAGGATATAGATCCATGTTCTGATCACAGAAGGAAGAAGCCCACACTTTTCAAGACTTCAAAATGAAGACCTGGAAGGATTACCAACAGTCTAGCTCTCAGGGGGGAAAGGAAGAAAGGGAGTCAAATCTGCAGCCTGAAGCTGTGCCTAAGCCAAGCCATGAACAGGCCCCCAGGAAGGGATATTGGGTGGGGGCAGAAACTAAAAGAACAGTGCGAGAGAAACAAATCCAAGTCAAGTAGCTAAGCAGCATTCCCAGACATCATCTATGAAATCACTAAGGCAAAAACTGCAAAAGGGAGAGAAAAGTGGGCAGAGTACCATGTGATCAAGCCACAACAATGATCATAGGAAAGTTAGGAAAGTCCACCTGATCTGCCAAACTATGACAATACCAACACCAAATCAAAAAAGCAGGTGATAAACTGGAGGATGCTGGCTGGTAACAAAAATAATTAAAAGACATGAAGATCTACAATTGTTTGGCTTCAACAAAAACAGGGTTTTTCCAAGCACATAAGGCACATTCCTACAACTCACACTAACAGAAACACTGTCTGAAATATATTAAAAAAAAAAGGAATAGCTTGGCTATAAACTTCTGCAGGCCACTTACTTGTTAAAGTAGTAAACTCTGGAACCAGTATCCATTAGCACAGTAGGACAAGAAATATAGTCTATTTTAAGATGTAGTTTATTGTTTTTATAGTTGTGATTAAGACACAGCTGTCACAGACTAACATGACTACAATACAACCCCGACAAGACTCCTCCTCTCCCTTTGCTTTTGTAAGGCCAACAACCTCGTGTGAGAACATGAACCAAGTTCCCCCAGTGGACTTTCAAGAGGTCACTTGAATTTCAGTACTGGAAAGCCCATGTTCTTTTTACCCAAGAGGAAAAAAAAAAGCCTCTCTCAGACAACTCTTGCACTACTACATCTCTTTTACCTCGTGTTTATAGAGATGTGAAAGTGACGGCTAGATACAAGCTCAAGGCAGCTCTCATTGCTGTTTGTATGGTGTAGCAAACCAAGGCAGCTGCCAAACATAAGCTACAAAGAAAGTCTCTTCCTATTGTTTTTCAGAAGATAACTTAATTTCTCTGTATCACACTGATCAAAATTAACACTCCCCTGATAGACAGAAGTCAACTGTTCTTCTAAAACGAAATCTTACACAAAATCAACATTTTAAGAGTAGAAAATACATTTCAAGTCCAAGTTTTGCAAATATATAATGGAGAACAAAAATATTTTTACAACAGCTAAAATGAAAACATAACAAAACCCCGCAAAAACTACAAAGTAATAGATTTTAAAAAGCAAATAAATAATCATAGGCACATTCTAATACAATCTCAGTCCAAAAGCAATTTAAAGTATAAAATAACACTAGATTGGGATGCCAAGTATTTTTTTCTAGCTCTCATTTCTCGATACAAATATCTTCTGCACAGTGTATTACCTTCATTTTCTGAAGCTTGGCATTCTACTTTCAGTACCAAATCAAAGGTACGTTCCGGATTTTCCCTAGAAGAAACAAACACATCCAATTATCATATATGTATTTCAGATGTTATTTCTACTGTTATATTCTTTCCATTCTTTTTATAGAAAAGTAAATAGAATTAAATATTATTGAAACAAAATTAATACTCAGATTAGTTCTAAGGAAGAACCAAAAAGTCACATTTCCCTATAAACCCCTAAGAAAGGAATAAGAAAGATAAACAAGATGAACTGTGTGATCTATTTACATTTTATTGTCACTGCCTTATATATCAAATAGCTTTTAAGTCATTTCACCATACCTCATCTAACAGTTGAGAAAAAAGAGCTACTAAGCTCCTTATCAATCAATCAATCTGCAACATTAATGGAGTTGCAGGAAGCCTTTTCTAAAGCTATGTCTTATTTCTAAGTAGGAACAGCCCATCATTAGACTTCCATTTTAATTCCCTGTGTTTAGCTGTCATCCTTTAAATGCACCTGATTACCACCCCAAGGCCGAGAATCGTTTGGCTTCCTCGTTCACCAGATATTGATCGCCAGCTGGGCCTCTAAAGGCTGAACCTCCGGCGTGATTCACTGCGAGAGCCAACAGGAGTGCACTAAGTGGGGATGGCCACAGGCCCGAGCTAGCCAGGAAGACAGAACCTGACTATCTGCAGTAGCCATCAAGGGCAGCTGTGTGTGACGGCCGGCGCCTCTTCCACCTGATGATAATAACAAACTGCGTGTGCCAACAGCAATTAACACTCAACCTAATCCCAAACTACATATTCATTGAAACACGTCTAAATGACATTACCATGCCATCCACCCCTCTCTGCCTACCAAGCACACTGCTATTTATATTAAAAACAAGCGGTATAACCACACCCATATCAATTATCCATTTAACCACATAAAAGGCTCACAGTAGAACTCCTGTCTTGTGTAACACTCCCACTGAAATCAGCTGGAGATTTAGGCATAGGGAAAAAAAAAAAAAAAACAAAAAGACTTGGTTCCAGGTTTCTAGGAAGCTTCACATAAAGCATAGAGCAAATTAAAACACTGTTGTTTCTTTAAATAAAGTATTGAATGAAATCCAAAGGCTGAGCCAGGGAAAACTCAACTGTCACAAATTAATTGATTCAGTAGATGCTTTCACTGACCTCAGCACCATCATCAATTGAGATACACAATTCTAGTCCAATTCACATTATGAAGACATAACCCGCCCATACCACACTCTTTCCTTGCATTTTAAAGCATTTTGTTGGGGAAATCCTTTATCTACTGATCCTGCATATAGGAGATGAAATTCTGGTCTGAGTTACAACAGTGTAAATCCAGGACATTGGAGATTTACTCTGGTGTTAAACTGTCCATTGTTCCTCTGGCTGGTGAGCAGGTTCAGAATGAAACTGATAAGGCTGCTTGGTTGAGTCACCTAGAAAACTGAACCACAAAAATTCTTCATTTAAAAGAAATGACATCTCCCCATGACATTGCTCTAGCTTAGGCCTTCGGTTTATCCTCTCAGGCTGGGGCTTTTTAATGTGAATCAGTTTGTGTTATAATCACCAAAAGAATGCTTCTAACTCAACCCCTAGATGAGTTACACTCAGAAAAGGTCTTTGAAGTAAAACTGCCTTCTGTCTTTCACTGTAGTACTCTAAAACTGCTTTTGCAGGAAAATGCTTCTAAGTTTACTCTTCACATCCCACTACGCTCAGAAGTGTCAAAAATGTGTCAAACTAATCTGAGAATTGTGAGCCTGTCTCTCGTCTCTCGTTTCCCTGCCAGCTCCGCGGTGCCAGCCTGCTCAGCGCGTACAGACACGGAGCTGTTTGTCAATTGCCGAAACCCGTGGGTAACATCTTGTCACTTTCAATGTCACGAGAGCAGGCGGCCGCTGCTGGAGGGCAGCCGGGACGGCAATGCGGAACATCCAAAGAACCTCTTCTGCACCGGCCACGCAGTAATGACAGAAGGATGGTCTGCAACCACCATGGCCATAAGCTAAAACACAAGGAGTTTCACCTGAACGTGAGGAACAACTTCTTTACACCGAGGGCGACAGAGCAGTGAACAGGCAGCCCAAGGACGGTCGTTGAGTCTTCCCCTGGAGACGTTCCAAACCCACCTGGAAGTGTTCTTGTGTCACCTGCTCTACATGACCCTGCCTTGGCAAGGCGAGAGGACGGGATGATCTGCAGTGCTCCCTCCCCACCCTGACAATTCTGTGACCTCCTAAAGGGATGCCTGTAACAGCCGGCCCGCGGCAGGCAGGGGCACTGCGGGCAGCTCTGCTGGGCCCGGCGGTCTCGGGACCGCGCTGCCACCCCCGCACAGGCCCCGTTCACCGGGCACAGCCCGACCGGCGCCGGGGCCTCGGCCCGACCGGGCCGGCGGCTGCCGAGCGCGTCCCCCGAGCCGCTGCGGACGGGCGATGACCGGGGCCGCCTCGGGGCCGGGAGGCGGCGTGGAGCGGGGGAGCGGCCGGTGGGGCTGCGGCCGCCTCCTTCTTCTCCTCCTCCTCCTCCTCCTCCTCTCCGCCGCCGCGGGCCGGGTCGGGGGGCGCCGCCGCTCCCCCCGCACCGCGGGTCCCGCCTCGCCCCGGCTCCGGCCCCGCCGCCTCCTGCCCGCCCTTCCCACTGTCACTCAGCGGCCGCGGCGGACGCGCCCGGCCCCTCGCACGCTCCCGCCGGGTGGGCTCCCCCTCCTCCCGTCCCCGCCCGCCGCACGCCGGGCCCGGCGGACCGGGGCAGGCACGGGGCCTGCTCGCCGCTTGTCCGCCGCGGGGGCTCGGCTCGGCCCAGCCCGCCGCGCCCCACAGCCCCGCCGCGGCCCCGCGCACACAGCACTCACTTGAACCTGCTGTCCATGGTCACATCGCGGGCCCCGGAGGCGGCCCCTGCGCCCCCAGGGACAAGCGCCCCGCCCGGTAGGGCCGAAGGGGCAGCGCCGGCCGCGGAGCGCTGGGCGGCGGGGGCGGCTCAGCGCCGCGGCGGGCGGCGGCCCATGGCTGCTCCGCTCCGCTCCCCCGGCTCGGGCCGCGACTGCGGCGGAGCGCGGCACCGCCTCCTCCCCCGTCTCTCAGTTCCTGTTGCAGCCGCTCCGGCACCTTCTGGGAACCAGGAAGCTCCGCGGCGGCCCGGGGAGCCGCCGGGGCTGGTGTCACCTGAGGGCGGCAGGGGGAGGGCGGCAGCCCGTGCCCTCCGCGGCAGGTGCGCTGCGAAGGCTGCCCGAGCCCGGCGGGTGGGCCAGGGCAGCGCGTGGGCACCGTCATGGGTCACCTCACGGGCACCTGCACCCGCTGCTGAAGCCGCTCAGAGGATGGGTCCGGCTCGTGTGTGCCCTGACACATCGTAGCGGCTCTTTCACGTTATGCACAGCAGGAAAGGGGATCTTTTCGTGCTGAAGGTCATAAATGTTAATTTAACCTGCTGTAATCTGCTTAGCTTTTTGTTTTATCGAGTGCTAAACAAACACTATCCCAATCGGCTGAAGAGCTGGTGCAGCAAGGACGGCTGGAGCAAACCCACCGTCCTGTAAACACACATAAAAAGCTTTCAGTCTTCGAGTGCTTCCCTCGAGTTTGGAAAGGAAATAAAAATAACACCGTCCTTGAGAGGCTTCCAAGTCTCATTCATCTGAGAGGCACTGAGCAGCCAAATTCCCACCTACACCAAGTTTCCCTCACCAACATAGTAACACTGTAATGAAAAAGTGCGTAAAATAGATTCTGTGGTACTAGGCCAAAGAGAAAACGTCATTCTTTTCACTCTTCCTCCAGAAGCTAATCATCGTATCAACAGTTGAAAAGATGAAAAAAATTCAAGCCAATTATATATTAAACACATAAAACAGCATTAGTGCATTACTGGGGCTGAAAAATCAAATATTCAAAAGTCAGGAAATTACAAATATTAACTTCTCCAAACCAATATTGTTTTGGCTTCACTGCACATCCTCCACACCTCAAAGGACATGAATTAACTAATAATAAACCATATAGATGTGCACCAGAAAGAGCTGAACGTTGTAGCAGTAACCTTAGCTTGGGGATTGTCTTGGGTTTCAAGTACTTGCTTTCCCAGTCCTCATTCTGTGGTAATTTTTGGCCGTGTTTTAGCAGCCAGTATTTGCAATTCCCACTGAAGTAAATGAAATTGTTTGGGGCTTTGTATCCTTAGCATATAACAACACACTTCATGTAGCTTAGGGGTTTTTTAGGAAAAAAAAAAAACAGTTAAATGTGGATTTTTGTGTACCATGAGAGGCCCTCACAGCAGGCAGCGTTAATTCACCCACTGTTAAATTGAACTTCTCTGGTGGGATCAGTCTGGAGAGAAGGGAGCAATGTCCATGTCTGCTCTAGCAAGGGGATGGAAGAGCAAGGCATCCAGCACCCGAGGATGTTACAGAACCAAAAGGAGAAGAAGCACACAGGGAAGGATATGGGACACAACCACAGTCATGTCTGTACCTCTGTTTTTCTGCCTGCCTCCCCTTCTGCCCTCTATCTCTCCCCCCAGACCTACTGCAAAGCAGACAGAATTTGAAAGTCTCTTCTGCAAATAAAAAAAGGCCAATACTTTAACAAGACTGAATTTGGATCAGATGATTATCCAAATATTGAGACATTTTACTTACGGAAAATTTCCATTTGAGGTGTACAAGAAAGAAGAAAAAACAAAAAACACCCCACTTCCAAGAAGCCCCAGGATTTCAGTAAATCTTTCTTTTGAATTACAATAAATATTTTATAAGTCTAGTGTATGTTTATTTCTCTCTTCTCTTAAGCTGCTGTTGCTTGCCACTTTTGCAGTCTGGCGGCCTGTCAAGCTGATCTACCATGCAGTTCCAGCCACTCTTGGACTGGGGTCTGTCTTGGCAGATAGGACCATTGGGTCCCTTAGATTTCATTTTATCATAATTGGAGAAAAAATAGGTAGGGTTTCTTTCCCAAAGTAAATACATGCCTTGTCACTGAGTAAATTGACTGCATGCAGTGACTAAACCTTGCCTGCCTGGAAGAGCAGGAAGAGTAGAGAAAGTTCAACTTTAAAATAGAAGGCATATGAGAGAACACCCTGTTGAGATGAGGCTCACATCTCTCAGAGCTATTATTTCAGACTCTGTGAAAGCTTAAGCAGACATCTCTGCCCAGGTTACACTTAGTTCATGTTTTCAAGACTGTTTTGCAACCACAGCAGCTTTTCATGAAAGATGATGTTGTGGGAAAGGTATTAGTGTTCAAAACCAGCTCTTGCTACTGCCTTGGTTTCAGCTTTTCCTTGAAAGAGAATCAAGGAAGAAGGAAAAACTGAAAGCAAAACCTCTAGATATGCAGAAAATTGATTAATTTAGTATATTCTGAAGCTGTTAGTGTAGTTTGCTCTGGTTTTCCATTCCAAATTAGAACCATGAAGCAACTGATACTTGGGCTTTTCAGAATCAGCTGTTCTACACATAATCCAAAAGACACAAAGCCTTTTTCTTTAAGTTTTGCATGACATGAAAATGGCTGACCTCAATCTAAATTATATCTAAAAGATTAGCATAGGAACTGATATAAGAGGATTCACAGGAGGTGGGGGAGATGAGCATTTGTTTTGTAGATAGGAGCAACTGAAAAACAGGTAACTTAGAGATGAAGATTCCTACTCCATTCTCCATTGCAGTTTACCAGTGGTGAATATTCATTAGTCATCTTTTTACCAGTCTAATAATGTAAAGGAGCTTTAAAACTGATGCAGATACTGACACAATTCAGCTCTTACGTACTGGCAGTAAAAGAGGTCTCATGTAAATTGAATTGGACCTACAAGCCTTAATTTTATCCCAGTTTTATTAATGCTTTGGAGTAAGAAGCCAAATGAAAAAATAGCCAAAAATCTACTTCATCTGAATCAGACAAGAGGAGAATGGAAGTGCCATCAGGGCAGCTCCATCTCAAGGATCATGGAATGGCCTACGTTGGAAGGAACATTGAAGATCATCTCGTTCCAAGTTCCCTGCCATGGGCAGGGACACCTTCCCCTAGACCAGGCTGCTCAGAGCCCCATCCAGCCTGGCCTTGAGCACTTCCAGGGATGGGGACATGCACAGCTTCTCTGGTCAGCCTGTGCCAGTGCCTCACCACCCTCAGAGCAAATAATTTATTCATAATACTTAATCTAGACCTACTGTCTTTCATTTTGAAGCCATTCCTCCTAGCCCTGTCACTACATGCTCTTGTAAAATGTCCCTGTCCATGCTTTTTCAGGAAGGCTGCAATTAGGTCACCCCAAGGCCTTCTCTTCTCCAGGCTGGACAAACCCAATGCTGTCAGCCTTTGCTCACAGGAAGAATGCTTCATCCCTCTGATCAGCTGGGTGTCCCCTTCTGGACTCCAGCAGCACCTTGCACTAGGCCTTATTAAACCTCATGGGATTCCCAAACCTCATGAGATTTGTCATCAGTCAAAAAAACCCTCAGAGCATAGTTTCTAGTTTACAACCAAGCTCAATATGGACACAACAAGAGATGTAGATGAAAAACACCAAGCAAAATGCCAAAACAAGCATCACATCCTTTCTGTTAGCAATCTGCCATTCTCTGTCAAATCAAAACCATGTGGGTTTGGGTCTATAAAAGTGGTGCAAAGCAGGGTTAAAATCTCCAAAAGGGAGATGAGAAACAGACAAAAAATGGCCACACATCTTGTCCCTTGGAAATGGTAGAGCAAGGCAGAGAAGTTCCACAAGAAGCCAATTACTTTTTTCTAGTTGATACCACTACATTCACGCATCTAGTGATTTTCATTTAGCACAGAAGGCATAAAAGGGACAAAGGGAAGGCAAAAGCACAAATCTTCTGAAGACAGAAATTATTCTGTTCAGTATTTAGCATGGGGGAATTTGAATCCTCCTAATGCAAACTGCAAGCACCCATGCTTTGTGCAGGGAGCACAGGAAACAGAATTTACCCTCCACACAAATGCCACCCTCTGAAGGGCTTTGGGGTTCACTGACTGAATCCAACTCTGTCCAGATCTAAATCTCCCATCCCAAATAACTCCAGCAAGGCTTTGAGAGGTAGAAAACACTCATCATCACCAGAAGCTGGAGCAGACATATTGTCAATTAAGGAATCTTAAGTATCACAAAATTCTTCACTTGCCAGGTACAATTCATTTAATAGTAGCATACTGCTAATAAAGTGATCTTCCTCTCAAGTGCTCCTGAAACCCATAAAGGGATTTCCTTCAGAACATTGTTAGCAGAGCTTGCTGACAGACATGTTCTCCCCTGGGAACACCAATGGGTTTGTCAGAAATGGCAAAATCAAAACCTATTAAGTTTCCCACTCTATGGCCATAATAAATATTTTTTAGAATACTTTGATATGATCTGCAGTTTATACCTTGTACCAAGAGGTCTCCACTCACTCCTGAGTGTACTTGGGTCTGTTTTAGTCCTTGTTCCTTCAAATAAGTTACAGTAGGTTTATGTTATCTCAGCAGCTATCAGTACATCTCCTAACAACATAATCCCCTTGTCACACCTCACAGACTTGAAAAGCATTTTACAATGAGAGTGTGCTCTCAGGCCCGTTTTAATGGGGTTGGAGGTTTGGAGTTTTTATCACCTTGTTTGAATCTTACACACACTCATTCCCAGTTGAGAATGAGTGGCTGTGTCATCTCCCCTATGCAAAGTTTTCCAAACTACCAAATTCACAAACATGAATTTCCCCCTTAAACTCCTTAGCCATAATACTGTCATGAGACAATACTTGAAGACAAAATACTGTACTTTAAAAATTTAAACACCACATACCTACATTATGTGATTTCATCATTCAGTTTCTTTAAAGATACTTTCGTTTAAGATTGGAAATAGGTCTCTTTCAAGAAGTCTGTAGAGTTTATTAACTAAATCCTATAAATAATATATATATTTATATAATATTATTTATATATGTATACTAAATAAATAAACTTTAGTTTGTTAACTAAATATATATAGAATATACATGTCTACGAGTATTCCACATTTTTATTGACTCCTTGCATGATCATACAAACATCTTTTTTAACCTTTCAATGTCATTTATTCAAAAATTCACTGTAAAGGGTTCTAAATTTTCCTGCCTAAGAGCAGATGATGATTTAAGGTAGACATGACCAAAAGTGACACCTTGCCATGGCTGGGTGAGGTGATGCTTTCATGTGATGCTTGTGCTAGGTTGTCATTAGGGATCAGGGATGCTGCATTCCAGGGTTGTCACTGTCCTTGCAGCCAAGCTATGTGCAAAGACTAACCTGCCCAAACTCACACACCCAGGTAAACACGCTCATTAATTAATCAGAGGACTCCTGGGCAGAGGTCATTGCTTGGGTGGAAATGAGGTTTCCTTGATTTTCTAATCAATGTGTCCTCCCAACAAGCCTGAGATAGCAGATCTTCATAATCAGGTCAGCTTTAATTAGAAGTTTAACAAAGGAGATGGGGAAACTTTTGTGACCATCACTTCAAACTACAGAGCTTTGAGAGATAAGACACTCAAAAATGTAAATGTTTGTGATGGGGCTGTATTAGCTCAGCATTTGGTTTACTGGTAGTATTTGCAAATCTTTGTAGTCTGATCCATAATACCTTTTGTTTGTTAGATGGATTTGCATCATAGTCTACAGATGATGTGAAGCATGAATTTAGTAAATATTTACAAGCCTTTGTAAAGTATACCAGACATTTGCTTTACCTATGAAGTCTGGATGCTTTATTAATTGTTTAGATGCAAATTAATTTAGAAATTAAACAGAAGTAATATTTCTACGCATATTAACTTCAGTTCATAGACAATTTAGAAAATTTGGGTGGATTTCTAGTTTCTATTTCTAATTTATTTCTAATTCAGAAGTGACAGCTGGTAGAATCTAACAGTCGAATAAGCCACCTTTCAGGTCTGCTGCCCAAATCCAGCCTTCAGCCAGCAAATATCAAATGCTTTCCAGTGGATGCTGATTATTCATAGGAGTGTTTGAAAACAAGGGCTGGTCTTTGCCCAGTTCCAGTTCAGATGCAAGTCAGACACCTTGCAGCCAGCCTCCCTGTTAGGAACTTCAGAGAAACAAAAGATGGAAAAAAGAAAGAAGCTGTTCTTTCCTTTGCATAGGAAAAAACCCAACAAACTCCAAGAAAGTTTCAAGAAATATTTCTGGCAATATTAAGGGAATATACTCAATTCTTTCCCACACTTAGTGATTACTGTTGAGATTTTTTTCAGCCCAGCAGACAGTTTGCTTTAAGGAATAATTTCTTAGTGAAGCAGCAGGGTCAGGCAGCATCTTTCAATATGCATGGATTCAGGAGAAGGAAATCACTCATTCAAGTCATTTGCAAGTAAAAGTTTCTTACCCGATTGAACGCTTTCTTGCTGAATAAATTCAGTTCTCTTTAGGCAAGAATATGCTCCTCATACTTCTCAAATGTAT
Organism: Serinus canaria; assembly: GCF_022539315.1. Lineage (NCBI taxonomy): Eukaryota > Metazoa > Chordata > Aves > Passeriformes > Fringillidae > Serinus > Serinus canaria. The sequence continues at coordinate 21,817,979 of NC_066322.1, read as the reverse complement.
ATTTTAAATGCTGCAGGTTGCAGGTTACCTGATTAATCTGGTCTCATTAAAACTACGATGGAGCTTTTTTAAAAAGTTCTATTCAAAGCAGTATGAAACTGATTTTTGTTATCAGACATAAAAATTTCATACTCTTGTAATCTTCTGAGTGTCGACTTAATGGGGTAAGGCCAAATGTACACAAAATTAGGAACCGACCTTTATTGAAATGAAAATGGCTTAAAAGTTTCTAGACTGCTTTGGAAACTGTCTGCTATGTCTACCAAAAAATTTCAAGCAGTAAATCAAGGAATCCTAAATATTAAAGGAACAGTTTCCAGCTATTTACTTGCCATGGATTAAGGCCCTATTTATGCACTGGCATACATATAAAAAAGTATATACTGACAGAAATTTTATATGGAAATTAGTTATAAAAAAGCCAGTCTCGCAGCCCTGCAAACAGTATTTAATTTACAAATAACCAATAGAGATAGCCAGTGTATAGTTACAGTTATAGTTTTTATAGTTACTTGCATTAAAAGATTAAATGTAGAGGGTGATCTTGTCCCCCAATGAGTTGCAGCTGGGTCAATTGCTGAAGATTGGAGGTGGGCCTGGTCTTAACAGGCCACACCTGCAATCAATAAGAACTAGTGCTATATAAGAGTAAGGAAAGAGGAGTGTCAGATCACTGGCAGGACCTGGTGAAGTCAGTGTGTAGAGGAGCTGCCTGTGAGCAACATCAAGAAGGTATGAAGCTCTGATAATGTGAAATCCTCATACTATGATGATGATAGAACTCAAGTTATCTAAGACAACAATTAAAAATCACTGTATGGTTTCCTCTGGCAAAAGATCCTGTAGAATATCCCTGACCCTTTTCTAACGTTGTGGCTGACATAATGGGGGAGCCCCAGTGCCAGGTTCCTTAGCAGCAATTTGTCCTCATGTTTTGTTGAGGGTGCTTTGCTCTTAAGGTAACTCAGCAACGTCAAATTTTCTTCTTATGAATATGTAAATTCTCTCTAACAATTTTTTTTTCTGTAAAGGAAAAAGTATACTCTTGTGTAGCGTATGAATCCTAATGTAGGAATATGGCAGGTATTTAGGGAAGACTTCTACACTGCTGTTTGTTTAACCACTTTGTTATGCAGCTGGATCACAGGTGAATCACTGAAATATAAATACCTCTGCTGTTTCTTCATTCGGAGATGTAAGGGCCACAGACCCACTGCCATTGTGCTAAATAGGTACAAACACTTCAGGCAGATGGGTTATCCCTGAATGCATTTGCCATTTTTGATTCACCACTGCATCAGATACCAAAGACACAAAGCGGATGGGAGGGCTCTCAGCACAACAGATGGGATATAATCCCGGGAATTACCCAATACAATAAACTTCCATATTTATCAGAATGCTTACTGAAGAAATTCTTGAGTTTAATAGCTAGGTAAAATGAGAGCAGAAGAAGGAAGTGACATCTCCAGAAAGGCAAGGCCAGTGAGCTGTCCTTGGGACAGTACAGCCCTAGTGCATGAACACAGCTGATGGCTTTATTTACTGGAGTTAGTCCTGCTGCCTGCCCTAACCACTGGAGCTGTAGATTCAGTTTAAGAGCAGAAGAGTGGCAGGAACACCATGCTGTTTGGCATTTGAGAGGTTGTGCCAGAGAGAGTTCAGGAAGATGACAGCAGTGAGCCTTTGGAGCCACCTCGCTGTTTTATTTCAGGGCTTTGTTCCTCCGTGCTGGTGAAGGGAGCAGGGCTCATAGCAGTTCTCAAATGTTGCTGTACTTCTGCCACAGAATCAGGCCATTTTGTTGTCAGAGTCCCAGGCAAACACAAAAATTAAATCATATTGATATGACTTTTTTTGCACAGAATTTTCCATCTGTTGCTCTTCTCAACAGTTCCATTAGAAAGTCGTATTGCTTCATATTCAATTATTAACAGATGTTGGAGCAGAATGATGTGTATGTGTTCCTGAGAATTAGAAGTGTTACTAAGTACAAACCTCTGTCCTCAAACTTGCATTTTTACACCACACCAAAGCACCTTGCTGCCATGTGAAATCCCACTTGTGGGATGGTCCCCTCCCCTCTGGTTCCAGCTCAGAGCAGGCTGCTTGGGGCCTCATGCAGGTTGGCTTAGAGCATCTCCAAGGATGAGGGACACTGCAGCACTCCTGGGCATCCTGCTCACTCCAGTGTTCAACAACCCTCTCAGCAAAAAAGCAAATTACTGTATCAAGTCAAAATTTCTCATGTTTCAACATATCTTTACTGCCTCTCTCCATCTGTGGGAAAAGTTGGGCTCCATCTTCTCCTCGCACCCCTCAGTAGCTGCCCACACCAGGGGGGTTCTCCCTGAAGCCACCTCTCCTTAGGGCTGAACAAGCACAGCTCTCTCAGCTGTTCCCCCTTCTCTCAGATACTCCAGGCACACAATATCCTGGCAGCCCACCCCTGGCCCTGCATTAGTGTTTCATTTTCTCATGATGGGGAGCCCAAAATGGGGCAGAGTAAACAAACAGAGGGACTAATGCCTCCCCTTCAGAGGCTGCCTGGCCTTTTGCTCACAGAGCTTGGAGTGCTCTCAACAGAGCATGTTGCTGACTCCCAGTCAGCTCCTTGTCCACCAGGTCCCCCAGGTTTTATTCTGCAATACTGATTTCTGCACAGCAAATCCCCAGCCTGTAGTGCATCAGGGCCCCGATTCAACTCCCCCTGCCAGGATTTTAGTTGGTTCAGGAGTTTGTTTGACTGAGTTCAAGGTCAGCCTTTTTGCTGATCTGAGCTATTTGTTGGGAATAAAGCTAGAGACAACCTCAGCAAAGGCCTGCCTGCCTCTCCATCCCTTGGGAGCTGCTTTCAAGCTGAGGCTCTTGCACTTGGCCTCTGCCTGAGTGACACTGCAGCTGTGCTGCAGCTGTGTCAGTGCCCAGTCTCCTGCCTCCCTGATCCTGACCTGCTGGCTTGATTTCCTGGCTTGACCTTGAACCTGCCTCATCACAACAGACTTGCTGTGTGGTCACTGGACTCAGCTGACACTGGCCACTCTTTCCAGGCCTATAAGCACAAGAAGCCCTTTTACACCTTTTGCATCATTTGCTAATTTCAACTCAGCTTGAGCTGATTGGATTTTGCAGTTCTTTCTCTGCATGCTCAAGAAGCATCTTTGAATACCTTCTGGGCTGCCACCTCTGCACACTCCTTCAGTGTGCTCCCTGTGTGCATCTGGGCTGGGTCAGGAGTCCCCTCTCCACCCACGCTTCTCCTCTGTTACTTTTGATTTACTTTCCATATATTGCAGTAGACTGCTCTTATGCCCTAAGGAGGTTGTCCTTGAAGACTGACTCGCTCTCCTGGGCCCCTTATTCCTCCAAGTCTGTCTCACGTGGGGATTTGCCAAGTCTCGTGGTCATTGCAGCCAAGGCCACCCTTGACCTTCACCTTTTCAACCAATTCTTCCTTCTTTGTGTGTAATGGGTCCAACAAACAGTTCAGTCATCACCTGCTAGAACAAAATGTCCTCAGTACCCTTCAAAAACCTTCTGGATTGGTTGTGCATGATCCTGTCACCATTCTAGTGGGCAGGGCATTTGAAATTCTCTATGAATGTCAGGGCCTGGGATAAAGAAGCACTCAGAACTAAACAAAAATTCATCTTCATGCCCAAACATGTTTAGACTCCAAATATCCCTGCAGACATGTGTGATACCAAAGAGAAACCTCATCATGCACACTGCAGCATGAGTGGGAAATGCAGCTCAGAGCTGTGGTGAACTGCAGTCAGCCAGACAATGTGGATGGACACAATGGGTACTGAGCCTAAAGCCTCAAGACACCAAGCAAGAGGGCATCACCTTAAGTCCTGAATTTGGTGTTGACCCTAAAGGAGAGGATCACTACAACCTTATCACCTCCACTTGAAGTAGGTAATCTCTGCATGTTTCTATCCAAACAGCATCAGAAGTAGCCCATGAGATCTGATGGACTATATTGGAGTACAATAGTTTTGAAATCCTCATTTCCAAGGATCAATTTTTTTATTTCTCTTGCAATCTCCAGAGAAAACAAAGCTAAAGTTCCTCATTCAAGAACCTTTTACACATTAAAATGTAATTGCACTCTATAAACTAGTCCAAGGACCTGTTCTTTCTGTTCTGTTATCTCCTAAGTTTCTTTAATGCCACCTGTTCAATGTGGTATTTTGTATACAGGTTTCTATGGCAAAGCATCGTTGGTGTGCATTTCAAAAAGCATTGTGAAAGCTGTTATCTGTAATTCATGGTTTGCTCATCACACCTAGTACTCCTTAATTACACTCAATTTATATCTAGAAACAGGGCTGGGCCAGTTCTAGAGGGTACAAACCAGGCAATCTGAAATATGCCAAGTGAAAGCATTTCAAAGAGCTTAAAGAATGTTCCTGATACCAGCAATTACACTTACAAGTATATTCATTGCTGTCACAATCAACTGCAATTGTTTGTTCCACTTTTTCTGAAATATTCTGGACATTTTTTTCCCTTCACATAATGTATAGTAAACTTGGCAAGTGGGGAGACACGGGGAATAGTTTTACAGAACAATGTGTCATTTTTCTTTTTCACAGAACATATGTCAGGCACCAGCAGACTCAGGAGATGTAATCCATATGAGAGTTCCTCTAATGTGTTACAAAATACAGTCAGAATCTTGCAGAAAGAGTTTTTTTCTTCAGTGTATAAGCCTGGGATGACAATTAGGTATAAACAAGCATTCAGTACACTTAAAAAATAAAATATTTTTTTTTTAAAGAGAGATAAGAAAGAACTCCTTTCCACAGTAAAACTAAAGGGTATTTCTAGGCATTAATTAAGTAAATAAAACTTGCTTTGAACTGAAGGACCTCCTTAAAAGACTTCTAGTTTAGCCTGGAGACATGATATACTGTGATTCTGATGTGATGCAACTTATTTTCACTTTTGGAATCTGCAGACTGAATGAAAATCACCTACAATACGGAGTGTGTTATCAATCTTCTCACATCAGAGAGGTTGTTTTTATGATGGATACAGTAGAGGATTCTTGAAATAGTCTATCTGCAGTGCCCATGCACTTACCCAAATGCTTGCAATTGCCTCTGCTGTTTTACTGAGGCTGCCTCTGTTAAATGTTATCACTGAAAAATTTAAATTTCTCATCATGCAGTCATCAACTTGTAACAGCAGTAACCCAGAGAAGTAATAACATACTGTGTTTTATTGCAAGATGATTTCTGGCCTGCTGAGGAAATCGACCAATATTTTCAACAAATCTGGGCATTACCCATGACATAAATCTTCTTTCATCACACATATGGCAGACGAGCAGTCACCCACTGCCAGTAAAGATATTTGTCTTACCTATTTTGTTTTGGACTCATTCAGAAGCAAAGAGAGCAAGCTCACTGCACTTCTCAAACCAAACACTTGCAGGCTTTCACTCCCTGCAACAGAAGAATCAGCACAAACCACCTTTAATGCAAGCAACAAACGAGCATCCCTCCAGTCCATCTGCTGTATGCAGCTACACAGGAGATCTGCATCACTCAAAATGATTACTGAGGTATGGCACTTCTGCTTCTGTAGCTACTCTCATCCTGCACTGTAAAACCAAGCACTAACCCCAGGTGCATTAACTAGGGACAAGTGAGGGATCCCTGTTTCCTGGCGACTGTTCACAGTTATGCATCCAAGAGAAAGCTTTTCTAGAGTCAGACCATGAAAATGTCTGCCAACAGAGAATACTCTTCTCGATAGCATAAAATTGAAATCTACAATCTTCTCAGAGCTTTAGAAGAGGCTGTATTGAAAACATCTGTCCTGCAGCTGGATTGCAAGGCACATAGGATCCTAAACAACTGGGACAAGCACTGGTTGACCTGTGATGTGCAAGGTCACTGTGCTGCCTTGCTTCCTTTGCCATCTTCTCCTTCTGACAGGGGATTTACCTCTGCAGAACCATCAAGGAGCTAACTAGCAGGTGCCTGAGAGAGAGACAAAGGGGCCTAAAGGATGAGTACTACTGGTGGGAAATTTCTTAAAGGCCTCTGACAAAAGAAGGCCTTTCTGCACTTTCTCATTTCCATATGAAGCAGGATGCTTTTCTGTGACAAGCAGCAGCAATGCTGTTTCCTACTTCTGCTTCAATAAAGTAGAAAAATATCTTCAATGCATTATGATTAATTTGCCTTAAAAATGGTTTTCTCTGTCCTTAGATCTTAGATTTTACTGCCTATTCATCTGTGTCTATGAAATAGTTACAATTTGTAAGGTTTTTTTCTGCCTATAATGTTAATAAAGTACATTGAGAATGTTAATAAGAAATCTAAAATTCTAATTCTAATGGTAATTAGAATTCTGTTTCAAATAACATTTTCTTAATATTCTCTGCAACCACTTTTGGGGTAAGAAGTTTGGTATTACTAAATGGTTTTGAAATTTTCAAATTTTTTTGTCCAAAAAAAAATTGTGATCTGATTATATCAAGTTCAACCTTGTCTATTTTATTTTCCCAAATATCATCAAAATAATTTTCTTTGGACTACTTTTGTCTTCTACATTATGTTTTCAAGTTTCTTCTTTTTGCAGGGAGTTAATTTTCTTCAATATCCAGCACTGTTTTTGCTATTTATGAGCAGCTCTGCTGCGACTTATTTATGAACTTTATCATCTGTGCTCTTGCCATCAACTCTCTCCATGTTGGACTGAGGCACACATCATCCCTTGAGCACTGGGTTAAAGTTGTGTTTTCCCATTAGAAAAAGAAAATCATTCAAGTTTTCAAAACCTTTCATTCACTAGCTTGTATATAAACTCAAATTTGAGAATAATTGATCTTGAAATGTCTGGCTGAATATACAGCCTGCCTGAAACAAGAGCAGGAGAGCTCCCTCTGTCCACTCCCATAGTTTGTGTGAATCCATGTGGATCCAGCAGGAGACTGATTCAGTGTGTCAGGGGTAGGGGATGGAGGGAGACCTGCACATCCACCCAAACAGAAACACAGGGTCCTCTGCTGTGGCTGAGAGCATTTTCCAGGAAAGAGAGAGGAGTGTGACGATGTTAAACCAAACAAGAGAGGAGAACACAAAGATCTCTTTGTCAAGTTTCCAAGACACAGTTGCCTTCATCCTTTCTTGGTGTGCAGAATGCTTCCCCTGGCCTCCTAATGAAGCTGCCAAACACCGCCCTCTTAATATTTCATGCATCGTTTCACTGCATAGACCTTTCTGTCCTTGGCATTTGTCCTGGATCAGTTTTTATCCTCTGGATCCTTACAGTCCTGGGGATAGCTTCACCCATGAGGCTGCTGGTACAGAGAGCACTGCTGCCTCTCCCAGTGAATCCAGGAAGGTTTTACCCATGGCCTTCAGGCTGCAAGAATGAATATGATCTTTTCCATGGGTGAAGCAGCCTGACCAGATTCTCTCAGCAGGGAACTGAGGATAGAGGATCCATAGAGGATCATCACTGGTTTGTTTTCCGTGTTTTAGCATTAAAAAAACCCACCAAAACCAGAACCTGAGAATTCAACTGATAAGCTTGGCAACCCCCTAATCAGCTGTTTGTACCAGAATTACAGAGGGCAATCCAAACCATGAAGTGGTAGTACAGAGTGCCAGCGTTTCTGCCCATCACACCTTCTGGCACAGCCACAGGAAGCGCTTTGGGCTCACTCAGATGAGCTGTCCCCAAATGAGGCACTGTGGTCTTTGCCTGTCTGCCAGTGCAAGTCCAGACCAAGGGGGTTCTCTTTGTTTGCACCTTAAAAATGTATGGAAAGTTCAGCTTTATGTTGTAAATAAGCTTTCATTTTTCACAGCAGCCTCGTGTATCTTAAAATCCACTTAAACCCAAAATAACAGACTGTAATTAAAGGCAGGGGTTAGACATATTGAGGGAGACAGATCAAGCCCCATGTCATTCATACCAGCCCATCTTCACAAAAGTCAGGTAATTTATACCAGCTGATATTTTAGCCTTGCATTTTAAGCTTCCAATAAGAAATTAGGAAAACAATACTGAGAGCAATTGAGAGAGTCATAAAAAAGATTTGAAATTATTATTTTAATATTTAATTTCTAGATTTTTTGTATAAAACCCAAATGTTTACTAATCAGGTCAAGGCATGTGTCTATTCAGGAGCCATCTCAGTATTGTTGAGGAATTTGGCAAAATTCTCAGATCGACTTTCTTTTGTAGCACTTATTGCCAAAATGCTTTGTCATTTTCCAAGAAATGTATACTTCTTGGATTCGTTGTCCCAGCTGGTTTATTGATTCCATGGTTTTCCCTTCCAAATCACTGTTCCAGCTCATTGATAATTCTATCCAGTGCTGGTTACACAAAATGTTGTTGAAAGTCCTCTGTACTTTGAAAAGCCATGTGTTGACCAGTATTTTTAGTTAACAGATATACTCAGCCAAGATGACAATCTCCAAATTTTCTACTTCAGTGTTTTTCCCGCAGAAGGCAATGAGCTGTTTGCTGCAATAAACTCTTCTGGTTTGCCCATAGTTATGGCCACAATCCATGCTCTAAATCACTGTCTACATTATTTTAACATAAATCCTCTTTCAAATACCCTTCTAATTCAATGGCATGCTGTAAATCAAATACACACTATTATAACTGCCTTGAGACTCTACTGGAGCTCTTCAAATATACTCTTTAAAAGCACTGACTTTATGGCAAGCTTCAGGGTAAATTTACAGCATGATACACAAAGACTTAGTCACAGGATCAGATTCTGCATGCAGAGAAGCTTAATGGCTTTGTCTTCTCAAACACACAGGTGGTTCACTTTAGAGATATATATAGTCCCACTGAAGTTAATAGAATTATGTGTATGCTTAAGGTTAAGTATATGCATAAGTATTTTCAGGAATATTTCCAGTATTCCAAATTTATCTAGATAGCTGCATATTTAAAATATTGCCTTTGTAATCTGGCATATATATTTTTCTCTCTTTCAAAGCATTTCATGTGCTTTGGTGCTGACTGGCAGATTTTGTGGTTAGCAAAACTTGACAAAAAAGAATCCACTAGCTCAGATCATCGAGAGCTTGGCTACATTATTCACACTTACTGGCAGTGTTTCTAAGAAATGCACCTGGGTGACAGCAGTCCCACAGGGTCAGGTTTAGCACTGTCTCAGTTTGCTGGTGCAGTTTAGGATTGAGAGGTATATTACAGGTTCACAGCACTTTCTTAAGCCAAACATGGGCAAAGGCTACACCACGGCCTTTCTTCCTCTCCCTCCCCTTCGGGAAAAAAAAAAAAAAAACCACACAACCCCCCCACCCCACCCCACAACAAAATTTAAAAAACCCTCAATGTGACCTCCATCCTTCTCTTTTTGTCCCCATTGACAAGAGAAGGATACTTTTGCCAGGCAGCCTTGGAGTGATGCTTCTTTCTCCACTTCATATACATGCCTGAGGCTTTAAACCCTGTCTACCCAGCTGCGTAGAAGGGATATCAGGCTGACAGCCACGATGATGCAGACCAGGAACAGCATGAATAATAGTCCTCATGGTTTGATACAGACTAATAGATCAGATTACCTATTTTCCAAGAGATTTCTACCGCTGCACAGCAAATCCACTTTGAAACTGCAGCTGGTCTCTGGGCACACGATCACATGAGCAAGCCAGGACAAGTTCTGAACAACTGTTGGTGAGGAACAAACAGTCCACACGTCAAAACACAACTTTCTGATCATTTTGTCAGGAATAATCAGCTCTGTAAGAGACAGAACATACTGAAAAGGCTAAAAAAGTTAAACTGACTAGTATTTCTATAGCAGTTTTGCTGTAGAATAATCTAAGAGAAAATGTCTCAATGTACTTGCCTTCCAAAGGGGTCCCAAAGGAGGAGTCCAGATTGCAATTCATGTCTAGATTGTCTGATTTATGAAGATCCTCATCTGCCAAATTCAGCAGCCTGCAGAAATTAATCCCAACAAGCTACCATTATGAGAAAGCTAAATGTGATTCTCTATCTCCTGGGCGGAGAACTAAAAACTGGAAGATTAAATAACCTACTGCATAGCACTGAGCAAGACACTTGCAACCTCAGACCACAGCAATGACATTGCTGCCCCAGTATTTCAGATCAAACACTATCTTGGTCTGTTGCTTATTTCTAAAGGACAGTTTTTCCCAGTTCAACAGATCCTAGGGAGCAAGCCATCCCTCTGCAATCTCCTAGTTGTTTACTGGGCTTTTGAAAAAAGGCAGTAAAATAGTAATTGTGAAATATTTAATTATCACATAATTATTTACTCATTTAAGGGCACCTCAGATGATAGCAGGCTGGAGGCCTGATGTAACCACTTCACTTGCAGAGCAAAGCTCCTGCACATGCATAACCACTCTGTACTCAGTGAGTCAATACACATGGCATATAAATCCTGCACCTGTGGCAATCTGCTTCAACTGCTCAATAGACATTAAACATCCAAATTAATATTTGTGTAAAGCTTCAATGTCGTTGAAAATGAGTGCTTGCTCTTACTGTCTTGTGTAATACAAGAAATTTGAGCAGAAAAATGGAGAGAAACTTGCTAATGTTTGACTAAAAACATTAGACAGGCCCTCAAAACCAAGGAACCCTCACCCTCACCCCAGTACAGGTACCTGCAGCTAGCATTAAGAAACAAAAGCAGTGTAAGAAACCTGTTACAGAGAGGTAGAATTATTTATCAATTATGTAATAAGCTATAATGAGATAAGCAAGGCCAGCACAGTTAAAGCTATAAAGCCTTCAAAATGTGGAAGAAGCATGAGAAGTTCGGCTAAGATCACTTCAATAACCTACTACTGAAACGCACTCATGTAAGAAAGCTGAACACTAACAAGAAATCTATAGTGAGCAATCTTAATTTTCCTCACTTGAACCAGTGTTTTCTACTAATGACGTGAAAAAGTTGCTCCTGAACTTGGCAGCTGGCAGATTTCTTTATGAAATAATTATCAAACTAACAATCAAGGTTACATCAGACTTTTAGAAATCATGCTATAAGGGAGTTGCACATGCAAAATAAATTTGAATTAAGTTATCATAACTTGGTTAAGTTTAGTTAAATGGAAAAAGAAACAAATTTTTGTCTCTAACTATGATGGTTTTTTTTCATAAGAGCAAATTTTTTAGGAAGGGAAACTAAGTGAAAAAATTTCCTGAAGTCATCCAGAATGTTAACACTAGAGACATGGAACTTTCTTTAAAAAATTTGCTAAAACTATCTGGAATTGATAAGTGAGGAAAACTGTGGGGAAAAACTTCATAAGTAGCCACAGGATAGGCAGTTCCAAAGGTATTTTAGGACTAAGAACAGAAGCTGATACAGCTGGTAAGAACAGAAGCTGGTAAAGCCAACACAGAATAGAGGAAACAAAAGATTCTCATGCCAGATGACATTTCTGGTAGAGAGAAGAAATTGGTTCATCTAGCTTGGGAAAACCAAGGCTAGGAGGGCAGCCGATCCAATTTCTCAACTATCCTTGAAGCTGCTGCTACCAAAAGTTTTTAGCTGAAGTTATAATAGCAACAGTTCAAGGAACTGGGCTAAAAAAAGTAGTCTTCATGGAGATTTAAAGAGGAAATAAGGTTTCTTTTCAGAGAAGTGAATTATAAAAGGATAATGACAGTGCAGCTTCTTGGGTCAGGGCAGAAAACAGCAACTGAAAAGGTCACTCCAAACCTACAGCCCGTGCTCCTATCTTTAGCCTAGAGTTTAGCCCTGTTCTAAACACCCTAATAAGTAAATGCAATTTATTGTGCTTTATCAAGTTGTACAAGACATCTTCAGGGAAAACAATAACCCAGCTCTTCTGCATGTTTTTCTCAGAGTCAGGGACTGGAGCCATGGCATTTGGATGAAAAAATCTTTATTCTTGCCCAGTTTTCTTCTGTGGAGCCAAAGTGTCTGATTCTGCTGGCATCCAGTTTCAGTTCTGATTTCAGTCCTGTGAACCTGGTAACTCTGGACTATGATCTTTTACACCACAAAATTTCTCACTGTCTTTGTAGCCAAGTTTATCCTGATCATTTCTCACAATAAAGCAATGCTGCTGACTGTTTCAGATCATTTCTCACTGTAGTTTCTGGCCTTTCTATTCTGAAGTTCACAGAACTGACATGTAAACTGGTTTTCTCCTTTACTCCTCTCTTTCCCCAGTTGTACAAAATTACTCTAAAGATCACGTCATCTGTTTCAGTCGTCTTTGCTTTTGGCAAGTAATGCTTCAAGATCCATTTCCTGATCCTATTCCTAAACGATCATAAATAGAAAAACGTGAATATAAATATGCCAGTATGAAGCCAATGCCAAATGACTCCTATGTCCCCAGTGTCCTATATAATACCAATATAATCTACATTTCAAATCCTGCAAAAGGTTTTTGCATTTGCATTGTCACCACAGGCTCCATGAAGCTGAAACTGGAGTGGCTTTGGTTCTATAGCACTCCAGCCCGTCCAACGGGAAGAGTGCAGCTTTAGATTTTTAAACAAAAAACAGAAAGACCACATTTTCTACATGGCCTCAAGCTGCAGCACAGGCAAACCTACACTTCACATGGGTAAGCATGTCTTATCCTGTGGTCTAACAGGAAAACAAGGGACAAGCTCTCTTCTGACTTTGGGAAAAGAAGTGGTGGTTTGCAAGAACATCAAGGTTTATAATGATTAATTCAGAGATGCAGACTTCTGCATTATGTGATAACTTCTTCCCCTTTTATTTCTCTTTAAGTCTTGATCTTTCACTTTTAAAGTGTGTCTGGCTGAGAGAGCCCCTCCTTATGTTATAGGCCAGGGAAAACAGATTGCAGCATTTGCTTTCTCATAAGTTCAAAGGGGAAGGTGAGGGGAAGCATCAACCTAGGATATGGTGCTTGATATTTTTCTAAGTTACCAGAAAACAAAATAAAAACCTGCACCAACAAATTGCTCTTCAGTCATAAGGGTTGAAGGTGTGAACAGCCTGATGGGTTAATGGTTACCCCTACTTTTTATGGTAAAAGACCTTAATGGTATTCAGCACATTTTTCCACTGATTTTAGTGATGCCAAGATTTCATCTTTCATTCTCACTAGGATTTTCACTACACCAATGCATATATTACAGTCCACCATCCTTATGGGCTGCTTCAGTAAGGAGTCCCATCTTGGTCTGGAAAAAGGAAGATTTTTGATGAGTCCTTGAATATTCTCCATTGCCCATCCAGCTTGTGCTGGCGCCCACATCCTGGTCAGACAACACAGTGCCAAGGGACAGGGAAATTACACCTTTCCTAGTAGCAAATGAACATGCTCATCTGGAAGAACCTTTAAAAAGCTCCCTTTTTAAAGAGGAGGTAGTTTTCTGCCAATTCAGTACTCTGAACAAGCCCCACAGATGGTGAGGCAATTTCCAGAGCTGGCAGAAGAGGAAGAGCAGGATCACCTCTGGCCAGTGGCCACTCCAGCAACTCCACCTCTGAGGTGAGGGAAAGTTTTCCAGAGGAGCTAGAAGGGACCATAACTCAGCTACTGAGAAGTGCAGGCTCAAGAGAAATGGCCCAGTAGATGGAGATTTCTTTAGAAAACATGTAAATTATAATTTTCTGATGCAACAGTTGAACTGTTTCAGGAGCACCTTGGTTTGTGTTCTACTAGACCGGTTATTTAGGGATTAAGAGTCCATTTGGCATGCTTCCTTTGAGGAGGTGCTGCAGCCTTCATTCTCATTTCAGCATCTCAGACCTTTGCCTCCACCACACAGATGCTGAATTCGTTTCCCAAGCAGGATATGCAAGCACAGGGAGAGCATCTGCTTGCAAGCAAGCAAGAACACACTAAGGAGAGGGATCAGATACTGGCACAAACATTCCCTCTCAGACCTGTACCAGGTCACTGCAGTCTCCCCCAGGCCACACATGGCTTTCTGGTAGCATCAGCCCCTCAGTCAATGAGAAGGTCCATTTGTTCCCAGTACCAGAGAGCTGCTACAGCACAGCACTGGTGCTCAGGGGAGGCACCGAGCAGATGCTCTGGGTCGCTGCTTGGTGGCCTGGGCTCTGGCATTGCTCACTGCAGCTGTTCTATTCTGTACATTTTGAATGCACTTAAAATCTGTGCTCACGTCCCTGCCTGGCTGCCCAGCACACTAATGCCAGAACAAGAAATGTATTGAAGTGAACAGAGCAGGAGTTAAGTCCGAAAGGAAGGTGGCCCCATTTCCTCCATCACAGAAACCAGCTCCAGATAAGTTTTCACCTGAGCCAGAGGCAGCCCTCAGGAGCAGAGCCACCACCACTGAGGTTTTGCACTCCCAGTGCTCTCAGAAGCAACACAGCTCCAGCAGTTGCTTCCCTAACACCTAACTTCTGGGGAGAAAAGCTCTTTTTTCCCTCACTAACATGAGTGTTACATGAAGCCATCTTACAGCCCAGCAGCAGGATCCTAATTCTGGCCCTGAGGTATGTTCACTTGATTTGGCATCCCTTCACCTATACTAAAACCAAGCATGTGCTAATGCTGCAAGCTGACCACAGCTCTGCTGTTCTGCACTGTATGCACCGAGTGTCCACTTCAGCCTCCTGAGTCTGGACTAATGCACGAGGAAGAGCCCTAGTCCCAGCTACCAGGGTGGATACTGTGGACCCATGCCAGGTTCAGTTCAATCCCCAGCAGCAGAGCAATCCATACTTTCCAAATGAAGAAGTACAAGTTTAGCAGATGCCATAGCAAGGCAGAAAATAACTATTTCATGAGAGGTTTTGAAGTTCCCCCATTTTTTTTGTTCTGCTGTAGAAATGTCGCAGTCGGTTTCCTGCATCCCGGATGACTGACCAAACAGCTCAGGATCACAGAGCTACCCCCAGGGCAGCTCCTGCATTGTCACCAGGTACCAGAAAACTGTCATGTCAGGCTGAGTGTGACTATGGATCCCTGGCTAGGGAATGCAAGTGTGAGACTAATCTCCCACTTCTGTTTACTGAGGCTATTGACAAGGAGTACTCAATGCCTTTTAACCTGCATGGTAAACATAAGTGGTCCAAATTTTTAATTTGACTTGTAAAATGAGATTTTTCAGAAACACTCTGTGGCTGAGTTGCTCATTTTGATTGGACTTTCCACATACATTCCTAATTCAGACAAGTTTGAGGTTCTCATTCAATTTTCTAATCATGGTCTGAATGCAGCAACAGGCTGTGCAGCCATTTCTCCCAGCTCTACTGCTCAAAGCTGCCTGTGGTAAAGTGTAGCTGTTCCTTCTGGGATTGAGTTTGCATGAAAAAGCATTGTAAGAAACCCCACTCCTTCACTTGGGGAGTATTATTTTATGGGTTTTTCAGAGTAAAAGTTTTCTGCTTAAAATCTTTGTCATGAGAGTGACTATAAAAATAAAGTTCGGTTTCCAAAATTCTAATAGTCTGTCAAGTATTAAAATTGTGTTTGAAGAGTCCCAGCAAGTATTACTTTTTAATGATACAATTTTTTTTTTTTTAAATGCTTCAAGGTTGTTGCTATGGAGTACCTAGATCACCTGCAGCTATAGGAATAAGCATCCTGTAATGTATAATGAATGCTGAGGCTCTACTTAGTTTTGCCCAGGGCTTGTTTTGCCTTAAAATGTTGGGGGCTGTTTTGGGGTTGATTGTTTCAGTAACATTTGTGGTAGTTTTAAAGGGCATAAATACAGTCCAGGGAGAATTCTAGTGCTGTTGTTTTACATTTCTCTATAGTGAATACCAAACTCTTTGCATAGTTGATATTCAACTCATCCAAGAGCAGTTTTAGCAGAAAAAATTACCATTTATAACTTTATAGCTAAGACCACTGGTAGGCAGGATAATGCTGAAGTAGACTGATCTGCCCTTCCCCTGAGACACAGGAGAAATTGAAATGTTCCCTGTCCACTCCTAGCTTAGATGAGATGCTAACAAGAAGCAGGGAACCCTATACACTGTCAAGTGCCTATTTCAAAGGGAACAGAACATTTACACTTTTATGGATAGCGCTGAGTGCCAAAGGTATTGGATAAACATACATCATTTCCGTGCACTTTTATGAATCATTCTGTAGCATGTATTAATCCCAGATGGTATGGGAACATCACCTTTGAAATGAATACTGCTGTCTGAACCTTACTGACTTCTGCTGCCCAGAACCACCACAGCCCTTTAACATTCACAGAGAAGGTACAGCTCCCTGTCCTCTCTCGTCCCCTGAGAGACTGCCTTCCTCCACCTGACAACCTAATGTTAGTTTAGATGCTTCAAAAAAAAACCCAAAAATACACCTTAAGAACCCATTGGCTCCAGGCCAAATGAGCAGATTTTATCAAGCTTTTAGATATTTGAGAATACCATGTTATTTTCATGGACAGATGGACAATGTAAGTACAGTTAGGCATGAGGCATTTGGTTTCTCAAGGCCCTTGCTTGCCCACACAGACAGGTAATTGCTCAACATTTCTAGAAGGCCCAGAAACAGAGGTGTCAGTGCTTTTGAAAGCACTTCTTTCATTGAGAGAAGATCACCTAAGCCAAGTTGTTGTTTTGGTTTTTTTGAAGCAGCATAAGGTACCTTAGCTTTGATCATACTTGGGCTGAGTGTCCAATTCAACTGCAGCCACAACTCCTGAATTCCACCAGCCAAAATAGTTCAAATCCTGAAACATTAAATTATTTCAAGTAGTTACTACAGTCCTTTAAAGTTCAGTGTTTACTATAGAAAGTAAACAGAGAGGTGTAAAAAATGGAGCTCTACTGCTTGATTCACCTTTCCCAGGAGTGGCAATCTTCTGTGTGAACTTCAGTGGGGATTCAAGAAACCCAATATCTCCAAGCACAGCACCATTACCTCAGTCTAAAGCAAACCAGAGCCAGTTAATTCTGCAGAACTAACTGCTCTGGGAAGTCTCCAAGATCAGTGACAGAATGGCTCACAAAGTCAATGGGATGAGGACTAAGACAAGCTGTAAATAAGTATTAACTCCTAAAATACAGGATCTCATTCACTTGTACCTTCTTTAAACATACAGGATCTCCTAGACATGATCCTTAAAGGAAGTTTGAAAGTCGGTAGATAAAAGAGGTTTGTCCCTTGGATGATCCCACTGGCATTTTCTCCACATCTCATGTAATGACAAAGTTCAAAGTAGCTTTTTTGGAGCATTGCTTCCAAGTTCTCACACCCTGAATTGTGTGAGCTGGTTGCTAAACATGAGGCATCTTTACAGAATGCTATGCAGAAGGACCTGAGTGCTCTCTACAAAAAGCTGATTATCCTTCACAA